>NW_020954603.1:10484353-10522102 GCF_900497805.2 Vombatus ursinus | reverse complement strand
TCCGCTGCCGCCGCCGCCGCCGCCGCCGCCGCGACCCCGGCCCCGAACCCCGGCCCCGCGCTCCTTGTGCCGCACCAGCTCCGCCTCCTCGGCCGCCGCCGCCGCCATCTTAGCCTGTGCGGCAAAACGCGTCCTTTGGGATGGAAGGGACCCAGCCTGGGGCGCCGCGGTGGGGGCCCCGGCTCTGGGGACGGCCCCGCCCGAGTCCTTCCGCCCCCCTCAGGCCTGCCGCCGCCTCAGCCCCGGGGCCCGAAACCCGCTCGAGGGCCGGCGAATCCGACCAAATACCCCCCTTGAAACTCACAGTTTGGTGCCGTGTGCGTCAAACCGACGCGACGTTGCGAGCGCGCAGCGTCGCCGCGTCACACGCCGCCCTGTACGCGCCGCGCCGCTCCTCGGCTCGGACAGTGGGGGGGACCGCCCTCCGCGAGCACACCGATCTTCGCCTCGGGCCCCGGGGGCGCCAGCGCGCAGGCGCGCCGTTTTCCCGCCTCAGCCTGTCGGCCGGCCGCTCATCAGCCACCACCTCGTGCTAGACGAGCTGCCGGCCCCGGCTTCCCGCCCCCGGCTGCCCTCGGTGGCCTGCTGAGTACCGAGGAGGAGCGGACCCACCTTCCGTTAGGAGGCCACCCCGACAAGGGCTGCCCCGCCAACCACGGCCCGGCACGAGGCCCAAAGTGCCTTAGCAGCGAAAGGGAAGCCCAGCCTCGTGGGTCGGCCTTGACCTTGGCATGTGGCCAAGAAGAGTCACTAAAAACAAAAGCCTTAAAGTTATCTAGTGGTTCAAGAGTCTGCCCAATAGTGAACACCCGACACACTGCTAGGGACATCTCCTTAAGGGAGTACTTCTTCAATCAGCATTTATTAATTAGCCTGCCCTCCGAGGCCACCGTTACCTTGGACGGTTCTTTACCTGGTAACTCCCCCTCCGGGTCCTTCTTTGTACCCCAGTGCAATGCAGAACACGCTGGACGTTAGGTTGATTAAAAGCTGCTAGACACAGAAATGCAAAGAAGAGCAAAAAAACAAAAAACAAAAAAAAAACCCATAATTCCTGCCCTCAAGGAGCTGACATTTTACTGAAGAAGACTGCTCAAAAATAACTAGGCACACAAAGGAAATATAAACAGAGCAAATGGAAGAGAATCTGAGACAAGGCACCAGCAGCTAGAAAAGCTTGGAATGGTCTCATTCATTCATTCATTTCCTTCAGTAAATAATTGTTAAGGGCCAATTAGGTGCTGGGCACTGTGCTAAATGCTGGGAATAAAAAAGGAAAAGACAGTCCCTGCCCTCAAGGAGATTACAATCTAATGGATGTTATGTCCTGTAGAAGGTGGGATTTGAGCTGAGTCTAGAAGGAAGTCAGAAAACAAGTGAGAAGGAGGCAGATTCCAGACTTGGAGGGCTGCGATGAATTGGAAGATGGCATGTCTTTCTCTTACCAAGTTGCCGAGGAACTGCCCGATATTCATTAAGCTATGATGGTCAGGGCACTAGGCTGAATGTTGGGAATTCAGAGATGAGAAACAACAGGGCCTGCCCTCAAGGAGTTTTGCAGCCTGGATAGCAACTACCAAATAGGCCTGATAAATGCAATAGGGTCAAAGAAAAGCAGCTCATTCTTTGACACAAACTCTTCAGGAAAGGTCCTAAGGGTTCTGGGTCAGTTTCCTCATCTGTAAAATGAGAGGGTTGGACTAGATTACCTCTAAGGTAGGAATGTATTTTGCACACAGAAAAACTCTGTCCCTGGTAAGTGAAGCAACTTGTCCAAGGTCAAAGGGGTAGGTAGTAAATACAAAGAGTCAGGATTCAAACTCTGGTCTTTTGACCCCAAAGTGGTACCTTTCCCATTGTACGGTGCAATGATCTCTGATGTCCCTTCTTCCTGTGTGACTCCATTCCCTCATTAATTGAACTCAATTCAATTCAATGGAGCACTTAATATATACAAAGTATTTTACTAGGGGCCAGGGATTCAAAGATTAAAACAAAACAATTCCCACCCTCCAGGATCTTACATTTGACTAGAAGTGGGGAGACTAAATAACCTCCAAAGTCCACCACCACCGCCACTACCACCACCACCCCCAACCCCAGCCCTAAACCTGTGATTCAGTAAAATGTAAATCCCTTAAGACCAGAGTTTAGTCTTTGTCTTTGTATGTTCAGAACACAATGCCCTACACTTAATAAATATATTTATTGAATTGAATCTTAATGATTCTCTCATGGTGATAGCTATGTGATTTTGGTCAACTCGTCAAACTTCCTTGGGCCTCAGGATTTTTTTGGGGGGGGAGGATTTAAGTTAATTAGACAAAACAATACATAACTCCCTTGGAAGTCCACTATTCTATGAACCTCTGACGTTTAGGTCCATGAACATGCTGAAGGGAAGGGGTCTCGATAGATGAATTTTGCCCAGAATAAAACTACCACATCACTTCCCAACCAGCTCCAAATCATGCCACCACCTGGTGAGTATCCTTAGCCAACCTCTCCCCTACCTCACACAAAGCCTCCATAATTTGTGTGGTCCTCCTCTATTAAAATATAAGTTCTTTGAGGGCAAAGATATATTTGTTTGCTTCTGTTTGTATTACCAGCACTTAGCCCAAAACTCAACCCTATGTACTCAGCACTTAAAACAGGTAATATTTTTCTTTCATGGAAAGAAAATATTACTAACTGTTATATACTGGAAATCACATTTTTCTAATTTTTAATATTTAATTCATCCATTATGAGGCAGCTAGGTAGTACATAGATAGAGCACTGGGCCTGGACTCAGGAAAACCTGAGGTCAAATTTAATCTCAGTTACTAGCTGTGTGACCCTGGGCAAGTCATTTAACTTTTCCCCACCTCAGTTTTTTCATCTGTAAAATGGGGATAATAAGGAATCCATCAGATAATGTATATAGAGTACCTTCTTAATCACAAAGCTGTATAAATGTGAGCTACGTAAGCTCACAATCCCAGGCACGCAATAGGAACCTGAAATGTTCAGTGCTGGATTGGTTGAGTAAGACCCTAGAATCTGAACAACCTATATCTTTTTTCATCAAATAAACAAGCCCAATGAGATATTGATAACCTATGGGTTAAGTGTGACATTTGTTTTTAACTGACCTCTGGTCCCCTCTTTATATTGGTTGACTATACTATTACATTAGAACAATTTGAATTTTATTTTCATCCTTCACTCTTGCTTTGAAGGCCTCAATTAAAACTTCAAAGAATTCCATATAAGCCCTTTTGTTGGGTACACATCAAAAGTCACAGAATCACAGAATCTGAGAACAGGCAGGGACCTCCAGAGGGCTGTCTAAACCAATTCCATACACAAAAGGAATACTACGGTGACATCCCCCATAAGGGATTTTCAGTTCTATTAACCTCTCTGCAAAAACCTCTCCTCTGCACCTCAACCCCTTTCTAATAATCCTGCATCATGTAAGAGGCAAAGAAATGAAATAGTAGCTTCATGTTGTAAAGAACCAGGTTAGATCATCAGGAAAACTTTCTCTACTGTTAAGTAGCTGATTGACCTTGGACATGCCACTTATCTATTTCTTTTGGGGGTTAAGCAGGGTAAGCACAGTGCTTCAATGTGTTAAAAGGGAGGAGAGGCATTATCAGGGAGTTAGCCTCTCTTGATGGAGGGTATGGACATGGACACCCTGATTGACAGGATTAGGAATATTTACTGAGCTGGCCAGTTTGTGCCTTATGCAGATGAACGATTACATTTCATTGATTAGGGGGTTGTGGGGGGGAGGGCATTGCCACTGGTGATGTTTAAGGTTAATTCCTATTCTAAAATTGTCTATTTTAGTAGCCACAAATAAGTAATTACTAAAGAGATCTACATCAGTGATATATAATAGTAACAAGGTAGGGCACCCCTCTGGACCTTCTCCCCTCCCCCCCCCCCCCCCCCCCCCCCCCCCCCCCCCCCCCCCCCCCCCCCCCCCCCGCCCCATTGACACCTCATAGATATGTAATTAAGCCAGTCTTAGAGAAATCAATCATTCAGCCAGCCAGCACTGAGTTCTCATCCTGGCATCAGTCAAGTCTGTGAAAGGGTAAAAGGATATTAGAACACTGTCCGAGAGAAATTATTAAATGTCTACTATGTGCCAGGCACTATACTAAGCCTGGAGGTACAGAGAAAAGGCAAAAACAGTTCCTGCCCTCAAGGAGCTTCTGATGGGGTAGACAACACATACAAATTCTAACTTACAAAACGAATACACAGAGTAGATGGAGGGTAATTGTAGAAAAAAAGGAAACAAGCTGCATTCTAAACTTTAAAGTTTACCATATTTTCTTCACAGCTACCATGTGTCCTGAAAATAGGCAAGAGATGTATTATTACCCCCATTTTATAGATGAAGAGACTGAAGTTCAGAGAGGACAAGTGACTTGCTTAGGGTCACACAGTAAGGAAAGATCAGGGCAGGGACTCACAGTCCAGTCTTGGATTCCAAGACCAGTGCACTTTGCAATACAAAGAGTTTTACTATGAGGGTGCCTTTGCAAAGAGTTTTAATATAAGGCTAGAGGAGACAGATATATCTAGCACAGGCAGAGCTTTCTATAACTCTTAGTTTCTAGTTATATATAATGAGGTAATGTATGTAAAGCACTTTGTAAACCTTAAAGTGCTATATAAATGTCAGCTATTATCATCATCATTATAAGTATTAGTGCTAAAATTACTTGCCGACAGCTGCTGTTTTCCTTTTTAACAAGCACTTAATAACAATACCAGACATTTATGCAGCTTAAACGGCTTTGCCTCAATTATCTCATTTGATTCTTACAACTACCAGAGTCGGGAGCTATTATTAGCCCCATTTTACAGATGAGGAAACTGAATCTGAGGGAGAAAAAAATGGTTAAATGACTTGCTCAGAATGACACATTTAATAAGGGTCTGAGGCAGATTTCAAACCCAGGTCTTCCTGACTCCTCCTGGTCCTGCATTCTATATACTATGCTGTGCCCCCTCTAAATGAGGGCCTATTCAAAGTATTCTGGCTCTGGAGATAAAGAACAAAAGATTACAAAAATGCAAAACAGGGTTCTATCACAGTTCCTTGACACCAAGGAATTATAATCTACAATCATGGAATCTTAGATTTTTAAGGAATCTTAGTGGTTTTCTAGTCAAACTCCTAAGGTAAGAAGCCCCCAGACAAGAGAACATGGTATCTGCTAAGTGGACACACTGGACATGGCAGCCTCTTGGGTTTCTGCTGAAATCAAACTCTTCCTAATAATAAGCTGCAATGTACTTCTATGTAACTTCCACACATATGTTGTCAACAAGTCATAAATAAAAAAAAAATTATTAAGCGCTTACTAAGTGCCAGGCATTATGCTAAGCCCAGAAAAAAAACAAATAAATACAAGCAGAAAGAAAGGCAAGCCCTGCCCTCACAGAGCTTACATTCTAATCAAGGAAGACTTGTACATAAAAGCTGAAAAACTAGGGAAGGTGAGGAAGGTGATGGGGGGAGGGGAGAGGAGATTGAAAAAGTTTGGAGAGTCCAGTATGCCTGGGAGAGAAACAAAGACACAGCTGGCCTGAGCATCTTCCTTAAAATGGAAGACCTGGAAGGAATCAGCCAACCAGTCCTTGTAATTCCCTCCATAGAAACACAGGACATGTTTCTACCTGCTAGAACATTAGAAGAGGTCTGTCATGCTGCACCCTTCCCTCAGTTCTTGCCTTTATAATTCAACAATTCATTTTTTTTTAAGTGTGCAAGACACTGTACTGGCACCAGAAATACAAAATTCTCCCTCCCTATACTGCCCCCGTTTCAAGAAGCTTGCATTGTCCAGGCTAAACATACCTAGTTCTTTCAAATGCTCATCATAGGACATGACTTTGAGACACCGTCCTCACCACCACCATCCTTTCTGGCCAACATACTTAATACAGCTTTCCAATGTCCCTCCTAAAATGTCATGGCTAGAACAGAACACAATACTCCAAATGTGACCTGACCAACAGAAAGTAAAGTGGAACAACTGTAGTGGGGATCCCAGAGTAACCCATGGAAACAAGTGCGCATATACAGTAAAATCAGGCAATCCATCAACATACAATTAAGTGATAAGCTGCATAATAAGAATTGTTGGAATTTCACCGAAGAGAGAACCAATGAGAACAAGAACCATTCTTCTCAGTGCTCACCAACCATTCTGTCGACATTCCTCGACAACCCTTACATTATTGCCTTCTATTGTTATTTAATTGATGTATTATCAGTCAATTAACATTAATTAAGCACTTAGTACGTGCAAGGCACCATCCTAAACTCTGGGGATGCAAAGAAAAGCAAAAGATAATCCCTGTTCTCCATGGACTACACACAGCTATGTACAAACAAGATACATTGCTGGATAGATTGGGAATAATTGACAGAGGAAAGGCACTAAAATGAAGGAAGACCTGGAAAGGCATCTCACAGAAGATGGGACTTCAGCTGAGATTGTAAGGAGACCAGGAGGTGGAGATGAGGAAGGAAAGAGTGTCAGGCATTGGGGAGAGCCAGTGAAAACACCTGGTCTGAAGATGAGACTGTCCCGGCTTGTTAAGGAAACAGGGATCATCACTGGGTCACAGAATATGTTGTTTCCTCAACTTGAGTCTAAATTTAATAGTAGAATGTAAGCTCCTTGAGGTTGGGCATTATTTATTTGTTTTTGCTCAGCAGGGAGTTTTAGTTAATGTTGGTTTAATCCAATTATAAGCTCACAGCATATAAGGAACAATTTTCATACTGGTGGTGTTTTGTGGTTTTATTTTTAATACATTTGATTGGTGCCTTTTGTATTCACATTGAAGTCATTTCAACTCTTCTACTCTCTGGAGTAAACCCTCCATTTTGACAAAGAAAAAAAAATGAGCAAAACCCCTAATTTAGCATTCTCTTCTGCTCTTAATTTTTGAGTGTGTCACAAACACCTTTGGGAATCTGCTGAAGCCTACAGAACTCTTTTCAAAATAACATTTTTAAATATATAAGAAAAAATGCAGAGGGTTACAAAGGAAACGGAAGCTATTGAAATAAAGATGTATTTTTTGCCATGTGCCTTTCTGAAATCTATCCAGATCCCTTGGGTTTCTGTGGACCCAGGTTCTGAACCCCTGATCTATATAATCCAAACAGATAGGTAGTAGTGGATAGAACATCTGACTTTGAGTGAAGAAGGCCTGAGTTCTGAATCCTGTGTCAGATATTAACCGACTGTGAGACCCTGATCAAGGGATTTATCCTCTCTTTGTCTCAACTGTTGCTTCTGTAAAATAGGGTTTGTAGCACTTTCCTCATAGGGTCATTGTGAAGTCTCAAATCAAATTAGATGATAAAGGTAAAGCAGTTGGTAAAACACAAATAAATCACTGTATAAATGTTAGCTATTATTCTGCTTTGTGTCTCCCTCCCATATCCAGCCTCATCTAACATAGAATAAACACTCAACAAATATTTGCTGCGTTGAGATAAACTTTGAAGAACAAGTAGGATTTGGAGCGCTAGAGAGACTTATTGTACATTACTCTCCTTCAGCATCTCTACAATCCAGCCAATAAATAATAAATGCTTGTTGAATGATTGAGAGGTGGGTGGTAAAGATAACACCACCAGCAAAGACACAGATTGGGAATCTGCATGATGTTCTTGTGGTGTTTAGCTGTATTAGAAAAAATGTTTATTAAAGAGGAATGAGAAAGAAAGGTGGTTGTCACAGTGGCACCAAATTACAAAGGGCCTTAAACACTAAGCAAAAGAGATCAGAATTTAACACAATCAAGAATAGGAAATAGTTTGTGAGCAGAAAAATGACAGGATACAATTTGATAAACATTTATTAAGCCCCTATTATGTACAAGTTATTGGACTAAGTGAGACAAATACAAAAATGGGTAGAACACAAATCCTTCCTTCAAGGATTTTCTAATCTGGGGGATAGGTCAAGGGGAAAATACCCAGACAAGTACAACACAAAGGAGAGGGTGATAGGTGCAATAGAGAGGTACAGGCAAGGACACTGAAAACTGTGAACCAGAAGAGGTCACATGAAGTACTGATTGAGGAAAATTAATCTGCTGGGGGTGGGGGGAGGGATCCTGGGAAAACAAGGAGCTCTCAAAGCTTCCAGAAGTCATCCAGCAGTGAAGAAGTGGGTTAAAGTGATGGCAATAGAAAGGGAGAGGAAGAGACAGCTACAATAGATATTTTGAAGGAAAAATCAATAAACCTTAGGGACTGATTTGATTGGTGGGATGAAGGAGGGAGACAACTCCAAAATTTCAAATGGAAGAGAATAAAAGAATGATGATGCCAGGGAAGTTGGCACAAGGGTAATGAACAGGGTGAAGGAGGGGGAGGTTTTTGAAATTTGTTTAATTTGAGGTGGCCATAAGACACCAGTGAGGAAAAGAGCACCCTTCTTATTGTAGATGGAAACTGTCTAGGTGCTTTTTCCCTGTGTAAAGTACTAGAATGTTATGAAGTTGTAAAATGAGATTCTAAAAAGGGACCATTCCGCTATGGAGAGGATTAGGAATCAACAGAAAGATAAATCTCATCTGAAAATCCATTGAGAAGATTGGAGCCAGCCAATGGGTCTGGGTGGATATGAAAATGTTAACTGTATACCTAATCAAATGGGGCCACAGCTACCATATGCTGGAATCATTCTGAAGCCAAAATTTGGCAGAAGATGGCTAGAGAAGGCACCTGTGTTGCTTCTGAGTGAAGACAATCTGTAGGCTTTAAAAATAGCACGTTTATAAGCATGAAGATTGAGTTTATAGCAGCATTAGATGACATTAAAGCAAAACCAAAGTTCAGTTTAAAGAGGGAAAAAAGTTTTACACCTAGAACAGGGGTTCTTAACCTGGGGACCATGGACAAGGCATCCAAGGAGAGATTTCAGGGGGGCCCATGCACTTGGATGGGAAAAAAATTACATCTTTATTTTTACTAACGTTTAACTGAAATTTGGCATTTTCTTCAATTATGAATGTGAATAATAAACTATTATTCTGAGAAGGAATGTGTGTCACCTGACTGCCAAAGGGGTCTATGACACAAAAAAGGTTAAGGACCTTTGATCTACAAGACAATTCCACAGGACCCTTGATGAAAAATGCTCTCCACCTCCAGAGAGAAAGCTAATGAACTCAGAGTGTAGATTGAAGCATACTTTTTTTCAATTTCTTTATTTTTCTTGGTTTTTTTTTCCATGTGTATTCTTTTTCAATGTGGTTATTATGGAAGTATGTTTTGCATGACTTCATATTTATAATCAATGTCATATTGCTTGCCTTCTCAAGGGGTGGTAGATAAAGAATTTGGAATTCAAATTTTAAAAAAAGAATGGTAAAAACTTTTTTAATGTAATAGTGAAAATTTTAATGAAATATATAGAATATACAATAATGTTATATATTATTACTATATTATGTAATTTCAACAATATATTATATAATATAACCATTATGTTATGTAATATATTATAATCATATAACATTATCTAATTATAATATATAATACAGTTAATTATAATTATATAAATATACAAATAAAATCATGCACATTGTATAAATAGAATTATAATATATAATTATATAATAATTATATAACTCTATACTATGTATTATATAATAACATATTATAATATATAATTACAATGAAATAATATGGTAACAGAATATATTATATATATATATATATATATATATAAAACCTTTGATCAAGGCAAGGTGTGGTAAAAAGAGTGCTGGAGTTGGAGTCACTAGATTCCAAGATTCACATCCCAAGCTTTGTCAATTAGGTGGCACAGTGAATCACATACTGGACCTGGAATCAGGAAGACCTGAGTTCAAATCCAGCCCAAGACACTAGCTAGCTGTGAGACCCTGGACAAATCATTTCACCTCTGTCTGCCTCAGTTTCCTCAACCAAAAACGGGGATAATAATAACACCTACCTCTCAGTGTTGTTGTGAGGACTAAATGAGATAATATTTGTAAAGCTCTTAGCATAGCACTTGAATCTTAATGAAATACTTGTTCCTTTCCCCTTTCCCCTTCTCCCTTATCATATTGTTGAGCTATGTGACCCTGGGCAAGTCACTTAATTTCTTTGACCTTTAGTTCCCTCACATGAAAGATGGAGTCTTTTATTAAAAATACTTCCCTATCATTTCCCCTCTAATGCCTTCCTCTCCCTTTCCACCCTCCAACCCTGTCTCCCAACCTTGCAAGAGGCAGAAGAGTGCCAACTGCCATCATGTCATACAATGGTAGTATTGAACTCAAATAGAAATGGGGGCCACTGAACTGTACATGAGGATCCTGAAGGTAAGGTACGTATTGATTTGGTTTTAAAATGTAGTATTGTCTGCTTTATTTTTATTTATTTATTTTAAAATATTTTTGAAATCATTCCTAATTACATTTTAATCTGATTTGGACCATATTTGGGAGTGTTGTGGGGCATGAGAGGTCTAGGGAATGCGCATGAAGCCCTAGCACTTCTGGCATCAGGGCTGGCCAAGCTCTTTTCAGGGCTGCTCATCTACCTTTGGTTTCCACTTTCACCCAACTCTCACCTGTCGCTCTAAGAAGCTATAGCATGTACAGTGGCCACACTCCATAAACCATCTCAGTACACAGGTTAAACCAGGTTGAGAGTAACCAACAGGTCTCAAGCCCATCAGTGAATTAGGGGAATGTCTACCCCAAGCATGTGAACAGAATGGGAGGATGAGACCACTGTGTTCCAAAGGCCGTGAAGGCGGTGGAAGCAGGTACGGCAAAGCACTTAGAACTCAGTCATGCATCAAAGATGCCAAGGTCATCCACTGCATCCTGGGCCATCACCAGTCATCCTGACTGTTGTCCTGCCTCTAGACTTGTGTGACTCTAGAAGAGAGAGTGAGGCTGATGACTTTGTCCAACTCTGCCTCACTTAAATCCAGTTCACAGGTGATGTCATTAGTCTTCTTCAAAATGAACCAAAAGGAGAGATAAACAACAGGGGCTGAGTGTTTAACACCTTCACTACAGAAGATGCTAAAAGTGGGTTAAGACTCAGAAGTCGGAGGCCAAGAACTAAAAACAAAACAATTTTTCCCATTTCACTGTGTTGTCTTAGGTTGACTCCACACTCCACTTCTCCATATCACACTTCTGCGGCTAGTGCAGTGAGTTCCTTGAGAGCAATGAGGGGTTCACTCATTTTACCAGTGCCTAGCATGGTAGGCCCTTTATAAATACTTGATACGAATGCAGACAATCAGGCCGACTCTAGGTCTGTGATTCTCTAACAGGGTCCCCTGGCAGCTTTTAGTGATATAGTTATCTCTAAGGGTCTTCCTCCTACAATCTGAGTTTCCCCACTGTAAGACACCCCAGGGAGCTATATGCAGTCACACTTTGTGCAGAAGCCAGAGAAAGTTCAAGCGGCTTTGTCAAAGCTCCTGTTTAGAAATTTGTATATAAGATTCTTCCATATAAACAACACCAAAAGTAAGAGTGAATTGCATGATTTCATGTGTATAATTGACATCACATTGCTTGCCTTCTCGATGGTTGGGGGAAGGACAGAATTTGGAACTAATTTTTAAAAAATTAATGTTAAAAATAAATATATAATAACTATTTTTAAAAGGTAAGAGTGATATTCATCTGAAGTCAAAGAATATTGGTGAATATCATGAATCCCTTGTGTATCACTAAGTAAGATGAATTTCCTTTTTTTTTTTTAGCCAAGGCAGTTTTATTTATTTCATTATATTGACTGCCTTTATAGCTAATGAGTTAGTTACAATTTTTTTAATTTGTTTTTTAAATTTTAGTGATAATCATTAATTTTGCATTTCTATGCTTCAACAGAGTGAATCTAATTTTGAAATCAACCCTTGAAATCTAGCACATAATCAGTTTAGTCAAACTATCCATCTATATTGTAAGAGTAAAGAAAAGATTTCCTTGGAAAAATGTTTTCTCATGAATTTAGAGTTCTTTTAGTCCCAACAGAAAAAAAAACACCAGTCTAAGAAAATAAAGAGATCAATTCATTTATTTTATAGTTTTTTTGTGTATTCATTGATTTTTAGAGTAGGAGAGAAACTTAGATATTATCTAGTCTAATGTCTAAAAGTCTAAAGTCTAATGTCTTAAGTCTAAAACTTAGATACTATCTAGTCTAACATTTTATAGATAAGAAAACTGAGTCCAGATTGTTGAAGTATGATCTTGAATGCGTTGCTTAACCTTTCTAGGCCTCAGTTTCCTGAATTGTAAAATGAAGAGATTTGTCCAGATAGCCTCTTAAGGCCCCTTCCCCGTCTGGAACTATGATCCTAAATGGTTTGCCTAAGATTATATTGTTAGAAGCAGAGCTGGGAATCTATCTCGCATCTCCTGTCTTCTAATATGGCATTCTTTCTACTTTATCTGCTAATTATAGAGCAGCTGGGTGGGATGGTAGATAGAGCACCAAGCCTGGAGTCAGAAGACCTGAGTTCAAATGTGGCCTCAGACACTCACTAGCTATGTGGGACCCTGGGCAAGTCACTTCACCCTGTTTGCCTCAGTTTCCTTATCTGTAAAATGAACTGGAGGAGGAAATGGCAAACCACTCCAGTATCTCTGCCAAGAAAACGCCAAGTGGGGTCACAAAGAATTGGACAGGCCTGAAACAACTGAACAGTGAACATCAGTCTCTCTATTAGACTTCCTATCAGATTTGCTCCTGATTCCGATTCTATATTTGATGCCTGGAGAATAGTTGGCGCCCACGTAGTAGCCTGCATGAAGATGATAATTCCTTTTTGCACACATATATAAAAGGTTTACCAGAAACTGATAATCAACCACTCTTTTTAACCTCTTCTTTCCACACCTACCACATTCAAAGCCTTGTGATCAAAGAGGATGAGGATGGCAGGCAGTATAGAATAGTGGAGAGAATGTATGTTTGGAGGCTGAAGAGGTGGGCTCCTGTCTTAACTTTGCTTATTCTACCTGTTAAGCTCTTTGGATTTCAATTTCTTCATCTCTAAAATTACTCTAAAGGGGATTACTCTAAAACGACACTTTAAGTCCCTCATGGTCCTGTTGCCTATGAATAAGACACAGTTCTTCCAGAAGTTCTTACCATCAAAAGCAATAGGCACAGAGTAGCCTGAAGTCATTTTCAAAGATAGTTATTGTTATCACCTAAAGTGACAGCCACATACCATAGCCTGTTCAAACAGTCACCAGAAACTGGGACAGACTGATCCTAGGTGTCATAATGACTATTATCAATCTATAGTAAATATTTATCAGGTTTTAAAGTGCCAGGTTCTATGCAAAGGAGAAAAGACCAGGAGCATATCTTCAAAAGTAAAAAACCTTTCCTCACCAAATAGATCCAATTCACTCCTATCCAAAGCAAACATTTTGAAAAATGTAATCCATCTGATAGCACCCATACCAGGAAGAATTGATCATAATCTTTTTTTTTAACGTATAGGACATCTGTGCATTTTCTCCATCACAGAAACTATATAAGATGAAAAAGATTCAAAGACATTGAATTTAAAAACACAGAAATCATAAAATAATTCAAATAGCCCATTATATTCATTTTTACTCTATCCACTTATCCCTTCACTTCAGACTTACACCACCTGAACAATTCACAAGGTCCAGTTTTCCTGGCCAGCCCAGTGGCATGGCTTGCTTTAGTCCAGGGGTGGGGAACCTGCAGCCTTCAAGGCCACACATGGCCTTCCAAGTCCTTGGATTTGGCCTTGTGACTGAGTCCGAATTTTACAGAACAAATCCTTTTATTAAGGGGATTTGTTCTGTGAAGTTTGGATTCAGTCAGAGGGCCCCACTGGAGGCCCTAGAGGGCCACAAGTTCCTCACCCCTGGTTTAGTCCTTCAGCTAGAGGATGCTCCTAGCAGACATCATCTTCTCCTCAGAGACAGATCATGAACTTTTGATCAGAATCTCTTCTTACTCAAATGCAAATATCCCTAATTTTCCTCAAAGAAATTGAAGGGAAGTTCAGAAATTAGCAATGGCTAAGGCAGGTTAAGGTGATACCAATACTAGGTTTAAACATTAGTGAAGGGCAGCTAGATGGTGGAGTGGATAGAGCACCAGCCCTAAAGTCAGGAGGACCTGAGTTCAACTCTGGCCTCAGACCAAACACTTGACACTTACTAGCTGTGTGACCCTGGGCAAGTCACTTAACCCCAATTGCCTGAAGGAAAAAAATTAGTGAAAGAACAAACAAGGTTAACCAGATAGCAGGACTACATAATTAAATAGTCAGTGCCCATATCTGAAGAAAGGAATAATCCAATGTCCTTTCTATGTGCTGCATCTATCCTTTATTTCATTAAACAACATTCCTGACACCTTTATCAACTGGAATGGTCAGGGAATTTGGAATAAATGAAGCTTCTGTTTAATTGTCCAGCCTTCAGCAAGTTATTAATGAGTGCTTTCTGTGTGCCAAGCACTTTGCTAAGCACTGCAGATGCAAAGAAAGAGGCAGCTAGGTGGCCCAGTGGTTAGAGCACAGGGTCTGGAGTGCTGTTGCGGAGTCGTTTTCATTTGTGTCTGACTCTTCATGACCCCATTTGGGATTTTCTTGGCAAAGATACTGGAGCAATTTGCCATTTCCTTCTCTAGCTCATTTTACAGATGAGGAAACTGAGGCAAACAGGTTTAAGTGACTTGCCCAGGATCACACAGATAATAAGTGTCTGAGGCTGCATTTGAATTGAGGAAAATGAGTCTTTCTGAGTCCAGGTCCAGTGATCTATCTGCTATGCCACCTAGCTAGCCCTGGGAAGACCTGAGTTCAAATCCAGCCTCAGACACTTACTAGATATGTGATTCTGGGAAATGGCAAACCACTCCAGTATCTCTGCCAAGAAAAACCCATGGGCAGCGTAGCCCATGGGTTAGGAAGAGTCCGATACTACTAAGTGCCTGAACGATAGCATTAGAGGGTACAAAGAAAGGAGAAAGGCCTGCCTTCAAGGAGCTCAACTCCTAATGGGGGAGACAATATGTAAATAAATCAGGGCCTACAGAGTGTCACAGAAGTCTTAGTGCATTTTTGAGCTATCAAAACATTTAACACCATTCCAAGCGATTAAATGCATCTTTACGCATTTAAGCTAATAATGCTCAAAGCCGCACCAAGACTTTTGGGACACTGTGTAACACAGACACAGAGCAGAAGGAAAGCAATCTGAGAAAGGAAGGTACTAACCACTGGGGAGACCTGGCAAGGCCTGTTGCTGAAAGATGACGCTTGAGCTGAGCCTTAAGGGAAGCCAAAGACACCGGAAGAGGCAGAGAGGCGGGGAGAGACCGTGCCAAGCCGCGGGGGATAACCAGTAGAAAGGCGAGGAGATAAGAGACGGCACTATTCTCGAGGGTCACTGAAGCATAGAATGAGAGGAGGGGAGTCAAGAATAAGAAGACTGCACCAACTGGAAAGGGACCAGATTGTGAAGGGCTTTAAATGCCAAAGAGAAGATGCTGTGTTCAGTCCTGGAGGTCACAAATGGAGCTGTCAGAGTTGGGGGTTAGGGGTGGGAGGGATCAGACTAAGCTTTAGAAAAATCTCCTTACCAGTTGAGTGGAGGATGGGTCATAACCGTTGGACTAGAGGCAAGAAGACCAGTTAGAAGGCTGTTTCAGTAAATCTTCCCAGCTCGTCATCTCCTCTCATTTCACTCTTACTTGTCTGCTTCCTGGGTCTTCTTCATCTTGCCCTTTCCCTGTTCTTTTCTCTCCTTCTCAACCCTGATCCCTGCTCTTACTCCTACCTAATCACAGTGTGCCATTAACTTTAGGTCCTTCTTTCCATCCGTCCAACCAGTCATAGCCCTTTTTTTCCCTTCCCCTTTCTTTCTCACCTTGGTTCAGTTCAATTCAACAAGTATGGCATGGTTGATGGAACACGAGGACCTTTGTTTATATCCTGGCTCTGCCATTTACCATCCGGGTGACCTGGGGCAAGTCACACTCTCAGGGTCTCATTTTCCTCAACTCTAAAATGACAGGGTTGGGCTTGGTGACTTCTGAGGTCCTTCACCTCTCAAATCGATGATCTTTCCGTTATAGGCACTGTGCTAGCCCCAGTAACAAAAAAGCAAACAAAGACCACTCCTGACCTCAAAGACATTGCATTCTTCTGGAGGCATATGGCAAGTGTACAGACGAGTACATTGCCTGTATGAGGTCCCTCGGGGAGAGGAAGTGTGTTAACTACTACGGGACATCAGGGAAGGTTTACAGAGTAGGTGGCACCTGAACAGAGGCTTGGAGGAAGGGCCCTGAAAGGTAAAGGTGAAGAGGGAGAACATCCAGGCATCTCACCTTCTACAGGAAGTCTTTCCTTTTTTGTTGTTGTTGTTCAGTCATTTCAGTCCTGTCCAACTCTTCATGACCCCATTTGGGGTTTTCTCGGCAGAGACACTGGAGTGGTTTGCCATTTCCTTCTCCAGCTCATTTTACAGATGAGGAAACTGAGGAAAATAGGGTGAAGTGACTTGCCCAGGGTCACACAGTTAGTAATTCTAGTGCCTTCTGTCTTTTAATCAATTCCCATTTGTCCTACATTTAGCTTGTTCATACATTTTTTTATTCCTTTTGTTCCTTAGATTTTAAGCTCCTTGATGGCAGTGACTGTTTTTTGCCTCTTTTTATATCCCCAGTTCTTAGCATTGTACTTGACACAGAGGAGGCATTTGATAAATTTGTTGACTGAATGAATGAATGACTTGTGAGAAAATGCTTGGAGTTCCTCAGCCTTCTTCAATTTCTATTGGTAATATCTGGGTTTGAGCTTGTTCTGGAAGTTCAGACATGCCATTCAGCTGAGTTTTTAGCTCTCCTATAATAACAGTGTTTTAAGGTTTGCAAAGCTCTTTACAATCATCTCATTCCATCCTCATAACAGCCCTCAGGAAGGCCAGTCAACTAACATTGATTAAACTCCTACTATGTGTCAGGCACTATGCTAAGTGCTGAGGATACAAAGAAAGGCAAAAAGCCCTTGCACTCAAGCAGCTGACAGTCTAATAGTAAGATGCTCTGTAGGTGCTGTTATTATCCCTGAGGACTCAAGCTTAGAGAGCTCAAATGACTTATCCAGGGTAATAATAATATAACATAAGGGGTTAAGTGACTTCTTATAATTACATAATAATATAGTATAAGAAGTTAAGTGACATATCCAGGGTAATGATAACGTAATAATAAAAACTGAATTAAGATTTAAACCCAGGTCTTCCTGATTCCAAACTCAGCAGTCCCTCTGCTGCTGTACCATGCAAGCTCATGTTCCCTATTCTTTATCAGGCTTGCATCATGATGAATGCTTATCATTTTGCTGTGACTGTTGGACTACATGGGCGTTCTTAAACTGTCATATATTTTGATAACTGTACTTCAATATAATTGGCTTCCTTCTATGTATTTCATTTCATGCATTTAAAAAAATTATTCAGAGGAATCACCCAACTGCCTGAGGGGTCTCTTGTCTACTGGAAGATAAAGGAAAAGAAAGTTATTCCAGAGATGATAGAGTATACAATAACTGTCTGATCTGAGAGCAAAACCTCCAAGTGCTTCTCAGTTGGTTTGCCTAAAGTAAATTGCAGAAACTAGGTAATTGCCTCATAGTCACTGGCCCTGATAATCTATGTAATACCAAGTTCCTAGTCCCCAGAGTACAAAGAAGGCATGCAGCCTCTACATGCTACTACATAAGGGGGTTCAGCATTCTGCCTCCCCCAAATGCTCCAGCACTTCAGTGCATCTGCTGCCTCATGATTATAAGTCTTTCCCACAGTACTGATCAAAACTCATTTAACCTCTTTCTCCTAAGTAGCTCTTCCCATATTACCTAAATAAAAGATTTATCCATTGACCTGGAAGTTTTCCTCTGGGTTGTCTAAAACATTACATGGGTACCAGTAAAACACTCGATGTCTCTATCTGTTAACCCTTACTCTTGGCTATGTGACCCATGCTCCTTCTTTTCTGACCATGTGACTGCTGGATGATTTCCCTATTTATTGTGTATAAATGGCAGATATCTCTATTGCACTTTTGCTCATCCCCAACATTGGCTCATGAGAAGATGTGGTATCTGTGATTTTTTTTTTTTTTGCACCATATACTAGTAGAATATTGATGTTAAAAGGATAGATTTTTTTGTGACCAGAGCTGTCCTGGGATTATTGAAAGCACCACACAATTTCCCAAATGCAATCCAAGCCACTCTCTTCCTGTTCACTTAGGAGCCTATTTTTATTATCCATTTGCAGTTCTGGATCAAGCTGGGTAAAGATTGAAGTATTCCTTTCACCTTTCCCAGCATTTCAGGGCTCAGACCGTGCGGTGCTCCACACTGTGCCCACCTCCTACAGAGTATCAAAGTTGGGAGTAAATACATAAACATTTATCTGCTTTTTCACCTTCTGGCATGCATTCCTAGTGACAGCCAGCTTAAAAATCATACAAATTGCTTTGAAGTTTTGATAAGCTTCAGAAAAGCATCTAGTGGGGAGGGAATGAGCTGAACACTTGCCCTATATTTTTGCTGCTATGGACAATGTTTCTATCTTATTACATATGTACTGCTAGATTTGATGGCTTTTAAAGTACCCTTCAAGCTCTAAATCCATGATCCTACTATTCCTAACTCAACAGATTGTCCACTCAACAATAGCCTGTCACAATTTGGACATTTTCATCCATTTAGTTTTTCCTGTGTGGATCATTAAGCCAATCCTTTTCAAATGGTATAACTCTTATTGAGGAGGCACTATAGAACCGAGACATGATATAATCAGCAACTTGCTATCATCAAACTAAAACATCTAGAGGAATTCGCCATCTTTAAAAAAATCCTGCTTTCATTTGGACCCTATAGTGGCCATTCCCTTGACAGTGGCTCCTTATTGAACAGACAGCTCCCTATTTCATGCATTGTTTTATGTTTGCTTTACAAATGTGAGTTATTATTATGCTGGTAATCAGATGATTGAACAAAGGAAGTTCTGTGGTTGCATCTGTCATGAAACTTTGGTGATTTTAACATATACAGGAGAGATTCATTTTTGGAACAGAGTTTTTAAGGCTGCATCTTACACTATGCAGCAAAATGCTTTTTCGTAATCAACAAACAATAAATACAGTAGAATATCATATTTCATAGATCTAGACCTTCCTTTGAGTCAATTTTGTGACTGTGGAGTTATGGTCTGCTATAGAAAAACTTTCTGCAAATGCTTGCTTATTCCTTTCTCATATTTTCATCATGGTTGTTCTTAAAGCAATGTGAAAGTAGGCATGTGATACTACCCCTCCTTCATTGGAGAGGTGGGAAACATGGGTATGCATTGTTCCATATACTTCTGGGCAGGGTTGATATGCTATATAGTTTTGTTGACTTTTTTTTTCTTTTCTAATTTTTATTATAAAAAGAGGCTTCCTGAGTATGAGAGGGCCTTATTCATAAATGAATGTGATGTAAAAACCAAAAGCATGAAGGAAGGAAGGAAAGAAGGAAGGAAGGAGGGAGGGAGGGAGGATAAAAGAAGAAAAGATAGGCATTATAGGTTGGTGGTTACAGAAGTTCTCTCAAGAACAAATATGTAATAAAGTTCCTTTACGTAGATGAATGTCAGAGAAGTCTATAATCTATAATGTGGAGAGCCTGGCAGACTATTTAGCCACAATCTGCCGGTGCTTTATCAAAGGAAAATATCAAATTTAACTATCTTTTTTCCTTTAAAAAGAGAGAAATCCCTTCTACAGTACAATATGTTAGTTCTATGTGAACTGAGTGAGGATTCTCACTGGGCTGGCCTGCTTTTTGTTAAGGGACAGGGTGGGGAGGTGGGGCAGGGAACCAAGAATTTCTCACTGCCTCTGGAAGTTTGTTTTCAGAAGGGCAGGAATTCCCACATGAGATCACCCTTCTGGGCCGCAGTCCAGTTTACAATGATCGTCTAGCCAGCTGCAGGGAAAGTAATACTTTCCTCTTTCCTTGCAAGGGCACTACTAGAGGAAAGTGCTGAATTGGTAAAAGAGAGTAAACAAGGGAGGATGAGTTTACGGGCTTAGACAATTTTCCCTTTTTTTTTTTTTTTTTTTTGCTATGCCTCCCCTCCCTGCAACCCCATAAGTCCTACACCCCCCCCCACACACACCCTTCTTACATCAAAGTTCTGAAATGCAGAGGACATTCCTTTAAAAGAAAAGAATGCTAGAATCTCAGGGTTGTGTGCGGATTGCAGTTGATGGAGTTGGCAGTCATGTTTTGGAAAACAGTGCGTAGCCAACCTGACTAATGAGAAAAAAATTGTTACAAAGAGTCATTAGGTCAGAAAAGCAACCAAAACCAAATTATGCTGAGAAAATGAAGCTGTAATTGTAAGAAAAATGAAGATGTAACTGCCGTCTATGAAGATTTTATTTCTGAGGACCAGGTTTTCCAGGAGAGAGTGAAAAGGATGGGGGGAAAAAGGATTTTTTTTTCTCCAAACTTTCTCCTGGATAGATAAAAAACATGAATTAATCTATTCATGTAATAGTAAAATTACTTGGATAAAGTACCATTTTTTTTCCTGGTAGCAGATTAATCTACAAATCCCGCATTCTTACATGAGTTAGACAGGGGGGCCCCCAGAAGCCAATGCGCTACTGGGATTCAAAATGTACATGCTGTCCAGTGGAAATCCACCCAGATTCTAGCCTAGAATCCTTTTATTAAGGGGATTTGTTCTGTGAAGTTTAGATTCAGTCAAAGCTTCACACTTGAAGACCTAGAGGGCTACGTATGGTTTGGAGGCCTAAGGTTCCCCACCCCTGATCTAGGCTGACTCTTTAGCAGTTGACTTAGCAAACTATTGCAAGCTTGGTGTTAAAAAGGAAAAGTGATCTGCATTTTTCTATTTGGTGACAACGAGAAAGCCATTGCTCAACACTCACACTTTCATAACTTGGATTAACTGTTTGGTTGATTATCTGTGGAGTACAGTGTAACAAAGCCCCTCTTGCCTTGATCTTCTCCCACCCCCACCTTACTTCAGGTGCCGTCCTCATGCTAATTTACATATGTTAATGGCTAAAGTAAAATGCTGGAGTTAACAGTTAATGGGTTAGCCGAAAACTTCCAGAGAAGATTGGCTTGGGAATCCCAGGAAACAGAGTGAAACGGGCATCCAGCCACATGGATGGGAGACTGAGATGAGGGAGAGAAAGAGGGAATGGAGCTAATGTTTGAGTAGAAACCCGGCCCCAGAAAAAGCCTGGTGCTTGGAAAATGTGGGGAGCTCAGTTCTACAGGTCAGCCAGTGCCAGGAGCAGGAAGGAAGTTTGAGTAGGGGGAGAGGGACAGGAAGGGGATCAGAGGAGATCTGTTGCCTCATGGTTTGGGGGACCCAAGTATGGGAGTGCTGTTTTGTTTAGGTCATGTCCAACACTTTGTGACTCCATTTGGGGTTTTCTTGGCAAAGACACTGGAGTGGTTTGCCATTTCCTTCTCCAGTTCATTTTACAGATGGGAAACTGAGGCAAATAGGGTTAAGTGACTTGTCCAGGGTCACACAGCTAGGAAGTGTCTGAGGCCAGATTTGAAGATGAGTCTTCCGGATTCCAAGCCCAGTGCTCTATCCACTGTACCACCCAGCTGCCTCAAAGTAACAAAGTATATTAGTGGGGTGCAAAAACAAGTGTTATGTGAAGGTGGTCACCGAATAGAAGGGAGGAGGGAAAAGTTCATTAGCATCTCTAAGAATTCATTTCAAGAAATAGTAAGCATCTATTAGAAACAGTAAGATGCAAGGCACCATGTGACACTTGTAATACGATGAGATGTGGGGGAAAGTAATGAACATTTATATAGCACCTACTATGTGTCAGGCACTGGGCTAAGTTCTTTACAAATACTGTCATATTTGATCCTCACAACCTTGGAGGTAGGTTCTATATTATCCCCATCCTACAAATGAGGCAAATGGAGATTTAATGACTTGCCCAAGGTCACAGGGTTGTTGTGATGAATAAACAAGATAATATTTGTAAAGCACTTAGCACAGTGCCCACCACATAATAAGGATTACACAAATGTCAGTTATTATCATTATTATTAATTATTATTCTATTTCCTGACAAAAAGCTTAAATTTGCCTCTTTATAACTAACACCCATTGTTCCTCTTTTTGCCCTCTGGAGCCAAGCAGAATAAATCTAATCCTTCTTTCAAGTGACAGCCTTTTAAATACTCAGACATAGATAGCTCATCTCACCTGAGTCTTCTTTTCTGAAGGCAAAACATTCCCCTTTCCTTCCACCAATTCTCAGACGGAATGGTTTTGAGCTTGTGTGGAACGCCCACATTATGTGGTCAAAAGATAGACAATGAGAAGCCATCAAGGAGACAGACATGTCTTTGCGGAATGATGGGGCAGTTTGAATAGGAGTGGCATCTCAAGAGGAGTTACTTATGCTAGAGAAGGGGGCCACATCATTTGTGTTTTGAGGGGTTAGGCTGGATGACTAGGCTTGGGGAGCCAGTATAGCAGGAGGTATGTTAGTGTGCCATGTTAGACCATGTACTTAGCCAGTAAAGGGTCTGTAAAGTTCCAGAGAGAATTCATAATATTAGTGTTGTGGTACATCTCCATGAGGTTTTCTTTGGACCTGTGCTTCTGCTATAGGATTGAGGGAGCTGTCATTTGGGGCTCCCTGGCTTAAGGCTTCTAGGCATGAAGAGTGAAAAGTTGAATTTAAGTTGAATTTACATGCCCAGGGTTCTGTGGTCTAAAGTATTTTATGCATAGATTGTAGCTGCTAACCCAGTACCCCTCCTAATCCTCTGCATCTTTGATGGCACTGGGGTCTGAATAACCATAATCTAACACTTCTAACTAATCTAACCTAGCTACTAGACAGATTAGGAGAGGAATTCTCAGGATCTTTACAGAGTGTCTGGGAGAGAGTTATAGAAGGCATAAAGTCCCTGGACTTAGAGATAGGTAGCTTATCACTGGTCTTAGAGATACCACCCACAGAGAGAGTGACTACAAAGGAACTTCCTTGTTCCAGTAGAGTAGGTTAAGGGCTTCTGTTGGGTGGCCCATGCAATTGGAGGCCAAGAGCAGTGGGAGACTATATTTAGATTGTAAGCTCCTTGAGAGCAGGGACTGTCTTTTGCCTCTTTTTGTATTCCCAGTGCTTAGCACAGTATCTGACACTTAATAAATTCTTGTGGGCTTGACACAAAGTATCCTCTCTAGGATTCAGCTTCTCCATTTCTGAAATGATGGGGTAGGACTAGATAACCATAACCACCTTTCCAGTTAAAAATCAAGGATCCTTGTTGTCGTTTAGTCATGTCCAACTCTTTGTGACCCCATGGACCATAGCACGCCAGGCCCTTCTATCCTCCACTATCTCCCAAAGCCTGTCCAACCTCATGTTCACTGCTTCCATGACACTATCTATCCATCTCAACCTCTGTTGCCCCCTTTTTCTTTTGCCTTCAGTCTTTCTCAACATCAGGGTCTTTTCCAGTGAGTCCCATCTTTCCATTATATGGCCAAAGTATTTAAGCTACAGCTTTAGTATTTGACCTTCCAATGAATAGCCTGAATTAATCTCTTTAAGCATTGCCTAAGTTGATCACCTTGCTGTCTAAGGGACTCTCAAAAGCCTTCTCCAGTCAATAAACATTTATTAAGCACCTATTATGTGTCAGACACTGTATTAATCACTGGGAATAAAAATATAAGGAGACAGAAAGATAGGCCTTGCTCTCAAGGAGCTTACATTCAAATGAGAAAAGACAACACACAAAAAAGAAACTGAAAAAGCGGGGTGGGGAGATACAGGGGTGGGACGTGGCAGCTGGTGAGCAACTGGTAGGAAATAAAGAGAAGGCTGAATTGTGAGTCCTCTTTAAAAGGAAGCTTTTCCTCCCTTTAGCCCTCCAATCAGAGGGGCAGAGGGTACTCAGGCTACTGATGAGGGGTGAATACCAAAGCTGATTCATTCTCACAGATTGATGAGTTTCCTAATAAGGACATTTCTTAAGGGTATGGGGGTGTCTAGTGCTAGTGGAAAATGAAGAGATGGATGGTCTGTGAGTCCACTTTAAAAGGAGGCTTTGGAAGGAGTTCTTTGCAATATAATTTATAAATCTTTATAACTGTTGTAAAAGCAGCTTTTATTGTTGTTGTTTTATCTGGAAGACTGGTCTCAGAGTATGTCATCCACAACTTACTAAGGGAAAAGATGCAGGAGACAAGAGGATGGCTATATTCTGAAGGCCACAGCTGTCCATCATCCAGAGCGACCTACCAGAAATACCAAAGCCTTTCTGACTTCCCAGTCCAACTCTATCCATTATGCCATGCTTTCCTCATTCATCTGTATGACCAATGGGGTAGGGATGGACTCACATAAGTAGCTTCAAAGATTATGTGAATGCTCAGCTACAGGAGCTTGAAAAATTGTGAACACTCTTGCCTTGGGAACTCTCTTTGGTTCTGCTCTTTATCTAGCTTTTCTGAGTCTTGCGAGGAGTAGGATTATTCCCTTCTGCCTGTTTGCTCCCATCCAGAATGCTGAACTTGGCCTGGTAGGACTTGACCTCACATCCTGGCTTTGCTGACTTACTCACTGGGTAACCTGATCACTTAAGCTCCTTCCTCTGATCCCCCATCTGTAAAATCAGAGCATTTAGAGGATCTCGAAGTTCCTATATCTAATCTTCTATGATCCCATTAATTCATTTTGGTTCTTTGCCTTTTCCTGCCCCCTTCACCTCTGGCCCTTCCTGACAGCTGGCCTTCAGTATCATTCATCATATACACAGCCAACATCTCTGCTGATTGCTCTTCGAGACTGTCTTACTGTATACCTCTTTCTGACCCTCAGCTGGTTCAGTCATCTTGGCCTTCAGCCAAGAAGGAAAGGACAGCCATCAGCATAGGAAACAGCTAGTGAGGAAATAATTTCATATCTTTTAAAAATATATAGTTTGATTTATTTAAATATGCTTTTAAATGTATGTTAAGGATAAAAGGTTATGGACTCTGTGTTTGTAACTGTGGGGGCAATGAATAGAGCTTTCGCCTCCCAGTCCCAATATGGGAGAATGGGAACCATACTTCCTTTCTCAGCTGAGGCCTAGCACATTGAGGTCCTCCCAGGGAAGACTGTCTTCTATATCACTCCCCCCAACCCCCACCCTTCAGCTCCTTCAGGAGGTTGCTTGGTGCTACTGTACTGCTCCAGCTGGGACAGACTGTCCCCTTCAACTTCTTTCCCAGCCCCACAGGTAAAATTCTTCCTAATTGCTGGGAATGAAACCTTTTAGTGCAGTTTATAACAGAAGCCTGGCTATAAAACTCACAGGATCTTGCAGTGGTTATTAAGGACAATGTACACAGATTTGGGGAGAGAAGGAAGAAAATTAGAAGTTTTGGAAAAGTGGCTCTGTAATTTCCTTCAGATTGAAGGATCACAGAATTTCTATAAAAGACCAAAGACTTCATACTTTGAAATTATCTTCATTTTCTATTTTTGCCATGTAGCAAGGGAAGAGTCTAAGCTTTATTCAAGAGGGAATCCTTTCAAAAAAAATAATTGGCTGTACAAGAAATACAAATTAATTCTTCTCAAATGAAGTTTGTTCTCTGGAGAGAGAAGCAGAATGTTGAAATACAAGCCGCTTACAGGGGCTTTTGACAACATGCTGCCACAGAGCCCCAAAACTCCAGATCAGAGAACACATGTGTTGGGCAAGATCTTAGAGTTCATAGGATTTAGGGCTGGAAGGGACCTTGGAGATCACTTAAAACAATCCTATTCTTTTACAGGAAACAGAATCAAAGAGAGGAAGAGATTGTTCATACCCATAGAGTAAGTAACAGATCCCTTTGACTCTAAATCCGGTACTCTTTCTACCATGTCACACTGTTTGCCCATGCCAATACATACACGAAAAATTATCTTTACCACAGTCAGTCAATCAATCCATAAACATTGATTAAGCACCTCCTATGTGCCACAGCTGCAAGAAATAATCATCCAGTCTCAGACTGGAGATCTCCATTGATGAAGGACTCACTGACTTACAAAGTAGCCCTGACCACTTTTGGATAACTACCTTTATTAGGAAGTTTTTCCTTATTTCAAGTTAAGATCTGCCACTGTTACTTCCACCCATTGTTTTGAATTCTGCCTTCCAGTGCCAAATAAAACAAAGCTAATCCCTTAAAAATGCACTTTATTGATGCCCTTTGTCTTTACATCAAAGTCATTTCAACCCCTCCCCACACAATAAACCCTCGTGAGACAAAGAAACACAATTAAGAAAAAGAAAAACATTCTATGTAGTGACCATATCTGACACTGTATTAGAAAAAATTCTGTCCTGGTAATTACATCTGCTACAAGGGAGAAATTATCCAGAGGACCGTCGGTGGTTTTTCCAGTACTCAGATTTTGACTTACTTTCTGCGATTTTTTTTCATTTAGAGTCCCAGAGGTGGCCTCCAGGCCACATGTGGCCTTCTAGGTCCTCGGGTGTGGCCTTTTGACTGAGTCCAAGTTTTACAGAACAAATCCTTTTATTAAAGGGATCTGTTCTATGAAGTTTGAATTCAGGCAAAGGGCTGCACTTGAGGACCTAGAGGGCTACAAGTGGTCTCGAGGCTGCAGGTTCCCCACCCCTGATTTAGACTGCAACAGCTTTTACCTTTTTTGCAGTTGGCAGCCCTTCAGATGCTTGAGGACAATGTTCCTAACCCCCTGAAGTTCCCTCTTCTCCAGGCTAGACATCCCTAGTTCTTTCAGCCAATGATTTTAAATTCCTCACCATTCTAGTCCCTTTTCTATGGACATGTTCCAGCTTGTCAATCAATATGGTGCTTGAGAGAATGACACGTGATATTCCAGATGTGGTCTGACCGGGCTAACAGTAAAAATGAACATTCGTGTACTGTCTTCCTCCGTTAGATTGTAAGCTCATTGAGGGCAGACACTGTCTTTCTTTTTCTGGTTTGCATCCCTAGCTCTTAGCACAATGCCTGGTACATAGTATGTATTTAATAAATATTTATTGAATTGAATTGAAATTGATTTGATGTTTTTAATATATTGCAATGATAGATAGTTACTAAACTTATCATTATCCATGTTTCACAGAAGAGGAAAAAGAGGCTTAGAGGGGATAAGGGAGTTTTCCAGAGCCACATAATTGCAGAGATGGGAATCTTCCTGATTCCTAGACAGAGGTGAAGAATTATTGTAACTTCCTTTGTTCCAGATATTATCTTTCCATTAATGCGTCCCACAATGACATTAAGTTTTTGGGCTGCCATGTCAGTCTGTTGACTCATATTAAGTTTTGGGGGTGTTTTTCCCTTTCTTTTTTCAGTTCAAAATTCTCTCCCTCTCTGCCTGCCCATCCCGACTCATTGAGAAAGCAAGAAATACAATGCTCATTACACATATGAAGTCATTCAAAACATATTTCCACATTATCATATTAAGTTTTCAGTGCGCTAAAACCCTCCAGGTTTTCTTATCTGAATTGTTCTCTAGCCATATCTCCTCCATGCTGTACTTATGAAGTTAATTTTTTTTTTAATTTAAGAAAAGTCTTTTATATTTTTCAGTATTAAATTTCCTCTTCTTAGATTTGGCCCTTTGCCCTAGCCAGCTCATATCCTTTCGGATCTAGATTCTGTCATCAAGCTTCATTTACTCTATATATTTGATAGGTATTCCTTTGTTATATACATCAAAAAATTAATAAAAATGTTAAGCAGAAATTGAATTAGAATAAGAGCTTTCTCTCTCTTTCTATGCATGTGTGAGTGCCAAATTGATTTTAGACTCCAAAAAGAAACATTTGAGGCAAATTAGAAAGTCGGGTTTTACTCAGATCTGAAGGAAAGCCAACATCAGATTAAGTAGGCATAACTGAGAAAAATACATCGCTAGTAAGAAGCAAAGCCAGTATTTGAGCCCAGATCTGAGTTCAAATTCAGTGCCCTTTCTACAGTATCACTATTTGGATCACCCAACTTATAGTGGCCCTGCTACCACCTGATTTATTATTGTGTTGATTGTCTAGACTTCAGAAAGTGATGGAGGAAATGTTAATAATTGAGATTAAATTTATAAGTGTGAAAAGCCTACTTTCCCAGCCCCCAAGAGAGCTGATTGTTAAACATTTACCACAACACTCCTAAAGCTAGAACGCTAGTAGTTAAGGTTAGATTAAGTATTTAGATTAATTAATTAAGATTAGATTAGTTAAGTTATGATCAGGAAGGGCTTCTTAGAGTAGATGGTGCTTGAATGAGTCCTGACGGAAGAGGATTCTACAAGGCAAAGATGAGGAGGAAGTGCATTTCAGACACAGAATGAGAACATCAGTTTGCATAGAGCAACTGTTCTTCACCCCTTTGGCAGTCTGGTAAAGCCTACGGATCCCTTCTCAGGATGTTTTTAAATGTATAAAATAAAACACACAGGCTTACAAAGGAAACCAATTATGTTGAAATGCAGTTATCAAAATACATTTTTAGAAACAAGTTTATGAACTCCAGGTTAAAACCCCTTGATTTAGATTAAAATGATAAAATTTTTAAGAGGTTTCCAAAATATGTTCGAAACCTAAAATTTCTCTTGAGAAACATTAAGTAAGGAAAATTATTCTAGGCATATCTGTGGGTCTTAAGGTGCTTGCTTTTTTTTTTTTTCTGGGATTATAACTTGGGTCTATCCGACACTGCTGCTTTATTTATGAATGGGACAGTAGAAACCGAAAGAAAAGCATTACATTTTTAAAAAAAAAAATTGGCTTCAAGGGACAGAAATGATTCCAGAAATGAAAAATGAGGTAAGCCAACTATTGATTAATCCTGAAAAACTTTTCTTACCACTGTTACACATTACATTTAGTTTAATGAGGATTTTTTTTCAAGGTAGTAGATCAAAATAAATCAAAATCATAATAATAATCAAAATAAATCTCTTTATGTGAGAAATAAATTTCCAAGAAGCAATGAAGTTCAAATCAAAAGAAGGAGAGTTGTGGGTCCTAAAATAAAAGAAGTGATGAATAAGAAAATCAAAGAAGCTCCGTGGAAATCATCTAAAAAAGTGAACAAAAATTATTTTAGGAGACTGCAAAGCAGAAACTTACCAAGAAACTGTTAAACCCCCAAGGAGGCTATATTGTTCAGACCTTTGCTTGGAGACCTGCTCCTCCCCTCAATGATGGGGAAACTACTACCTTACAGAACAGCCCAATCCAGTGTGAACACATTGAGCTGTTGAGGAGTTTTTCCACACATCCAACTTCAATTTGTTTCTTTGCAATTCCTAACCCTCGCCCTCCCTAGTTTTGCCTTTGGAACCAAAGAGAACAAGTCTTATCTCTCTTGCACATGAAACTGTTTTAGTACTAAAGACAATTACCACGATTAATGTCCTTCCTAACTGTGGCTGCCCAGACAGAACACAATACTTTAGGTGTGGTATGACCAGAGCAGAATATGGAACCATGATCACTTATGCCTCTCTTAATTCAGCCCAAGATCCCATTAAACATTGCCACATCCAAGCACTGATTCATACTGAGCTCACAATTCACTAAGACCTCCAGATCTTTTTTAGATAAGCTGCTGTCTAAACTTGTCTTGAACTTGCAGAGTTAATTTTTTTTAACCCAAGTATGAGACCTCTAGTTTATTCTGACTGAATTTCACCTTATTAGACTCAACCCAGGCCATTTCCCTGTCAAGATCTTTTTTGAGTCCTGACTTTGTCATCTGATGTGTAAGCTACCCCTCCCAGCTTTGTATCACATGCAACTTCGATATATCTGTTGGGAGCCTTCTTCCAAGCTGACACAGGAGCATTATGAATTACTTTTTAAGTCTAGCCATCTAACCAATTCTATCATCTTTCCTATGTCTCTCCATTTTTTTTCATAAGACTCCGAGGTTCTTTATCCAACGTGGGTAACATTTAGCTAAACTAGCTCTACTGTATTCCCTTCTCCAGGAAGCCTCTCCCAAGCCTTCCTAAGTCTAGGGTCTTACCTCCATTGGTCACCTATTTATCCCGGTGATAGCTTGTTTGTACATTGATGTTTGTATGGTGTTTCCCTTATTAGACATGGGGCTCCTGGAGATCAGGAACTGTCTTTTACCTTTCTCTGTGTCCCTGGCAATCAGCACAGTGCCTGGCACATAGTAGGCACTTAAATGATTATTCACTGACTGACTGATTAGTTCAGTAACCCAGTTAAAAAAACTAAATGGAGTTAGTCTGGCATGAGCTGTGCTCAGTGAATCCATGCTGGCTTTTTTGACCTCTGCTTTATTTTCTACAGGTTCATTAGGAATAGAGAATAGATCTACGACTTCACTGGCAGAGGGAAATCCAAAGAGAGCAAACCCATGCTGAAAGTGCAGGTCAGTGCTTTCTCTGAAACCCGTCATCTTTGAAAGTTGGCCATCTACAGTGATGAGAGGTCCAATGACTTGCTGCGGAAGTATGGAGCAGAGATATGGCTTGAACCCAGGTCTTTGTGGCTTTGAGGCTAGCTCTTATCTACTATACCATGCTTCCCATCCAATAACCATCTCTTTGATAATTTACTATAGAAATTTCCTAGGAATTGAAGGTAAGTTCACTGGTCTGTAGTTTACATATTCTACTCCTTTTCCCTTTCTGAAAATTGGGACAATATTTGCCCTTTCCCAGTTTTTCAAAATCTTTCAACTATCATTGCCAGTGACTCAGAAGTCATAGCTTTTCATCTTTTCAGTGACCAAAGGTGGGGGGTTATTTATCTGGATCAAGTGATCTGAATTTATTAAACGCAGTTAGCTGAGTTCTGCCTTGCTGTCTTCTCATTTATGCTACCCACAACCCATAGGGATGTGGAGGCTCTCTCCCACAAGGGGACCTTGCACAAGCTGACTTCGTTCGGTCCTGAAGAAGCCTGATCCCAAAAAGGAGATCAGATCTTTTTTTCATACTCTCAGGCTTTTATTCTCTCACCTCATAGTACCAGGGACAAATTTGGCTCATATATGGCTGGGGTCTCCCTGAAAGAGATTAATGAGATCCCTTACTAGAAAAGTTGCTTGATGTGCCAAGTAGTAAATATTTATTTCCTGTACCAGAAAAGAAATGCTTAAAACACAGAAGACGCATGAGCACAAATTAATGCATACTTAAACATAAACCCATTGCTTCTGTTACGCTCTCCTGAAAGGAGGGAACGTCTGGGACTAAGGATGGAAAGGATGACAGAAACCCATAACAAATACAGAAAACACATAAAGTACTCAGAGGACTCATAAAAGCCTGTAAACAGACACAGGAATACTCTGTTATACTCTCTCCTGGGAGATAAAGCTTCCTGGGAGACTCGTGAGCCTGCTGACCAGATTTCACTTTCCTCTCTGTCGGTATTATCCGAGGAGCAAGACAAGGTCCGGATCATCTGGCCAAGGAGGTGAGTATGGCCCATCCTCCCGGCGATGGTCATGAGATACGTCGTCTTCCTCCGTGGTCTTCAGTCATCATCATCCTAACACCCAGAAATGGGGACCATGGGGAACCATCAGGAGCAGCTAGTTGTGCAGGCCTATTGGCAAGGAGTCTGAGGACAGGCCCAACAGAAAAGGGCAGGACGCCAGCCCGTTCCCATTTAACCTCAACTTCCCCTTTTCACCTTGGTATAGCTCCCAGCTGCTTTGAAATGGTGGTGCTAGTAGATGCAGCCAGGTTGCACAGTAGATAGAGCACTGGGCTTCAAGTCATGAAGATCCAGATTCTAGAGATGGGATCCTGGGCAGGTCACTTGACCTCTGTCTACCTCTGTTTATACAATTGTAAAATGAGAAAAATGATAGTGCCTATATCCCAGGATTGTTGTGAAGATCAGATGAGATAATATTTGTAAAGTGCTTGCGCAACTACTGTTTGCCTGGTGCATAGTAAGCCCTTAATAGATTCTTGTTTCTTTCCTTTTTCCTTCCCTTTTTCCTTTTTCCCACTCTCTCTTCTCCCCTCCTTTCTTTCCTTCTTTTCCTTCCTTCTCCTCCCCCTTCCTTCCCTCCTTCCCTCTCTTCTCCTCCTTCCTTCCTTCCCTCCTTCTCTCTCTTCCCTCCCTCCCTTCCTTCCTTTCTGCCTCCCTCCCTCTCTTTCTCCTTCCCTCCCTCCCTTTCTCCCTCCTATTCCTTCCTTCCTTCCTTCCTAATGTTGTGTCCCTATATGTTCCTATAGCTTCATCACAGTTGTGATTAAACTCTGAGCTTCCTGAGAGAAGGGACTGGTTTTGTTTTGTTTTGTATTGGTCCCAGTGACCCCTTGCACCATCCCTGACACATAGTAGATGCTTAATACACGCTTTTTGATTGACTGATACCTAGCATTTAGCACAGTGCTTCACTTATAGTAGATACTTAAGAGACATCTGTTGAATGAATGAATTTCAGTTATTTCGGTTACCCTTACGATAAGGAAGAATTGGGAAAACTGGGGAGTGAAGGGAGCATTTGTACCACTTTCAAATACATGAAGAGTAGTTGAAAGATACAGCTGTTTTTCGTTATTATGTTTGTCTTAAGAATGTCCTTGCTAAACCTTGACTGAACAAGTGAATTATCTGGTCTTTTCTAATTAAGATAAATTTTCCCTCCCCTAATTTCAGAAAGCAAAAAACTGTTTTGCCTAAATGCCAGGCCTAGCATCCATAAATTGAAATGTCTAACTGAAAGGATATAAAAATGCTGTTTTCTATTATTCTACTTTGCAATTTTTCTATAACACACATGAAATGTCACAGTTTGCATAAATTTATGAAACTGAGATTTATAAGTCCTTACTGAGAAAAGTGTTAAATAAAAAAAGGTAGCCATAGTAAATCAGATAACAGAAATACCCCCCTGTATATCAATGACTGAAAAAGACATTAAAACACCAATATTTCTATTTTCGCTAGTGAAATACATTTTCACTAAGAGGGAAAACGAAAGACAAAAAATAGCAGGTACCAGCCTATAGAAAATATCATGTAACACTTTACAAAAGCTATTATGGTATTATAAGGTAAAGAAGAAATAAATAAGCACCATGAAAAATAACTTCCAAGGCAGTATCTCCACCATTCTTTTTCTCCTTCCTCCAAAGGCCTCTCATGGTGATATGACAACGAGCCTGGGTTCTTGATGTCTATTAGAGTTGAAGCACAAGGATCTGGCATATCTTACTAGCCTGAAGGAAAGGCTTGAAATTCCTCCTGGTGATAGATTGTATGTTTATCATCTGAGGGCCAGCCTAGTTAAGTTCAGAGACTTGCTATATGGAGGTGAATTTTTTCGGCCAAAGCAGTTTTCAAAAACCATCTACTAAGTGATACGGGGATTTCAATTTATATTGGTGGAGGCACTAACCATCCTGACAATGTTAAAGGTCCTTGAAGTATATATGAAGAACAATACACCTACTATGTATCTTTTAGACATAATATTTTGCATTCCAGAAGATCTGTGATCTCATCAATATGGGTATTCTCTACCATGATGCAGATCCCATACCATCCTGGTAACAATTGTCCAACTCCTGCCATAAGTTCATTGGATTGATCCAATGTGCTGACCACCTTCTTGTCATCATACTGACATTTTTGGAAATACCAATGGAATAGGTGGGCCATTTGCAGGTTGCTCCTCACCCTTACTAAGGGGCTGACTCATCTTTTTTTTTCCAATTATATATTTCTCTGATGACATCTAATACGGTATTTCTTGATTGGTAATATCTCTCCTATGGGTTCTCTCTTATGGGCTAATATGAAATTTGTGCAATAAAGATGGGCAAAACAAAACAACAGGGATGTAAGAATTGGCAATAAAATCTGCAGTTACCAAGGTAGCTCAGCTGTATTCCTAGAGATGTAAAACATTTCAGATATATGCATGCATATATCACATTATTATATGTATATATGTTATATATAGGTTATGTATATGTGTACAATGTATACATATATGTTATATGTGTATATATGGAGAATTTTTTTAATGGAGAAAGAAGTCAAAAATATATTGTAATTCAAGTTATATGGGCAAATGCATCTCAATCCTTCACTCAACTGTGGAGAAGTAGTTTAATGTTACAAAAATATCCAGAAACTATAATATTCATCTCATTAATTTTAGGTATACTTCAAGGATCAATGGAACCCTTACTTTGGATACTTCACACTAGGGGTTCTTAGTCTGGAGTCTATGGATAGATTTCAGGAGGTCTATGAACTGGAATGGGGAAAAAAATCCATCTTATTTTCATGAATTTTTGGTTTCTTCATCTATGTATTTTATTTTATGCATTAAAAGCCATTATTCTGAGAGGGGGTCCATAGGCTTCACCAGATTGTCACATGGAGTCCATGATACAAAAAAGGTAAAGAATCCCTGTTCTAGATGTAGTGGTACATTGCAACCCCTCTTTGCCTTAGCATATGATCTTCGAGAACTGTTGTGAAAAAAGTTACTTTTCCTGTTGGCCATCCTCTCTGCACTTAACTAGTCTAGTCCTCAGAAAACAGACTCAGGCCCATCTCTGGACCCATAACCGTCGCCTTTCTAATTTAGCAGGACCTATCCGAGCTCCTGCTATACTAGCAGAACCTTCTGGACATAATGGGGCATGCCATTTCTAGCACACAACACTCCCTCTCCAGCCTACGTGCCTTTGCATGGGCAGTATCAATATTCTCCTTCCTCACCTCTTTTTCTTTGTGTCATGGGGCTTAGTGGATGCTCAGATCACCTAAGGGGGGAGATGCCAGGGACCTGCTTTGGGAGGACATCCTGTCCTGGCCTACCCTACTATATGGATGGCAACAGCTTCTTTACATGTTGTGCTGCCAGAACTAGCTACAGCTTTAATTCAACCGCGCTGGACCAGTCTCTCTCTTTCTTGTATTGTCCAATGGTAAAGATCCCACTCACCCACAGCATGAACATAATGTGGTAAGTTAGGTAGAGAAAGGGACCATTTCCTCTTCCCCTTGGACCCTATGACACTGGACTTTGAGTTTTGGTCAGTTTCATTTGTCCTTTTTGATTCTAGGTACAGAGAGCAGAGTCCCTGGACCCAGGAGCTCCAATCTTGGGAAAATTGGAGCCCAAAATTCTAGGCTGGAGATTGGGACCAGCCCATTAGGGAAGCCCTGAGAAGCCAAGTGCCAGGAGACTTTGGACTTGAAGCTGGTGGGACTGATGCTATTTAGCAAGTGAGTTAAACTGTGATCCTAATCCCCCTCTCCTCTTCAGAGACCAAAAGGAAATAGGACAGATTATCCCTTCCGTGTATCAGACCAACTAGGTGACATAGTAGATAGAGAGCTGGGTCTGGAGTTAGAAAGACCAGAATTCAAATATTGCCTCAGACCTTAAGCAAGTCCCTTGACCTCTGTTTGCCTCAGTTTCCTCAGCTGTAAAATGGGGATCTTAATAATAGCACCTACCTTCCAGGTTTGTTGTGAGGACCCTGGCACATAGTCAACACTATCTCAATTTGTTAGCTATTATTCATATATTTATTTTTGCTATACCTTTGAAGTAAATTTTGTAAACATTTTGTAAAAGCAAATCTTACTGGTAAGTCATTAAATGGAATGGGGTGCTGGGTACCTTTAAGGTTGGAGTAACATAATCTGTGGGGGTTTGGCCAAATGCAGAGAAGAGGGCCACCCCCAACCCCTATGGGCAGAGGAGTGCCCTTCTGGTGTGGTTAAACGTAACAGACCTGTCCTCAGGCATTTGCTTCCTTGGCTGTCTTCAAGACTCAGTCAAATACCACCTTATAAAGAAGATCTTTTAGGGGCAGCTAAGTGGTTCAGTGGATAGATCATGGCCCTGAAGTCAGGAGGTCCTGAGTTCAAATCTGGCCTCAGACCAAATACTTTATACTTACTAGCTGTGTGACCCTGGGCAAGTCACTTAACCCCAATTGCCTAAAAAAAAAATCTTTTGTGATGCCCCCTAGCTTTTATAAAATTACATTCCATTTACTCTGAATATATCTTGTACGATCTCCCCATTTGAATGTAAGCTTCTTAAGGGCAGGGTTTATTTTTGCCTTAATCATCCCTACCACTTAGCATAGTGCTTGATACATGTTTACAAATCAATCAATCAACATTTATTAAGTGCCCACTATGTACTTAACTATTGCCTGACTGACAGAAGAGAACTTTGGTGGATAGTGAGTTACACATAAAAAAGAGGAAGTTACATTTATGTTGATATTTTCATCAGGGATTAGCTAGGTGGCACAGTGGATAGAGTGCTGGGCCTGGAATCAGGAAGACTCATCTTCCTGAGTTCAAATCCAGCCTCAGACATTTACTAGCTGTGTGACCTTGAGCAAATCACTTAACTCTGTTTGCCTCCACTTTCTCATCTATAAAATAAGCTGGAGAAGAAAATGGCAAACCACCCGAATGGGGTCATGAAGAGTTGGATATGACTGAAAAATCACTAAACACAACAAAAATATTTTTATTACATGTACATTTTTGTTTGATTTCTTCTATCCTAATCTTTTCATTCCCTGGACTCCATTGGTATAAGTAGATATTTTATAGATTGGAGCTACACTAACATTCCTAATCTAAAATAATATTGCATATTGTTAACTAGCATTTCAAATTATATATACAAACATTAAAGGAGTTAAACATATAACTGTTAATAAGGTGAAAAAGGGAGGGTCCCAAAAGTTTTGATTGCATTAAAAATAATAGCCCTAATTGTTGGAATTGTTAAAGTTAACATCATAATAATTGTGCTAATTTATTACTAATTAACAAATCTAGTTAAGAGACAAACAGCTATCCAGGGTTTGTCATGTGTGAGTTTCTCCCTGGAAGCGAGACAAGCACTTCTGGAAATGTCATTAAATGTTTCAGACCACTAAGGTACCACTAATGAGCTAGTCTTGGAGTCGAGGAGTCCTAGGTTGAAATCTTACCCTGGGAAGTCTGTTAACCTCTGTGAGTCTCAGTTTCTTCAGCTGGAATATGGGAGATGACAATAGCACTTAAGTCACAGATTGTTGAAGATCAGATGAGATGGGTGGATCAGGGAGCAGATTGAGACATATTACTTTTTGGACATGGCCAATGCAGGGATTTTTATTTATTTATTTATTTATTTGCTTGACTAGGAGGATTGTTTTTTTGTTGTTTTTTGCAAGTACTTCGTTTGTCTTTTTTCCGACAGGGGAAAAGTATGAGAGGAGAGACAATCGATTTTTGCTCATTAAAAAGACAAAGCAAAATTTTAAAAAGTTTCAGTTGACTGAGCGTTGTCCAGGTGTGTCCCTCACGCCTTGTCTGTTTTAACTGGCATGGTCAGATCCACAAGTAAGGTCTCGACACTTGCTATCTGTTCTTTCAGAAGCATGCAAAAGACATAGGCTTCATCAAAATGGACTCGATTATCTTTTAAAAATCTCTTTGGCGATGACTCTGGACATCATTTTACTGGACTCTAGGTAATTCTCTGACCTACCCAGCACACACACACACACACACACACACACACACACACACACACACACAC
>NW_020954603.1:10446715-10484343 GCF_900497805.2 Vombatus ursinus | reverse complement strand
ACACACACACACACACACACACACACACACACACACACACACACACAAAGTAAATACAAAGTAATTTGAGGAGGGAGATAGCACTAACTAGGGAAGTCTCTATGGTGGAGGTGGTATCTGAGCTTTCAAGTGAACTGAACTGTGGTGATGAATGTTCACGTTTATCTAGTGCTTTACATAGGTACAATGGCAGTACACCATTGTAGCACCCTCTCTGGGGCCACTACCCCAAATCACACTCTCTTTGAGCATGATATTATGCTTGTTATTGTTGTTCAGTTGTTTTTGACTCTCCATGACCTCATTTGGAATTTTTTTGTTCAGTTGTTTCTGACTCTCCACGATCTTATTTGGAATTTTTTTTGGCAAAGATAATGGAGTGGTTTGCTATTTCCTTCTCCAGCTCATTTTACAGATGGGGAAACTGAGGCAAACAGGCTTAAGTGACTTGTCCAAGGTCACACAGCTAGTAAATGTCTAAGGGTGAATTTGAATTCAGGTCCTCCTGACTCCGGGACCGGTGAGCCTTCTAGTTGAGGCTAATACCTCAAAGGTACTTTGTAAACACTAGCTATCATTATATTATAGAAATTGCTATTTTCATTTGGCATGACTATTTATGTTATTAATCTGACCTGAGATTTCATAAGTGTAAGGAAAGCCAGGTGAGAAAACAACTTCTACCTATACAGATTCTAAACTAAGCTGCTACTTATAGTCTAAAGTAGTGGAAAATTGTGATTTATACATTAATAAGTTAACCCCAGGCCTGTGAATGGGCACAATCATTCTAGAAAGCAATTTGGCCTTATAAAAGATAAAAAACAGCAAAAGAGATCAAAGAAAGAAGGATAGGTCCTTCATGCACAGAAACATTTACAGCAGCTCTTTTTGTGGTGGTGAAAAAAAAAAATAAACTGGAAACTAAGCAAAGGTGCCTATCAAGGGATGAATGACTGAATTAACTGTGGTGTATGAATATGATGGAGCACTGCTGGGCTGTAAGAATGAAGAAATGGGTGATTTCGAGAAGTGGAAAGACCAATATGAACTGATACAGAATGAAGTGAATAGAATCGAGAAGAGCAATTTATACTACATAACAACAATATCATAAAAATGAACAGTTCTGAGGACTTTTATAAACTGATGAAGAATTAAATGAGCAGAACCAGGAGAATGATTTATACTATAGCAGCCATGCTGTAAAAACAAACAACTTTGAAAGCTGAAGAACTAAGATCAATGTAACGACCATTCTAGATTCCAAAGGATGGATGAGGAAATATTCTAACCATATCCATTACAGAGAGCCGTTGGATTTCAGGTACAAAATAAAACAAACCTGTGTATACATATACATATACATATACATATACACATATTGCACATGTATGTGCATATATACATATGCCTAAATGTATATGCATGCATGTATGTTTATATACAGCCATAGAGTGAGGGAATTTGTTTTGCTTGACTTTGCATATTTGTTACAATACCTTTTTCTTTTCTTTTCTTTTTTCCCCAATGGGGGAGGTAAGAGGAAGAGAAAATAGATTTCTGTTTGTTTCAAAATAGAGATGGAATGGCTACAGATTGAAAATTTCTCATGCACTTTCATATGAGGTCACTGTATTATTAGTTTTTCTTAATTATTTTTACTTTATTTCAAGAGACCTCTCAAAATAGGAATAGTCTGTAAAACCGTATAACATAAAAACAAAATATACCAGCAATTTTTAAAAAATCTACATTAGCAAAACCATAGCATCAGAGAGGAGCAGGGTTTACCTAACCCAAGTCTGTCAATATTCAGGTGAGGACTCTGATGCCCAAAGGAGAGGGTGCATTTGCCTGGGTCCCATGGCCAGTTGGTTATGGAAGCAGGACCTTCAGACTCTCAGGTTCTGCTCTGCCAAAGGTGCTGCCTTGGTGAGGGATAGGGTGGCCAATGAACTTGGGGGGATTTAAGAAGCAGAGACAGTTAACTTACCTTTTAAGACTGGTCCTTCCTTTTGTTTTTCGTTCTGGGCATGGACTGTTTATTAAAGATGGTTTTGTTCTTTGTATGCAGAGACAACCCAGGTGTCAATGTAGTTTGTGTGTTTGGCTAAAAAGATGAAGGTGGGATCAGCTTTCAAACAATTCCTTGGGGGAAAATTTTCTCTTGTTTTTGTCTACATGATACCAATTACCTGATATGACTGAATTTTCAGGCTTCAGTTGTTTCACATTGAGAAATAAAGTCTAAAAAAGGATCAGTTAAAAAAATTTTTTAATGGTCAGTTGCATATTGGGAAGGGTGGGTGGGACTTTAAAGGGAGGGCCAGAAGGTGGAAATAATTTCTGTACTGGGAGGGCGTTTAGGCACTTAGCAGAGTACCAGCAAAAAAGGGTAGGAGTCTCAGGGGCACGGAGCCAAATACACATCAAATTCACAGCACTGTTGTAAACTAGCCCAGCACCCAGTTTGAAAGCACTCTCTCCTCTCTTAGATTCCTGCCTTCCTTGCCCCATCATGCAAACGTTCATTCACTGCCTTGCCAGTCCTTGTCTCTGTCATTACAGAGGCCATCACAAAAACGACATTTGAATGGAAAGAAGAGACACATGTGACCTGACCGTTTCAGTTCACAAATCAGCCAGGGGTTAGGGCTTACCCCCTCATTCTGTAGGAAATGGCTGCAAATTGGGCAAGGAACGCATGTAAGTGCTCTCCACTCCCATAACCTCTCAGAACTCTTTGGGGAGTCATCTGCCATTTAGCACTGTCCTCCCTACTTCCCCAAATATCTAACAGTTCTTCCAGCAAACTTCCAGTAGCATATGTGGTATTCAACTCCTGGTTATCCTCTTTCTCTAAGCAGAAATTTGATTTAATTTTAGCCAGAGGGCTAGAATGTCACATACAGTTGTAATAGGAAAACGTGTAAGATTATGGATGTATTTAACTACTCATTAATATGAATATGCAGATTGCCTATTATAATTTCAAGTTTCAGCTTCTTTCCTGAAGCTAAGTTTAGGCTTCAAATATAATCCTCATCTTGGTGGAATTTATTGGTGGAATTATTTCATTAGCAACCAATAAGCTTTAATTAGATAGATAGATAAAGAATTTATTAAGTACTTACTATGTGCCAGGTATTCTGCTAAGCACTGGGGATATAATACAAACAAGGAAGATAGTCTTTGCCCTTAGAAAGGGAAATGTAAGGGTCTTACATTTGAATGGGAGACAACATCTTAAGGGGAACTGGAAAGTAGGGAGAGGAGGACGGTGTGGCTGCATGGTGATGCTCAGGATGTGTTCCTTGAGAGAGTCTGGATCTGGGCAAGATAAAGCCAAAATTGGCTGTCAAAACCCAGAGTGATTCCAGAGGTGGAGTCCAATTTTCAGGTAACAAGGAAGAAGAGATGATGGTGCAAGGAGAGATAGCTGGGAAGTTCTTACTATGAACCAAACAGCAGATTAAATGCCGGGAATAGAAAGTAAGGCAAAAAACAGCCTTGATCTTATGGAGGTTATATTTTAATGGAGAGATAACACATATGTACACAGGTATATATGTACATATATATGTACAGCTATCCCTTCCACATCATGACTTTCCCCATCTTGGTTTCAATATATCACAGGTCAGCATAAGAAATTAAATGAGAATTTTTGGGGAATTTTGAGGAAGCCACAGATGAAGGCCAGATGGCACAGAGCCTATGACCAAATATTTAATCCAAATTTTACAAAAAGACACTGTAAATACCCCATAAAAGAAAAAGAAAAAATTCAGACTTCTCTGGTACAAAGGGAGGGCTAAAAATTTTATGCAGATTTCCAGATTGGGGGGGTATCACAGCCCAAACCCCATCCCCTCTGTGATGTGGAAGGGGTAACTGTAAGTGTATACTTATAAAAATTAGGGGTTCTTATCCCAACTCCCACTTACACTGTCTGGCCAGATCCCTCAGAGAGAGAAAAAAAGAGTAGCTATAATTCTCCTTCAGCATGCTAGTATTACCCCTTGAAGGTTTGGGGGTTCTTCACTAATATTATCAAGGTGTTATCTTCTCTAATGCTAGAGCCCAATTCCAGTTTGTTAACCCCAATATCAATCACCAGTTACCTCTTCAATATCAGTGCCAGTTAATTTTTCCTCAATATAATTGATTATCATAGATTAAAACACTAGTATCATTTAACCAATTAATATCAATTAGCTTTCATAAAAGGGACAATGTTTAATAAAAAGAAATAGCAGTAACAGAAGTACAATACATCCTGCTGAACTGGAGGCACATTCTTTCCCTCTACCACCTTGGTCTTTGGGAGGGGGAGTGAACCGAGACCTGTAAGTTTAATTCCAAAAGTGGGATAACCAATGAATTGTGTCTCCGAGTTAATATACTGCTGAGCTAGGTCATGCAGGTTGCCCCTCAAGGTCTTGCCAGTACACTGGGCTCAGCTAGCAGCACACTTTGGCAGTGACTCCAGTTCCTAGACTTTTGGTGGTTTGCTTTTCAAGGAAAATGCTTATAACCAATTCAATTGCATGTCATGGCAGTGCCTCGCTGATATCATGGTCCTCTTTGAGAATGAAGGACAAACAGTAACCTCTGTATAAGATCCCAGCCATCTCCAATATTCTTTCAGCTAAGAACAGGAAAGAATACACCCAAACAACAGAAGAGACAGGTGAGAGAGGGCCATGGCTACTCCATCCCTTAGAGGCCATAACAGTTGTCATCCAGTATAATCATGCAGGAAAGAGGCTGAATGGTCTCTGTGGAAGACTTTTATATGTACACTAAGTTCTGGCTCAGCAGAAGGAATACAGTAAGTAGATCAGATATAGATATAGATCAGATAGAATACCTGTGCATGCTCTGAAATCCCTGTGGAGAATTGCATCAGGCCAACCATGCTGGGCATGTTCAGAGGGACTAGACTTTTATCAATCAGTCCTCTGTTACATAAGATACGTATGGAATAGAAAAATAAATATGAGCACCTAATATGTATTCTATGGTCTAAGGATATAAAAAGTATATAAATCCTCCACAAGGGATCCACCTAATGCAGTGGAAGTTTTCCTTGCTGCCTTTCTTATTGCTTGGATTCCCAATGCATCACTGGGGCCATTCATCTATTGTCTCTCTCTCTCTCTTACTACATGACTGGTCTTTTCCTTTTCCTCTCAGATAGGTCACAGATGACATCTATTAAGTCATTTTCAGATGTGTACAAGTCATCATTGGTAATATGCCACAGCCTACTCACATTCACCATGAGTCTTTCCATTGTCCTTTGAGTCACCTTCATAGTCTTCAGAGACTATGCTGTTCCATGATTTCTGGCCATGGAGAATCAATCGACAAGAGAAAATTTGAAGGGCTTTGGAGACAGGCAGTGATTAAAGATCATTCAAGTGCTAGGCAGTCTCTCAAATATGATCCAGCCTGTTTTTCTCCTGTTCAGCCTTGGATACAACTCATTATCCATTGGCACTGACTGTCCAACACATATAAACTGATGGGCTAACTCAACGGACTCTTCATCTAATTACATGTTATTCTCTGGGCAATAGTCATTCTTCATCCACTCGTTTTTTCCTGTGTGGATTAGTAAACTGACTTGACTGAGTAGAGTTCTTTGTCTTTGGTAGTACTGGGAGATAAGTAGATTTGGATATGTAGAAGATAAAATATGAAGAATTTTGAATACCAGATAATGAGTTTAGACTTTATTCTAAAGTTGGTCATCATAAATTTAGAGTTGGAAAAGATCTTAGTGTTCACCTACTGCAACTTTCTCATTTTATAGATGATAGGTCCCCAGAAGTTAAGTGACTTATTCAAGATCACACAAGTGCTAAGTCACAGGGCCAGGCTTATGGTCACAGTCAATCAGTCAACATTTATTAGATACCTACTATGTGTCAGAGAAGTCACTAGAATTAAGTAGTAGGGAAGAGGGGTACTGGAAGAGGCTTCCTGTAGAAGGTGGGATGTCAGCTAGGACTAGAGGAAGTCAGGGAAGCCAGAAGGTAGAGATGAGGAGGGAAGGCACTCCAGGCAAGGGGTACAGCCAGAGAAAATGTCTGGAATTGGGAGATGGTTTCTCGTTTGAATTTGAGGGCTGCAGAATAACAGTTTTGGAACTAGAAGGGCCTTATAGGTTTTCTGGCACAACCTCTTCATTTTATAGCTGAGGAATCTGAAGGCCAGAGTAGTTGAGAGATTTGCTCAAGATGCAGAGTAGAAGCAAATATTGTAGAGTCTCAAATTACAGATAAACAAAAATTAGGTTATTTATAAGGCTTTGCTAAGCCTAATGGTGCCTCTATATTCATAAGCTATGAGATGCCAATCAAAAGACCCTATGTGTAAATTCTAGCACACACTAAAACATATCAGAAGTACTAACATTTTATTTCATGGTAAGATAGAATTTATCAACAGTCATTTAAGTTGTAAATGCAAAGGTGATACCATGAGAACCCACGCCTTGTGATTCCAGCCACTGCTGTGGGAGATGGAATGTTGCATGCCAGAGAACAGTGAAGCAGACCAGTGTGACTAGGACATGGAGGGTGGGAAGGTGGGCGTTGTTCCATCAATCTGGAATAGTAGTCTGGAGCCAGATGGTAAAGGGTTTTAAAAGCCAGACGAAGGACTTTGGGCAAGAGGGAGGCAAGGGGGAGGCACTGAAGTGTTGGAGCAGGAGAGTGAGATGGTCAGACACGTGGTTCAGGAAATATCTGTTTGGCCACTGAATGGAAGATGGTTTGGGAAGGAGTGAGACTGGTGGCAGGGAAACTACTCAGGTTACTATTGCTGTGGTCTAGGAGGATCATTTTCCTCTATTGTGAAATGAAGGAGATGATGATACTTTTATTTCCTATTTTTTTGTGATGGAACAAATTAGAATGTAAGCACTCTGAAGGCAAAGAGTGTGGTTTTGGGGTTTTTGAAGGTTTTTTGGCCTTTCTTGGTATTTGCAGTGCCTAGCACGGTGCCTGGCACATAGGAAAAGCTTAATAAATGCTTGTTGACTCACTGATTGACTGATGAGATAATGTTTGTGAACATTTTGAAACTGTAAAATATACCATATTAACATAAGGTATTATTATTATATAGTATATGTGTAGTCCATGTAGGTTTTTACACATACACATAAATATACTACATATACATATATATAATATATATACATATACACATATACATACACACTATATATTGCACAACCTAGCTGAGACATATATAGGTTGCACAATGGTTAGAGCATTGGGCTTGGAACCAGGAAGACTCATCTTCCTGAGTTCAAATCTGGTCTCAGATACTTATCGGTTGTGTGACTGTAGGCAAGTCACTTAATCCTGTTTGCCTCGGTTTCTCACGTGTAAAATGAGCTGGAGAAGGAAATGGAAACCCAGCATCTCTGCCAAGAAAACCCCAAATGGGGTCACAAAGAGTTGGACAAAATTGAAACAACTCAACAACACATACACATGTGTATATATGTATAAATATGTACACGTATGTATTATATACACACACAATGCACACATATATGTATGCGTATACATGTGTGTGCATGCATATATGAATACATACATGCACATAAACATACATACACACCCAGAATTTGTCTAAATGTGACTAGAGTGGCTCAGAGGAGAATATTGCAAGTTGGTAGGAATCTTAGGAATCTAGGCCACTTCTCTCCAAGGTAGACATTGAATCCTGCCTGGAAAGTAGCAAAAGAAGAGGTCACAAGGCTGGCTTTTCTGTTCTCCTGAGAGAGAGAAAGACAGAGAGAGAGAGAGAGAGAGAGAGAAAGTAAAGGATAGAATTATATCTGATTCCCTAAATATTGCTAATCCAGGGGGAAAATGATTTAGTTGCTTTCCTGATCACCATCTCTTAAAAATAAGGGATATCCTAAGCTTATATCCCCAAAGGCTTAATTCTTTCCCGTTAAATGCTAGTTACACAAAAGATGATTACTAATAGTAAGGAGGGAGCAAATTTTTTTATCCTAGCACAAAGCAAACAAAAATTAGAAAAGTTATACAGATTAGAATACACCAGATAATCTGTAGAATAAATGATTTCTCCCCAACCAAGGAAGCTCAACTCAATTTCCCCCATGGGGAATTCCCCAAGTCTCTAGAGAAGAAAGCTGGAGATCAGGAACATGCTGGGAATCAGTTTTCTCCTACATTTGCCTCCCAATGTCTATTCCCTCTCTTTGCATTTCTCCCCAAGGAGTGTCTGGAACCAAGTATTTTCTCTCTTGAACCATGAAGGCAGAAAAAAAAGTATCTCCCAGGGGTCTGCTGAAGCCAGGTCAGACAGGCTTATGAGAGTAGATTTTAAAATTTTTAATCAAATTAACCAATAGTTTATCTATTTTATTGTTTTTCCCCATAAAATCAGCTCCTAGTTTTATTTATTAGTTCAATGGCTTTCTTAATTTTATTAATCTCTCCTTTGACTTTCAAGGTTACCAATCTGTTGTTTAATTGGGGATTTTGAATTTGTTCTTTTTCTGGTTGTTAAATTTTCAGTGAGAACATACTTCAGTAAGAGGCAAATGTTGCAAATAAAGACATGATTCATTGTCTTGTTGATTGTCCAGATTTAAGAAAGTGTTGAAGAAAATGCTAATAATGGAGATTAAACTTAAAAGAGGGTCATTATACATTTTCCCCTCCAAAAGAGAGGCAGTTGTTAAACATTTACCAGTATAGTACTGGTCCCTCTTAAGCTCTCCTGCCAACTCTTCCCCAGAACAGACACATAGCCTCAAGTTGGCATTCTTTCCATGAATGAGAAAAATCTTGCGCAAATGCTTCAGTTCTGAACCCAGGAGTACATTAATGTGAATTATCATCATTATAATCACCACCATTATTATTACTTTGTTGTGGACTTTTGGCTTCATTGATTTAGGAAACCTCCATCACAAATGAAGCTCATTAATTATTTTAACTCCTAGAAGAAGCTGAAGCCCTAAGGTATTTGTAAGAAGATCAGTAGAGGTGCAGGAAGGAGATGCTGGCCTGGGGCCTATTTACTTACTGATGGAGGCCACTCTATCTGGGTGGTTGCTGTGGGATAGAAATGTTAGTAGGGATATCTCCTACTTGTTGAGTTGTTGCTGATCAGTCGACTCTTTGGGACCCTGTTTGGGGTTTTCTTGGCAAAGATACTGGAGTGGTTTGCCATTTCCTTCTCCAGTTCATTTTACAGATGAGGAAACTGAGGCAAACTGGGTGAAGTGGCTTGCCTAGGGTCACACCTCTGCTTTATTGTTCCTTGTCCAACAGGAGAAAAATTCCTGCACTTCTCCACCCCACACCACTACCTGTAAAGCTGCAAGAGTTACATTCCACAAAGTTGTTACTGGCCCAGATGTCATTGCAGAGTCCATAAGCTCATCTTTTTAAGGAGCTATCTTCATTTCAACCAAGGAAACAGCTCCCTTAGTAAAAGGATACAGGTCATGCTCTTTGGAGGCTTGTCAGAAAATCATCTCCGCATTGCAGCCAGCTGTGGACCATTTGGATGAAGAAAGAGATCTGCTGCTAAATTTAGCTGCTCCTAGAAAAGAGGAAGACAGCAACACTAATATCTCAGACAGCTGAGGACACCAAATTCAAGAAAGACAGGAGAGTGGCCCAAGAGAACGTTTCCATGACCAATGCTTTCCATGACCAAAGAGAAAAGTTTGGAAGATGAGCAATTACTGTGCCTATCCACGTATGTAACACAGGATGAGATTAAAGACTGGCTGGAAGCATGACTTCCTAAAAAAAAGGTCTGAAGCATTGTGGTTGCCTTTTTACCTATGGGGGGAGGGAGGTTTAAAGGAGACAGAACAAGGCAATATACTCCTAGAAGAGCTATTTATAAGCACTTCTCAAATCAGCATTCCAGCACGATTACTGCAGTATGCTTACCTTGATATTTCAGACAACAGTTGGCATAATACATGAAAGAGAGACTTGTGCCAATCATTCATTCTTTCTAGCCCAGAATTCTAATAACCCAACATCCATAGGCGAGTGGAATGTTATTCCACACACCCTGTGCTCTCCATCTGTCAAGAGCAAGATCCAGATTCCTCCCCAGCCCCCAGTGTTTATTTACAGAAAATCAAGGGTTTTTGATTAAAAGGATGTGACAAGAATAATGTATGGTTGGTTCCTTGTGCGCTGGGGAAAAAAACAAATTATAAATGCTGTTTTAAAAAATACCCCAAAATAAAAAATACCTTTAAATAGTTTAGAAATTAAGCTTTAGTTATAGTTATTTATTACTCAGATGGACATTGTTTCACCTACATGGTCTGTATCAGGCGGTCACGTGTGATGTAAGATATGTGAGATATCCTGAGGGAAGAATGAGAGTCAACAGGCTAAGAGGTCAACTAAGGGGTCTTCACTCATTTATTGCTTTTTAGCATATTTCAAGCTATTGAAGCATCCCAGTGTTAAACCAAGATTTCTTTTTTCTTTTTTCTTTCTTAGAATGAGTCTCTTTATCTTGGCTAAGCAAAAAGCACAGTAGCTTCTCATAGACCAACCCTAATACTTTTTGCCATGGATGCTTTAAACTGCTCCATTTTTCCAGCATGGCCTGGCTCACTCTTCCTTAGGCTGCCTGGTGGTCCTTGGCTCTGGGTCTCACTATATCTGTGCTATTCTTAGTGCAGACATCTGCTTGGCTTTGGATCCACTGCATCTCCAAACTCCAGAATTCAAGGGATTCACCAGCCTCAGCCTCCCCAGCAATAGGGACTAAAGTTACCATGCCTGGTCTAAATCAAGATTTTAAAAAATAATGAAGCATATTCAATCACATTGTTGTCACTAAGAATAATATTTTAAATAACAGGAATAGGGACTGGACCTGCGATTTTTATTGGTAGCTAGATGGTACCACGGATAGAGCCCTGGGCCTCTAGTCGGAAAGATCTGTGTTAAAATCAAGCTTCAGACACTAGCTGTGTAACTCTGGGAAAGCCCCTTAAACTCTGCCTCAGTTTCTACAGTTGTAAAATGTGGATAAGAAGAGCATCTACCTCTCAGGGTTGTCATGAGGATCAAATGAGGTAATATTTGTAAAGCTCTTAGTACATACAAGGTGCTTAATAAATCCTTCCTTCTTTTCTTCTTTCCTTCCCTTCTTCCCTCCCTTTCTTTCTCTCTTCCTTCCTTCCTTCCTTCCAAAGCAGGTTGGCATTTCTTTGGCAACTTACAGTTACAAAACTGCCTCAAGAACTGAGATTTGTCCAGGGTTCCACAGCCAGTATCTGTCAAAGGTGTGACTTGAACCCAAGTTTTCCTGACTTTGAGGGGCAGCTCTCTAGCCATTATGTCATACTGCTACTTATTATAAATAGCATTATCAATAATATTTTAATAAGAGCTAAAAAGGGTTTTGAATGATAAAAATATATTTAGTTTATTTCATCTTTTTAAATATCTATTTTTGCATGTCATTTAGCTTACATAATAATAAAATAAAACAGTAGTATGTGTCTATAATTTATATATTGGAGGGATATACTCAAAATTTTGCCAGCCTTTGTGCCAGTCACTCAATCTTCCTAACCTAGAATTCTAATAACCCGATATCCATAAGCAAATGCATGGTCATCTGGTCAAGGAGGTTTTATTGAGTAAGCACTTACTATGTGTCAGACATTATGCTAAGCACTCAGATTACAAATAAAAGCAGAAATGGGAATATAAATAAAAGCAGGAAGCCCTTAGGAAGTGTGTATTCTAATGAGGGAAGACAACACATAAAAACCCATTTTAAAAAGCTAAAAGGGTGGAGGGGGATGAGGTACCTGGGGCAGGGCAGGGCAGAGCAAGTTGAAAGTACATCCTGGAGAGGAATAAAGACGTGGATGGCCTGGGTGTCCTCCTTGAAATGGAGGTTCTGGGAGGAGCCACCCAATTAGAGAGAGATGTTACAGGGCAAAGGATGTTTCCAGGGTACCATTATAACAATGAAAAATAATTCCAGGGCTGGAGGGAGCTTTGGAAATGAAAAAGTTTCTGGGTCATGGTAGAGAAAGATGCCAGTGCAGCCTATGAAGGGATGACAATATGCACGATCAAGTAAGTTTGGAGACCACTGGCATATAGTCTTTGGGAGTTCTCTGAGGGGATTCAGAAGTTTATTGCCTTGAGGAGAGTAGAAGTCAGCACCTGTCAGATTCAGGACACAGCCCAGGTCCTTCTGATTCCCAAATCTACTCTCTTACCAGCTCTGTCCTTGAGACTCAGTGCTTCTCTCTGTCTCTTTAGTGAGAATCATTCAGAGTCCTAAGGTGTGAAGTCTGTGGCCATGGGCCAACACTTTATGAAAAACAGTAATCCTTCAGTGCATTTGGGGACATGCCGATGTGGGTATTTCTAACAACATCTCAGATCACAAATCATCCTTGTCTTCTCATTCTGGCCAGATCTCAAGGCATGGAGCAAAGGGGGGGAAAACCAACCTGCTATTTGTGTAGTGATTTGGTTTGCATAACATTGTTCTATATTATTATATTACTATATTTTTTTTTCTTTTAGTGAGGCAATCGGGGTTAAGTGATTTGCCCAAAGTCACACAGCTAGTACGTGGCAAGTGTTTGGTCTGAGGCTGGATTTGAACTCAGGTCCTCCTGACTTCAGGGCCAGTGCTCTATCCACTGAGCCACCTAGCTGCCCCATTATATTATATTCTCACTTCCAGTTTTCCTTTCACTAAGCCGAGTGACCCATGAGACCTTTGGCATCGGGTTCCTTCAGCGTAATGAAATAATTAGAATGAGGGTTGCACTCTTGACTCTTCACAGGACTTTGTCCACGAAACCATAGAAACCTCTTCCCTTTGGAAGCTCAGTCCACCTTGGACTGGTCTTCTCATTGAAAGTTCTTTCCATCCAAGCAATCTTTCCTTGTGATTGGCTAGTTCCACCCAATACCTCCATTTTGAGGAGAGCTGGCCCAAGCCAACCACCTCCTCTTGGACCTGTATGCTTGACTGACTTCCTCTACTTCATCTCTCCTCCCTACTCCCACCCTCCCATCCCTTATGCCTCCTTTAATGTCATTTCTCCTCATTTAGGGCAAAAGCTATCTTTCTTGCTGCTGCTATTTGTATTCCCAACACTTAGCATACTTCCTGGCACACAGTAAGCAGTTAGTAAATGCTTCCAAATTTGACTTGACCTTTCAGTTCACCCTGTGTTTAAGCTTATCATTCATCCTAACCAACAAATGAAGCCAGGGCAGTGGACAGCCCAGAAGAGTCTTGAGTAAGCGACTCTGTGATTTCCTACTATACTATTCCTGTATTTTCACCCAACATTTTATTGTTCAAAATGATGGGGTTGGAATCTGAGCCCCAGAAAGGAAAAACTCTGGCCCCAGAGCATTTCCCACCCTTGGTAATTCTATTACCTCATGGACCCTGGACTTTCCCACTTGGCCAAATCTCTGGCCTTCCCCTGAGGCTATGGTTCCATCAACTGGTCTTTCATTGTGACTATATCCAATCTCCCCTCCATTGTCTTGCCTCCCTATGGCCCCAGGCCACTTCCCATCCTTGGTCCCACCTACGCTCCATTTCCCACCCTTGCGAATTCTATTACCTCATGGACTACTTGGCCACTCTCCCATGGTCTTTCTGTAAATAAGGTCCATCTTGTCTCCATTAAGATGCTCAGATTTTTATAATCTAGCCAATAGCCCATAGATGCTCAGAATCCTTAAGAGTCTAGCAAATATGGCAAATCTTCAAGAAGGCTTGGGTCGAATTCTTTCGGGCAGGACCTGGGTATCATGATTTTGGAGTGCCAGGACCCTGAGCCCCTAAACTGCATCAAAAATAAGTGGTAACATTTTAAAAAGGGATATTTTTTCACACATCCCAAGTGCTCCTCATATGTTTCTTTCCTTTTTTAAAACATTTTTATATTTAGTATATTTTATTTTTAAAATAACTTTCTATTAATATTTTTATACATCTCTAAAAATTTCCCTAACATCCTTCCCCCTCCCACAAAACTCATATCATATGAAAAAGAATATTTTTAAATTAAAAAAAAGAAAAGGAAGAGAAAAATCAGCAAAATTCATCAATACATCAAAGAAGTTTAAAAGTATATTCAATGTACTACACCTGTGCACATCCCACCTCTACAAAGTCACCCTCACATGTTTCTTAAAGAGGTTGAGAGAATCCTGGGGAACTGGGAGTGAGGGGAGAATGTGCTGATCATCAAGTTATATTTGTTCATCAGTTCCCATGGCAAACTGCTCCCCAAAGATGTACTAACAATTGCCCTTCCATCAGAACTTTTCCCAGACTTCAAACTACTGGATCATTCCTCCTCCTACCCTCCCCCTTTCTTTTCCCTTTTAAATGTAAATGTCTTTAAAAGAGATAGACTGGAAGGTGAAGCTTCTATTTGGTTAAATTGGGACCTTAAGTTCCAAATTAGCTCCTCAGAACTGAGGCAAATGGAACTGAGGGCAGCATTTATATAGTAAACTCTGGTCCTATGAGCAGCCAGTATAGCTAAGCTGTCCAAAAGTTAATTGTCTTCTGTGCTATTTCAGCTATAATGCTAATTGCTTATGAAAGGATTTGAAAACAAATTATTTTACTTCTCTGGGACCTGAGGGATGGGTCTGAATTTCAAAAGTGTCTTTACTAGTTCCAAGGCTTAGCATAGTGTCTGGCAGATAGTAGGTGCTTAATAAATCCTTGTTGACTGACTTTGATACTGAGAACCCTGAACCCCATAAACCCCTCAAACCCCAATTTGAAAGAGTCTGCTCAAACAGACAAACAAAATTGGGGTACATGTGTCCATGGTTTAATTTCTCTCAAGGTGGCTTGACATGCATTGCATGGGAGTTCAGTCCAGAACTGGATCCCCTCTAAAGGGGTCAGTTCAGAAATGGCTTGGTTTAGGATTTTGGGGTACAGCCTTATATGCCCTTGGAAGAGTAGGTGTTCCCAAGGGGTGCGATTCAACCGTGATTGGTCGACATACTAGGAGGCAGGTCATATTAAAATGAGGTCTTGAGTACGTGCTTTAGATCACAATCCACAGGGGCCAATATCACCACCACCACCACCCCCGCCATCAAAGAAAATACCACCCCTAGTCTTGGAAGTCTCTCTCCACCCAAGCTTGAGCAGGATAAAATCAATTCAGGCCTGGGTTGGAGTTTGACCAAGATAAAAAGATTCAATGCAATCTCATTATCAGACACGTCCTTCTGAATATCTTTGAACAGAAGGTTGACAGGGTGGAGCTCTGAGTCTCCAAGAATAACACAGAATGCATCTTTAGCTTATTGCTTCTTTTTTATATTTTTATTTCATTTGAATATTTTAGTTTTGTTATGTTATTATCAACCATTATCTTTAAATTTTTTTCTTACACTAGTTATTTACCAATACCCACCTCCAAAGAACCCTCTCTTATAACAATGAAATGAAATTCAGCTAAAACTATCAACATAGCCCTCATGTCTGACAACCTATGAAACATTCTACGCCAGTCCTCCACCACTTCCTTGCTGGAAGGAGGAAACTGAGTTTCTTCATCAATTGTCCATAACAATAAAAATAATAGCTGGTGCATAGAGTATCCTAAAGTTTGCAAAGCTTTTATATAAATTATCTGAAGCAGTTGGAACAGTAAAAACAAACAAAAAATCACACTAGCTTTGGAGTCAGAAAACCTGAGTTCATCCCTGACATTTACAACTTGTGTGATCTTGTGTAAGTCATTCAATCGATCAATAAACATTTATTAAGCATGTACTATGTTCCAAGCACAGGTCCATGCCCATGATGCCTACTGGGTATGGGTGGGGGAGGGGAGGAGGGAGATAATTTAGAACTCAAAATTAAAAAAAAAAAGAATGTTACAAATAACATATTTTTTTAAAAAGACAACTACTAGTCACTCTGTTTCCTCATCTCTAAAATGAGAAGATTGCCCTCTGAGCTCTTATGATCCTAGGACATTATATACCCTTGGGGATCTCTGAGACATGATCATTTGACCCTGACAACACTCCTTTGAAGGAAGTGTTATTACTATCTTCATTTGACAGAGAATGAAACCGATATTGAGGAAAGTTGGGTCATTTCATCAGGGTCATACAGCTTGGTTTTCATCCAAGGTGGGATTTGGACCCAAATTTTCCCAACTTCAAGTCTGGTATCCTAACCATTACCCCTCATTGCCTCTCCAGCCAAGACTGATCATTGCATTTCATCTGAATTTGGACTCATTTTCATTTACATTGCTGAAACCATTGTGCATATTTTCCTCCTGGCTCTGCTTTATTCAATCTGCACAACTTCATACAAGTCTCATTTCTCTGAATTCCTCCTGCTCTTTGGTAGAGCAATTCTTAAAAGAAAGTGTTAGAATGGATTCCATTCTAAACCTCACCCAGCACTATTATCTATTTCGAACCTTTCCCCTGATTGTGTCATTGATTTTTGTCAAGTTGCTAAGTCCCACTTTTCAGACCAAGAAAAACAAAAAAATCTTGATAATTCCAAAGAATGCATACTCAATTACACAAACATTTCTTTAATTGGAAACTTGTATTTGTGTGATTCAGTCAATCAGTCAATAAGCATTTATTAAGTGTTTACAATGTGCCAGGCACTGTGCTAGGCATTGAGGATACAAAAAAGAGGCAAAAGATAGTCCCTGCCCTCAAGGAGCTTACCATCTTAAAGAATAAAAAATAACTTTTTGAACTTGATCAGTCTTCAAAATTTGGCTTGTTGAGATTTCATAGTGCTATATGAGGAAACCTACTTAAAATATGAAGAAGCTTACTTAAAGGTTAAATAATTGCTCTAAAAATTCTCTAGTTGTATGATGCAATGAGTAATGACAGTGTTTGAAAACAAGACATTCCATTTACAAAAATAAACCTTGAAAAACGATATGTTGGTAACATTTTTAGTTTTGGTCCAAAAATATTTCCATTGTTATGTTTTCAATTTAAATATTGCAGTCTTTGCAAGAACCAATCAAAAATTTTCACTTTGAGGAGTAGGGGAGAATTCTACATATTGCCTCCAGTCAACTGCTATGGAAATGAGCCATAGTCCTCCCTTCTTCTTCTTAGAAGACTGTATTGGAATCAAACACTATGTATTTATTGATGGGAGAATCTATGACCAGCAAGGGCCATTTGGGACACAAAATGGAGTCCTGCCCTCAAAGATCTTGCCAATTATTTTGGGACGGAAAATTAACTGCAAGGATACTCTTAGACAATTATTAAAATGCTAAGTTTTATGAAATTGATTATAAATGCAACAGAAGTTGAGAGAGGGGAGAAATGAAGACCTCATATGTATGAATTAGATTTGAATTGAGATCTTAATTGCCTTGGAGCAGGTAGTTGGCACAGTGGATAGAATGCTGGGCCTGGAGTCAGGAAGACCTAAGTTCAAATCCAACCTCAGACACTAACTGTGTGACCCTGGGCAAGTCTCTTGACTCTGTTTGCCTCAATTTCCTCATCTGTAAAATGAACTGGAGAAGGAAATGGCAAACCACTCCAGTATCTTTGCCAAGAAAACCCCAAATGGGGTCAAGAGGAATAGGACACAACTGAACTTATTCACCCAGTTGCCAACTTCACAGGGTTGTTGAGTGGATCACTTACTGCTAGAAGTGACATTATTACTTACAATATTCATTATGGACAATCAGCTCAAATAATTTGGCCCAATGAGACACCCCCCACCCATAGTAAATATTTATGAAATGATTAGTTGTTGAATTCACAATAATTGCACGTAAGATGGAAAAGACAATTTCTATTTTAGAGCGAATCATCTGGAGGCAATAAATTTCCAGTCAACATTTCTCTTTGTCTCTTCAAACTCAGCCTTTTTCAAACAAGTTTAAGTGAAATTTTCCCCAAATATTAAAAAAAGTTGTATTTTATTAAGATTAATAAGGTCATTTTATTAAGGTAATATGGTGATCTGTATGAATGCTTTCTAATTCATCTTCTAGATACGAAAACTACGCAAGGATTCAAACTCATTCATGATTCTTAAATGGTTTCCCTCTTGTGAAACTCAAGTCAATAAGTATTTTTTTAAATTAAATTTTATCTTATCTTCAGATCTGCATTCTTTTCCTCTCTCCAACCACCCATTCTCCTCAATTGCCAAAGCAAAAAAAAGCAAATCCCTGCAATAAAATTTTATTAAGTACTGTAGGTACTATACTTGGCACTAAGGATACAAAGGCACTACATGGTCCCTGCCTTCAGAGAGCTTACATGCTAACGGAAGAAACAACTTGCAAAGGCTTATGTGTATACAAGATGTATACAGATAAATGGAAGGCTATGATTTAACACTTCCATACTTTAGCGCATCTGAGTTCTCACTGATGTGAGTACTCCTTCCAATGGTGCACATAGCAACTCATCCATGGCTGCTTATCCTGTCTGACTCTCACCCAGATCCTCCCTTGTAGCTCCCTTGAAGGTTCTGCCACAGGCACAAAGAATGAAACAGTTCCTCTAATCAAGAGGCTCACATTGTATTCGTCTAGGAGGTTTGATACTTTGATCTATAGAAAATGAAAAAAAGAAAAAAAGTTTTCCCAAAGTAGATGCCCTGCTTTAAGGAAGGAAGGAAGAAAGGAAGGTAGAAACAAGATAATTCCTGCCTTCAAGGAGCTTACAGCCTAATGGGGGAAGGTAGGGGTGATGAAAATAAAGGCACATTGCTGAGGAGGCATTGTTTTGAAGCCAGAAACTGGGTTGGAGTAAAAGAACTCATCAATGGGAGAAGGGGTGGGCCTTTCAGAGGGATATTCCAGGTTGAGAAGGCCTCAGGGATAGTTTAACATTCCAGAATATAGTGGACTTAGGAGTGGTGGAAAATGTCAACATCAGACAGAGGCAAGAACATGGTTTTAAAGTCTGGAAACCAGAACCAGGGCCAGGAGGGAAATGTTGCTACAGATCCCTCTCTCTTTTTAAATGGCTGAATAGGAAAACCAAAATTTAATAATATGGAGCTAGGATGTTAGTTTTTTTTAGGGTGAGGGGAGTTGGAGGCGTAAGGAGAGGTGTGGCTTATTTCATTCAAGTTGTCCAGCCAAGGAAGACAATTAGTTGTTGCACAGATGGCCTATTTATAAAGTAATAATAGATTATGTATATTGTGTCTAGGGGTTGAATTCCAGGGTTAGGTTTGAGGCTAGATGCTTATCGATTAATTGTTGCATTGATTGTAGTAATAATACCTGACATTTATAGTAGGTTTACAAAGTATATTACGTATGTAGAGGATCAATCAAGAAATCCTGGTCAACTGGAGGAGGTTAAAAGGCTGAGCCCAGTTTGGGGATTTTGATTATATGTGAAGGACTCTGGTTATACTCCTAAAGAGGGACAAACATCCCCAAAGAGTGATCAAGTCTCATATCCCGTGGACTGACTGAAAAGGTAGAAGGACTTTGATCATGTCTTTTTATGGAAACTCCAAAGATACTATTCATTGAGAGATAGTGGTTGGACCTCTTGGCCTGAGAGATGGCATCAGATAGAGATGGGACCAACATGGCTACATGGGAGTTTCTGAATGCCAATCCTCTCGAGAAGAAAGTAGAGTTCAATTCAACTTAATTCAATTCAACAAGTATTGATTGAAAGCCTACTATGTGCTAGGGGTTAGGGTGAAGAGACAAATATGACACTGTGCTTGCCCCTAAGAAACTTAGTCTCTATGCAGGGAACAACATACGTATAATGAAATATTTGTTATTGTTGTTATTCAGTTGTTTTCAGGAATGTCCGATTCTTTGTGACTCCATTTGGGGTTTTCTTGGCAAAGATACTGGAGTGGTTGGCCATTTCCTTCTCCAGCTCATTTTACAGATGAGGAAACTGAGGCAAACAGGGTGAAGTGACTTGCCCAGAGTCACACAGCTAGTAAGTTTCTAAGGCCAGATTTGAACTCAGGAAGAGGAGTCTTCTGGATGCTCTATCCACCTAGTTGTCCCCAAACACGAAATACAGACAAAATAATTCCTGAAGGAAAAGGGAGAGCACTAGCATCTGAGAAGATTAGAATAGGCTTCCTGTAGGAGGTGGCACCTGAGATGAGCTTTGAAGGAAGCTGGGGAGTCTAGAGAGGTGAAGAGGGTGGCATGAGGATTAAGGGTGAGCCAAGGCATCATGGTGGAAGGTGGAAGAGTAACAAAGCAAGTTAGTTTGGCAAAGCATGTGACTAGAAGTAATGGGCTCTGAACTCAGAAATGTAGGCTGGAGCCAAAGTGGGCAGGGCTTTACAAGCCAAACAAAGGATCTTATATTTTATCTTAAAAGCAATAGGGAGCCCCAGCAGTTTCTTGAGCATGGGAGGAGTGACCTGGTCCTACTTGCGCTTTAGAAATATCTCTTTAGCATCTGTTTGGAGAATTGATTGTAAAGATCAGAGATGAGAAGCAGTAAAATCAATTAAGAAGCTATTGTAATAGTCCACAAGAGAGGTGATGAAGACCTGAACTAGGGTGGTGGTATTTTGACTTAGAGAGAAGGGTTGAATTTGAGATATATTTTGGAGATGGAATTAGCGATTGTTGGCAGCTGACTGGAGATCTTCAAACAAAGGCTAGAGGACCACTTGTTGGGTGTGTTGTGGGGTTTCCTTTCATGTTGGACCAGAAGGCTGCTGTAGTCTCAACTCTCCAATTCTGTGGTTCTGTGATTGGATGGGGGAGGGAAGACACAGGAGAGGGAAAATTCGAGGATGACTCCTAGTTTTCAAAATGATAACTCTAAATATGGTGGTACCCTCACTAGATATAAATTAGTTAAGAAGAAGCACAGGTTTGTGGAGAATGACAATGAATTTTTTAGTTGAGTACTGTAAGCTTGAGATGACTTTTGAGTACTTAGATGGAGATGTCAAACAGCCACTTGGTGATCTGGGATGTGTATGAGGTAGCCATTGGGAAGGGGTGGGAGCTGGGTGTGGTTTTATTTGTAATGCTCTTCTAAGGTATCATGCACTTGAGAGTTGACCCATTTGCTAAGGTCCATTCCATGCACCAGTGACACAGCTAGGATTCAAATGGAATTCACTTTTGTGGGTGTCTATTACTCTTGGCATAAATGTCCAGGATAAAATGTAAACTTTGAACTTGATTAGTCTCATGACCAAAAGTCTGGATTTTAAGAATTTATTTAGGGGCAGCTAACTGGCGCAGTGGATAGAGTACCGGCCCTGAAGTTGGGAGGACCTGAGTTCAAATCCGACCTCAGACCAAACACTTGACACTTGACACTTACTAGCTGTGTGACCCTGGGCAAGTCATTTAACCGCAAATGACTAAAAAAAAAAAAAAAAAAAAAAAGAATGTATTTACTCGGGACAACTAGGTGGTGCTTGTGATTGTGGTTTGTCCTTCATAAAAAGGACCATGATATTAGGGAGATGATGACGTGACTTGCAATTGAATTTGATTTGAGTGAGGAAGGGTTGTGCAAGGTCACCAGCTTCACTTTCTCCTCCAGGACCATCTGGCTCCAGTGGCCAGATATTGGTAAGGACTGGAGATGGCCAAGGATGCAGTGGGAGACCTTGGCCCTTTTAAGCTAAAGTCTTTTCAGGTTCTCACTTTGAGTGAGGCAATGCCCATTCAGTGAATAGGCCTCTTTAAGAAATGAGTCAAGGGATAGCCCCCTTTAATTAAAAAAAAAAAAAATCAAATTGGGAGAGGAAAACCCTTGGATTTCTGGCCAAAAGGGAAACAATTACTATTTACATTCATTCTGAGGCATGAGGGCCCAAAAAATAACCATTAAGTGGTGCTTGGGCAGGGCAGGGACCTATTGTTGCCCAATCAATGAGATCCAGAGTGAATTGGGTTAAGACTTGGCCTTTGAGAAAGAAATCTAGCCAGTAAACCCCAAGTTAACTATATAGATTTCGGTCATCAAAATTTACCTTCCCTTAGGCAGAACACCCTCAGCTAAGGGGAGGAGAAGAAAGGTGGTGTAGTGGATAGAACACTGGCCTTGGAGTTCAAATCCAATACTAAGCAAGTCATTTAACCTTGATGGCCTCAAAAAAAAAAAAAAGTACTGACTCATAGATAATTATCACTAGATTATTTCAATAATCTGTTTGGGGGGTGAGGGGGGCAGTCTGCCTGCCTCAAGGTTCTCTCCACTTCAATCCATCTTCCATTCAGTCACTAAAGTGATTTTCCTGAAACACAGGTCTAACCATCTCACCTCCCTGCTCAATAAACTCCAGTGATTTCCTATTGCTTCCAGCTGCAAGTAAAGAATGCTCTATTTGACTTTCAAAGCCCTTAATAACCTAGCCTTCTCCTGCCTTTCCAGGCTTCTTACACCTTACTCTCCCAACACATGCTCTTTAAAAAAAAAAAAAAACACAAGAAAAAACCCTATTTTTTCTAATTATACATAAAGATAATTTTTAACATTCATTTAAAAACGTTTGAGTTAAAATTTTTCCCTCCCTCCCTTTCTCCCCTCCCCCTCCTTAAAATGCTTTTGATAGAGGTTATATATGCCAACATGTGCTCTTCAACCCAGTGACACTGGCCTCCTGGCCATTCCACAAACAAGACCCTCCATGTCTTGGCTCTGGGCATTCTAACGGGACTGTCACCCATGCCTGAAATATTCTCCCTCCTCTTTCCAACTACTGACCTCCCTGGCTTCCTTTAAGTCCCAACTAAAATCCCACCTTCTACAGGAAGCCTTCCCCAGTCCCCCTTAATTTCCTCTGTTAATTATTTAATCACAGTGCTTGACACCTAGTAGATGCTTTATAAATGTTGATTGATTGATTGAGGAGATCTTAGAGATCACATACTCTACATCTCTAATTTTACTGAAGAAACTCTAGCTTAAAGAGGTTTAGACATACCCAAAGTCACACAGGTAGTACATCACACAGATACAGATCAAGGACTTGTATTTGGGTATCCTTCTAGCCCAGTACTTTTTCCTCTATGCCACAACTTCATTTGTCTGATACTTTAAAAAAATATGCTTTCAAATACTTACTAGCTGTGTGACCCTGGGCAAGTCACTTAACCCTATTGCCTAACCCCCCCCCCCAAAAAATATTCTTTCATATTCTTTCATTCCAGTGCAGGGGTTGGGGTTGTTGTTTTTAATCTCTTCTTAGACTGTACTAAGATGGTGCCATTCCTATCATTATAGGAAGGTGTTGATTGAATGGGCTTGGAAGTTATTTCCCCTAGTCCTGATGTTTAAAAAGTTTTATTTCCATTTTTCAAAGATGTGGGCATTTTTTGCATATTTTAGCCAAGAGAAATGGAGTTAGATTACATTTGCTGGGAAGAGAAGATTTGAGTAAGAGCAGATCCCTTCGAGTATATTATTAACCACCTTCTTCTTATAATTGATGCTTCTTCTCCGACAACTCTTCCCATCTAATCTCTGAGCTCTCACCAATAACCCTGCCCTCTTTTTGATCAAGTGTTTAATTTCCTTGAAAGATTTTCTCAGACTTCAACTATTGCTAAAGGGATTTTAATTTTACCCTAACCCTTTAATGGCTAAGTCTTGCATATCCACTGTTTCAAATAGAGGTATTTCTATTCATCTAAGTAAATAGTTCAAGGATTTGGATTCAATAGATAGCTAGAAAATGTTAGATCCAGATCAAAACAAAGGAAATGGAGGTTTCTAATCTCTCAAAGGGATTCTTCAGGATGTTGAAATAAGCAATTGATATCATTACAGAGCCTATCCCTGGGCCATTAAATGATGATCAGCATGGATTAGAAGGCGAGAGATTTCCACTGACAATTTTTATCACTGTTCTGGATTAATGGATCTTCTATAGGAAGAACAAAAGAAAGGTACTGTTCATTTCGGGTAAATGTTTTTCTTCTTTGGCCTATACTTTAAAGTGTACTTTAAAGAATCATTCATGGGCATCTCAATTATCCAATGGACTCCACTTTCATTTTCATCATTACTTTGTATTTTTCTCCTAGTTTGGGTCCTCCAGTAGGGAAACAACCATCTGAATTTCAATTTCTCTCTACCCTTATACTTTTCTCTACTAAAGGTTCTACGAAGTAGAATATTTACTGTAATCTCTGTAAGGGCAGGAATGGCTTTGTTTGTTTTGTAGAGCCAGAGCCTACCATCAACCAGCACTTATTTATTGAAGGCATTTACTGTTTGTTGACATAAGTACACCAACAACGATGAGCATTTATTAAGGTTTGAAAACTCCTTTACTCCCGGGTTATCTCATTTGATCTGGTCTCCTGAATAATCCACAAATTAGATAACAGGTTTAGGAACAGCTAGTTGTTGTCCCCTTTTCAATGTCTAAGCAGACAGAATTATACTTTCAATTTCTCAATTTTCATCACCTTTACTCCCAGACTATTTCAATAGCCTGATGGTGGGTCTGCCTGCCCCAAGTCTCTCCCCACTCCAGCATGGCCTCCATTCAGTCACCAGAATGATTTCATAAAGCACAGTTCCGACCACGTCACCCCCTACCTCCTGTCACCTCCAGTATCAAATACAAAATCATCTGTTTGGTAGCTCAAAACCCTTCCTACCCTAGCCCTCTCCAACCTTCCCGGTCTTCTTTTACCTTATTCCCTACCCCATACTTTTCAATCCGGTTGCACTGGACTGCATCTCCATACTCTGGGCATTTTCACTGGCTGTGTCCCATGCCTGGAATGCCCTCCTTCCTCATCTCAGTCTCTTGGCTTCCCCACCTGTCTTCAAGTGCCAATAAAATCCTATTTTCTACAGGAAGCCTCTCCCAGAATCTCTTAATTCTAGTGTCTTCCCTTTCTAGGAATGATCTCCTAGTTATCCTATATGTAGTACATAGTTTGCTTGCTATTGTGAGCTCCTTGAAAGCAAGGATTATATTTTGCCTCTTTTTGTATCCCCAGTGCTAAGCACAGTGCTCAGTACATCGTAGGTGCTTGATAAATGCTTATTGAGCAACTATTTATATACTAAATGTCTCTGTGATCTCTATTTCCTGTAATGATGCAGTCCTGTGTGGTCTGTCTGGTCTGTATCTTCCGTTAGACAGAATTATGCATACATTACAAAAAAACCCCACACATTTCCAGCATCTACCCTTTATTTTTGACTCTTAAACTATCCAAATCCTGGGTAAAAATCTCAATGGGTTAATAATAGGCACAGCAGGGAAGAACAATTAGCATTAATTATACTTCTACTTAGGAGTTAAGTAAGAGGTTATTGCAAATCTTTAGTAAATTAAAACCATTTACATTTCACAAGTATATTTGAATCTCACAAGTTTCCTATTTCACACTAAGAAGAAAGGTTCATTGACTAATAAAGCTTCACTTGAAGGTGAAAGGCCTTAGTTAAACAAATATTTAGCCTTCATAATACAATTGTATCCGCAAGCACAATTAATTATTTTGTTGAATGTCCTTCTCTACTCCTAGGCCTAGGCAGCAGTATACAAAGAAAACTCTCTCTCTTTTTAACACCATATATTTGTTGTTGTTTTGGAAGCAATTGGCATTAAGTGACTTGCCCAGGGTTGCAGAGCTAGTACACGCCTGAGGCTGGATTTGAACTCAGGTTCTTTTGACTTCAGGGTTGGTGCTCCATATGTTGTACCCCCTAACTGCTCCAACCCATATATTTTTGAATGAATATTCTTAATACAACTGAGGTGGTTTATAAAATTGTTCCATGGAAGGAGCGCTGAATTTGTAATCAGGGTACATAGGTTCAAATCCTGTCTTTGCAACTTGCCATCTATATGACCTTGGATGTCATTCAATCCCTCTAAGCCTGAGGGTTGGACTAGATGGCCTTCCAGTGTACGATCCTATGATTGTTTTGTTCTAAGATATCCTTTCTGTGTTCAAGTTTCCAGGAATTAGAAAATAATGGAAAAACAAATTAATAAAAAATTGATAAGGGGCTTTCCAAGCCAGTTGCAAACTTACCAAACAAATAAAGAAGAGATGTCTTTCAAAAGAGAGGACCTGGGACAACCCATTTATCCTCAGTGGCACCACTGGGGTAGTAAAATGTAGAACTGGGCATAAAGTATGCTTTTTTTTCCCCCTCACTCATCATGGTTTCACAAAAGGACATAGTGGGCTGGAGAAGGTTTGAGCGTGAAGATGTTCAGTCACTAATAGTCTAATAAAATATCTTATTACCCACACCCTTTCTAATCCACTGTGCCATTTTTTTTTTAAATCAGCCACATGTAGTAGCAGTGTGGTACAATGGAAAGAACATTGAATTTGAAGTCAGACAAATTGAGTTTGATTTCTAGTTCTCTCACTACCTGTATGACTTTTTGAGGCAAGTCATTTGACATCTCTCTATAAACTTGATCTTCCTGTCCTCTAGTTTCTTCCTCTGAAAAAAAGGGAGGGAGGCACCTGGCAAGAGGGAGTTAAGTCAAATGATAAAATACTGGAGGGGCTGTGGAAAAACAGGTACACTGATACACTGTTGGTGGAATTGTGAGCTTGACCAACCATTTTGGAAAGCAGTTTGGAACTATGTCCAAAAAACTATTAAACTGTGCATACTCTTTGACGCAGTGGTACTGCTACTATGTCTATACCCCAAAGAGATCAATGAAAGAGGTATTTATAATAGTTCTTTCCCCAGTGTCAAAGAATTGGATGCAGGGAGGATGCCTATCAATTGGGAAATGGCTGAACAAGGTATGGTATACGTGATGGAATACCATTGTGCTATAAGAAATGATGAAGGTGATGGTTTCAGGGAAACCTGGGAAGACTTGTGTGAACAGAACCAGGAGAACAATTTGTATAATAACAACAATATTGTAAACCTTTAAAACACCTTTAAATTGTAAACACCTTTAAAAGACTTTGATCAACACAATGACCAACTACAATTGCAGAGGAGTCATGAAACAAGCTACCCACCTCCATATAAAGATGTTTTAGACTCAGAGTGCTGATTGAGACTTTTTTTTGAAACATGAACAATGCAGGAATTTGTTTGGCTAGGTGATACATATTTGTAATGGGTTTTGATTTTCTTGCTTTCACAAGGTGAGGGAGGTAGAGGTAGAAAGGAGACATACCTGAATATAAACTAAACTAAACTAAAATGAAATAAAATAAAAGAGTTGCACCAAGTGGGCACTAAGATCTCTTCTGTTCCTAGATCTATGATCCCTTTTTGCTCTAAATTGATGATCCTATAAAGACCACACTATACTTCATAATGTGATGTATTGATCTGTGTTGCAGGGTTTGAAAGGTTTTTTTAACTATTTTAGAAGGAAACTGTATGATGTTCAGATGTGAGAAGCTCCCAGGGGAGAAAATTGAGACCACTGTTTTTTTTCCTTTAAGAATAATTGATATAATGATACACGAGAATCTGAAAGCTTGTATTCTTCACTTGTGCAGATTCAGTCCTTGAATATCCTTCCCCTCCACCTCCACTAAATTCTGAAATCAGGTCACTGGGGTTCTCTGCACTGGCTTTTTCATCCTGGAAAAAATAGCTAAGCATCATTGCTATTTTTTTTATTATCAAATGCAATTCTTTAAATGATGGGTTAGACTAGGTTATACGAATGCAGTCCTAAAGAGGGAAGTCTTTTGAAGGTTTATATGGTTTGGAAGAGAATTCTACTGATCAGCGCAACACAGGAGCAAAGGCTCCAGGCATGGCCAAGTTGTCAATGTGATTGGAGGGATGTGGTGATGGAGATATGCATAGTAGAGGGGAAAATGGGAGAAGAGCAGCTCACACTTTTAGCTTGAGTATTTCTGTCTGATGACATCACTCACTCAGTTGCCAACATTTATAAATGCGTAGCTATTTTTAACTCTCCTCTGCTTTACTTTTTCTTCTTATTAAATAACAGATACAATGACCTCTTTTGACAATGTACACAACATTGTCCCCAAGCTGGTCCCCATCTCTCAGCTGAGAGGAGATAGATACGTTTTCAGACTTAATTCACATTATGCCCTTGCACAAACTCAACAATTCAACAAATATGGGTGACCAGTTATTCCCAGAAACTGACATTTTATCTCCCACTAGCTCTTTGGAGTAGTCTAATCCTGGGCAAAGAGAAGACAACAACCTAACAGATATCCTAAAGTCCTGTGTTGTTCTTTGGCCAGGCTTGGCTACCTCCAAAAAGCCAGCAGGTTTTATGCATAGAGTATTAGAAACAAAGACTCAAAACACAAGAGTCATAGAATTTTGTATCTAAAAAACACTGTATAGGACCCAACCTTAAAGACTATGTCTTGGTGGGGAGTGGAGATACATCAACATGTTGCCTACTTGGCAGAGAGATGATAGACTCAAGTTGTATAATGATATATATATATAAATTTTTTTTTATCAAGGCCAATATATATTTGTTTTGCTTGACTCTGCAAATCTGTTACAAGAGTGTTCTTTTTCTTTCTTTCTTCCCCTAATTGGAGGGAAGTAGGAGGGAGAGAAAATAACTTCTTGTGTATATATATATATATATATATATGTATATGTATATGTATGTATATGTATATGTATGTATATATACACACATATACACATATATATGTATGTATGTATTTAAACTTCATTAAATAACAAGCATTGATTAAGTTCATGAGATGACTCTTCTAAATGACTTTTTAAATACATTGGAGTTAGAAGTTCAATATCAAGAATGTGTTGGGAATTCTTTCAGGATTGACAAGAGCCTCTTCAAAGAAACTATGAAGGGGGTCATCTAGTTGAAGCCCTCTATGCTGCTCTGAATAAGTGCTCAGCCAGCCTTGAAGTGAGGACTCCTGATGGGAGACCCACAACCTTCTGAGGCAGTTCATCCCATTTTTGGATAGTTCTAAATGTTAGGAAGTTTTTTTTCTCACATCAAACCTGAATCTGTTCCTGAAATTTCTATCTGTTTTCCTAATTTGGTCCTCGGGGGCCAGGCAAAACAAGATGAATTTCTTTTCCACATGTCATCTCCCTCAAAAGAATGTGAGCTTCTAGAGAGCTGGGTTCTTACATAGCTGCTTGTGTTTTTATTGTACTTGACTGAGTGCTTTGCACATAAATGCTTCATTCATTCATTCATTCATTCATTCGTGTTTGACGACAGCTACTATTTTCCCCATTCCACCAATCTTTTCTTCTGTAAGCTAAAAATCCGCAGTTCATAGTAAAAAATAACTAGCATTTCTATCATAGGTTAGCAAAGCTCTTTAGAAATGTTACCTCATTGATCCTCACAACAGTCTTTCGAGGTAAGTGCTATCATTAGCCTCGTTTTGCAAATGAGGAAACTGAGGCAGACAGAGGTTAAGTGACTTGCTTAGGATCGTACATCGGCAGCTATCAAGTGTCTGAATCAGGATTCGAACCCAGATTTCTCGTCTTCAAGTCTGGCTCCCAATCTCTACACCAGTAGTCCTCAAATCTTTCAATCTCAGGATCCCTTTACACTTTTTTTTAAAAGCTTTCACACATAGATACTTACTTCAGAAGTACTTCAGAAATATTTAACTTACTGCAAATATGCAGACTGACTCCAGCAACATGTGGGAGGCAGAATTTCCTTCTTTGTGCCACCTCCATTTCTGGAGAGGAGGGAAGCATTAGGTTCATGGTTTAGCTCATTTCCTGTAGGGCGCTGTTCCGGTTGGAAGACGAAAAACCCCACTTCAGCCTTGAGTCCTAGACACTCTGTTTTCTTACGGCTTCCACGCAGGGCTGACTGGTGCACCATCCAGCCTGGAATACTGGCTCCAAGGTCATCATGGTTCAAACTTCTGGGTCCCATGAGAATTGCCTCCAGCACCTGAAACCACACTCCTAAAAATTGTTGAGGACCTCAGGGAACTTTTGTTCATGTAAGTTATAACTATCAATATTTAGCATATTAGAAACTAAAGTTGACAAAATTTTAAATATATATTTATTTTAATTTAAAATACCAACAATAAATCCATAACATATTAACATAACATATTTTTATTAAAATAATTATATTTTCCAAAACAAGAAATTCAAAGAGACAAATCTCATTGTTTTACATATTTTTTGCAAATATCTTTGATCCCTGGCTTCATACAAGATATTTGGGTTCTCCTGTCTACTGTGATATATGGCTTTGGTTGAAATACACAAAGAAAATCTGGCATCACATACATATGCAGTTGGAAAAGGGAAAAATATTTTAAGAGGCCAATACTATCTTAATATTACTATGAATATAATTTTGCCCTTGAAGACACTATGAAAGGGTCTTTGGGACTGAGTCCTTAGAGCACATTTTGAGGATTTTGAGGCTAATTTCCCCTGATTTTTGCCCTCTATCTCTCCAGACCCCTTCATCATCCTAATTCCTTTCCTGTGGATGAGCTCCAGGTTGTTAATATCTTCCCTGCATGGTGGGTCCTAGAACTCAATGCCATACCAAAGATGTGACCAAGAACAGCAGAAGTGTCCTCTCCAATGCTCTAGGTACAATTCCTCTCTTGATGCAGCCCAAAATTGTTATAAAATTCAGGGACTGACCTAGATGATCTCTAGGACTTTAAGTCCTAAGATGCTATGATCAGACAGCTCCATGTCCAGCAATCACTATCCCTCTATATCCCTGAGTTTGTTTGTTTTCTGCCTCATCAGGTTCTTAAGGAGATGTATTAATGTCTTCAGGTCATTAGGAGAGCACTAGGGAGAGGGAGGGAGTGGAAGGAGCCCATCTTATAGTCAAAAGGCTTAGATAGGAGCCATGTGACTCTGGCAAGTGGTCTCACCTCTGGAAGCCTCAGTTTCCTTGTACATAAAATGGGGATAACAAGACATGTGGTACCAACAGGTCTGTTATAAGTAGAGCACACTTTGAAGACTGAGAAATATCATGGCCTATGTACCATAGAAGAGAAACTGAAGCTGACCTGGAGAACACCTTTTGTCTATCGATGCTAGATAGCGCCATAGTGCACAGAGTGCCAGGCCTGGAGTCAGGAAGATGTATCTTCCTAAGTTCAAATCTGGCCTCAGACACTAACTGTGTGACCCTGGGCAAGTCACTAATCCCTTTTTGCCTCAGTTTCCTCATCTGTAAAATGAGCTGGAGAAGGAAATAACAAACCACTCCAATATCCCTGCCAAGAAAACCCCAAATGGGGTGGACCATGGCAACAGCCTTCTGATTGGTCTTCCTTTCTCAAATCTCTCTCCCCTCTAATCTAGCCTCCACAGTAGCTACCACATTATCCTAGAACACAGATCTGACCACGTTACTCCATGACCCAATAAATACTACTGCCTCAAATACAGACATCCGTTCAGCCTTTAGAGATGTTTACAACCTGACTCCAACTTATCTTTCTAACTTTATTATACATTTAATACATTCATGAGCTATGATATTCCAGCCAAACTGGTCTTTTCCTCTCTATTGTACAGATTTCATCATCCACCTCCCTTCCATTTTACAGATTTCATCATCCACCACCCCTCCATTGCACAGGCTGTGCCCCCTTGTCTGGAATGCACTCTCTTTCCACCTCAGCTCCTTAGAATCCTCTTCCTGTTAGAATTCTGTTGGATCCTATTAGAATCCTCTTAGAATTCTTCCTGTAAAATGAAGTGTTTGGACTAAGGAAGGACTTCTAAAGCCCCTCTACTTCTAAAACTCTAAATAAATCTTCCAATGTGTGGCACAGTACTTGGATGGGTGCTGCTAAAAAAAAATGCTTGTGGATTGACTGAGCAAATAGCTTTGTTAATCCTCAGTTCTCTTATGTATGAAATAGGGACAATAATGGTTTTTGTCCCCTTCCTCTCAATGTAGACCTGAGAAGCAAATAATGAGAAAATAGATGTATACACTTTGCAAATACACTATATAAATGCAAACTATTATTAATATTCTGACCTTTGATTCCATTGGTGTATATATGTCTAAATGAGGAAACTCCTTTCACCAGGATAGAAAAGCACCTACTCAGTAGTGGTCCAAGGTCACACAGTACCTGAGGGAGGACTTGAACCCAGATCTTCCTGTCCCCAAGGCCAGGGTTTTATCCATTATACTGCCTCTCATTAATCATTCTTACTTCCTAATTTATCTCTTTTGTAAGTTCAGGCTTTTCTTCACTGGCTTTTTAAAAAGAGACAGAGATGTACTTTCTGGAGAACAGGATGCTGAGTATTTTACATGTAAATAACCCTGAGAGGGTTGGACCTAGGGGCATCCTGGAGAGAGAGCCATTATATATATCTCTGTTCCTGATTTCCTCAAGGAAAATGATGGGCCCCAGAGCAGAACAATACGACCAGCCTCCAGGCAGATGTTTCAAGCTTTTTCAATTGCCAGCAATGGACTTTGTCCTGGGAAGCTGGACCATGAAACCTTCTGAAAGGGAAAAAGCATTAAAAATTAAAAAAGAAAAGCATTAGGACAAAGTCCCCACTCCCTCTAAGTAACTTAAATAAACATGAAGTATTGTGTTCTGCTCAGATATTTTAAAAGCTGGAGGCAAACAGTTTGTTACATTTGTAGGATACTTTGAGAAGCACATCTGCAACCTCTTATGGATCCCCAGAAGGGAGACAGAGTCTTACTCTCCTGTTTGACAGATAACTGCTCCTTACCATCTCTCTTCAGCTAAGTGGAGCAACCTGTAATCAGGAAGATATGAGTTCAAATTCATTCTTAGACGCTTACTAGCTGTGTGACCCTGGGTGAGTCACTCAACTTCTGTCTGCCTCAGTTTCCTCATCTGTAAAATGAAGGTGTTAGATTTAGTTTCTAAGGTTCCTCCTAGCTCTAAGTTGATTACCTCTTGAACTGGATTCTACCGGCATCCCCTCTGTGACTTCCCTGACAAGTGGCAATCTAATCCCAACTTGAAGATCTCCAATGAGGATGGAGGAGGGTCATTCAACAGTTAAAAGGCAAGATGGAGCTACAACAGGGATTTCCAAGTCCAAATTTCCCAAGTGTAGTGGGTATTTGAAACAGGGTTTCCATAAGCACTGAAACAAGTTAGCTCAACCAAACAGAAAGGAAACAACTTTTGACATACATGTGGGCAAAGCTAGACTGAATCTTTGTGTCTTACCAGAAAATAGCAAACTCAATTTGGCCAAAGCAGAACTAATCATCTTTCCCCCTAAAAGACCCTTCTTTCTAACTCCCCCTCTTTCTGTTCAGGGCACCACCCTCCTTCCAGTCACTCAGGTTCTAACCTTGAAGCCATCCTCCACCTTTCCCTCTCCCCTTGTCTTTATACTGGATCAGCTGCTGAGCCTCATGGAGTTGCCTTATCAACACCTCTCTCATCAGTCTACTTCTCCTTACTTACATGGTGACTTCCCTAGTGCAGGCTCTCATCTCCTCTGGCCTGGACTATCGCAATCACGTCCTGATTGGTTTCCCTGTCTTCTTTCTCCGCACTTAAATCTGTTCTCCACACAGCTGCCAAACGGATATCCCTAAAGTGTAATCCTGACCGTGTCTCTCTTCTCAATAAATTCTAGCAGTTCACCACTAGGATAAAATACAAACTGCTCTGTTTCACCTGCAAAGCCCTTCGGAATCTGGCCCCAGTTTATCTTTTCAGACTAATTACACGTCACCCTGTGCTTCAACCAAACTGTCCTGGTCGCTGTTCGTGGTACTTAATGCTTGGAATGCTTTCCTTTCTCTCTATCTCTCAGAAGAAATACCTCCATTCAAGGCTCTCAGCTCAAGTGCTATCCCCTTCTAGAGGCCTTTCTTTACTGATTTCCCCAAATAGTGATGCCTTTTACATGACTGAGAAATTTTAAATTTGTTCTATATTTACTCATCTGTGAACAGGTAGTTTTCCCCTAGAAGAATGAAGCCCCTTGAGGGCAGAGAATATCTCACTCTTGTTTCTGTATGCCCAGCAACCAGCGCATAGATTGATAAACTTTAGAGTTGGAAGAGACCTCAGAGGTCATTTAATTGGACTCATGACTTGACAATAATCTCCTCTACTACTTTTTGGAAAAGGCGTCTTCTAGCCCTCCATCGAAAATCTTTAGTGTTAGAGAAGTCATCTTCTGAGACAGACCCTTTCTTCCTTGGGTAGTTCTAATTATTAGGTTTCTACCTTTTCTTCCTTAGAGCAGAAATCAGCCTCTGTGACTCAAACCCATTGCACTTCCTAGTCTTTCCCCCGGGGCCAGTCAGAACAAATCTGATTCCTCTTCCACAAAAGGCCCTTCAAATACTTGCAGAAAGCAGATCATGTCCCCCCTGAGCCTGTACCCACTCGAAGGCAGATCAGAACAAGCATAGATATAGCTGAAAAACAAAGAAAAGAAAGAAAATCATCACTCCCTACATTGTCAATTCTAACGGTGTCACCACCAGGGAGTAGCAAGCGCATAACTGATCTATTTGAATGACAACCGCCGAGCCGATACTGACAATATGGGGAAATAAAAATAGCTGGGAGATTCTCTGCAACTAAGGACAAAAATGAAGCCAATGCCCCATGGCATCTGAGCGGCATGAAGGACCTTATCTAGAGATAAGAACAAGTGAGAAAAGCCTCTGTCTGAATCCTCCGGCATTCTGTGAATTTAAAACACTGTCGGGGGCACCTGGACAGGATGGAGACTTGGATCCAGGGAGGGCAAGGCTCTCTTGTAAGAAAAAGGAACCTGAGTTCGTGTATTGGCCCAGGGTTCTGCCTGTTCTTCCCTTTAAATACTAATGATAAAATCCCTCTCAGCCAACAGCTTTATCCCAATCAGATCTGCTAAATGGAAGGGGTGCAGAATGTTCAACCAAATGTGGGGGAAATGGAACTTTGGCTCCAAATTCTCTAGTGATGCCAGGAAAGCATCCCACTTGGCAGCCTGAGCTGGCCTCCCTCCCTTTGCAGAAAATGCATCTTGGAGAAGATTTAAAAGCATAGATTGGATAACATTCAAAGGTGTCATCAACACACACACACACACACACACACACACACACACACACCAAAATTAAAATTAAATTCTCCAAGAGGATACCCATGATGCCAAGGAGCACTAAGTTCTGGCTGTTGACTCAGAGGTCCTGAGTTTGAATCTTGCCTCTCTCTGCTACTTACTACTTGTATGATCCTGGGCAAGTCATTTAACTACTCTGGGCCTCAATTTCCTTAACTGTAAAATAGAGAAATTGGACTCTAATGGCCTCTAACTTGAAATCTATGATGCTCTGATGCTATAGCTGAAATCCCTTCCATCTGTAAAGCTATGTTCCTCCTTTCAGGGGTGGTATAGAATAGTGAGGGCTGTGGAGTCAGAGGACTTGGGTTTGAATCTTAGCTCTGTCACTTGTCACCATACAACCTCAGTTTCCTCATCTGTAAAATAAGGAGTTTGAATTAGAGGATCTCATTGGTGTCTAGAATGTGTGTCATGTAGACCTGTGCCATGATGACTCCTGATTGATGGATGAATGAATGAATAAAAAAGAATTTATTAAGTGACTATGTGCCAGGCACTGTGCTAAACACGGGGGATACAAATACATACAAGAAAGGTGGTCCTTTTCCTCAAGTAGCTTACACTCTAAAGGGAGAAATCAACAAAAGAGACTTAGGAGGGGCCTGAGTGCGAAGAGAACAAGCATTTATTAAGTGCCTACTGCATGCCAGGCATTATGCTAAGTGCTGTACAAATATTATCTCATTTGATCTTCACAAAACCTTTGAGGTGGGTGCTATTATTATCCCCATTTTACATTTGTGGAAACTGAGGCAGACAAAGATGAAACGACTTGCCCAGGGTCACAGAATCAGTAAGTATCCAAGGCTGGATTTGAACTCAGGACTTCCTGAGTCCAGGTCCAGCACTCTATCCACTGTGTCACCTAACTTCCATGTGTAGAACCTTGGGTGGTAGCACAGTTTGGAAACAGTTGAGAAGTGGCAGGTAGCCTCAGTCTCAGATAAGTCAAAAGCTTACTTCTTAGAGCCCGTGGCCTCAGGAGCAGAGCCTGAGTTCTAGTGAGAGAGTGGTGAAGAGGATTGTTAGAGTACAGATGGTGTAGTTGAAGATGGCACCCTCTCTCAGCTTTGCTCCTGATTTTCCAGATTTCACTTACATGACTCGGCTGCCTTCTCTCCCTGGAACACCCATCCACCTCCATGACCCGCTTTCCCTATTGGTGAGTTCCACCCAGGATTTCCATTTTGGGGAGCAGTACAAGCTGGCCATCCTCCATTATTCTCCTTGCTATGTTTCTGACTCTCTAGACTTTGCCATGATTCTTGACCAGCCCCCCCCTCTTCCTTACCTTCTTTTCTTTTCACATTCCTCTTTATGTGCTATCTTCCCCCATTAGAATGTAACCTCCTTGAGGAGAAGAAATGCTTCTATTCCAATGCTTGGCACAAAGTAACTGCTTTAAAAATGCTGGTTGACTGACTGCCTGATTGACTTAGGTTGAGATAGAACTAGGACAAGGCCAGGTAAAACCTACTGATTGCCTGGGGCACAGCAATTATCATAATCCTAGCAATTTACTGGGCTAAACCCAGGGAGCCAGAAGCTGAGCATGTGCCAGGTAGGTCATCCTTATTGTCCTGACAGAAAAGGGAGTAAGATTCTGGCTGAGGGGCCACTTGGAAGCAGGTATGAGGTAGCCAGATGTTGGATGATCTTAAGGCCATACCAGGTGGGAAGCCTGAGGCACTAGGTCATTTTAGGACACTCATGCTCTACCATGTCCTAATTCATTGAACGCACTCTCACTCTGACTCTCATCATCTCTTATATAATTTGTGAATTTTCTTTCTCCTGAATACTGTTCCTCATTGACCTGTTCAGAATGAGGGCAGAGACAGGATGTGCCATGAGCTGTACCTGGGGGTTTTCTGAGGTGGCAACATTGGAGACTCCTGACCCAGGAGTCTTATAGGAAGAAAAAAAAATGCTCAGCCCAGTGCCTGGCACATAGTAGGTATTATAAATGCTTTTCCTCTTCCCCCCATTGTGGAGTCAGAATTCTTTGCTGGGAAGACGTGAGGTCTGAGCTCAAGGTCCAGAGGCATAGGTGTCCAGATCAGAAGCAAGGATTGGTCAATACCAGGATCAATGTCTAGGGGCAGTAGGGTACTCTAAGAGCATTTGATTTCAAGTCACAGGAGGAAGGTGTGTCTTTGGGCAAACTGATTAACTTATCTAAAATTGGGAATTGTTCAAAGTGACCTCTAAGGTCTCTCCTAGCTCTCATTAAGTCAACTAGTATTTATTAAGTACCTGCTGTGTGCCAGGCACTTTGCTAAACACTGGGGATACAAAGAAAGGTCCAAGAGTCCCTGCCCTGAAGGAGCTTCCAATGTAAAGCAGGACACAATATGTAAATGGCTTTGTACAAAGGAGCCACACTCAGGAAAAAATGGATAAAATCAATAGGGAGATGGGACTAGCATTAACAGAGGGATCTGGAAAATGTGTGTGTGTGTGTGTGTGTGTGTGTGTGTGTGTGTGTGTGTGTGT
>NW_020954603.1:10439470-10446705 GCF_900497805.2 Vombatus ursinus | reverse complement strand
GTGTGTGTGTGTGTGTGTGTGTGTGTGTGTGTGTGTGTGTGTGTGTGCGTGCGCACACGTGTGCGCGTTTGTCTGAAGACAAGCGGAAGGGCGACTACCAGGAAAACACACAGACTTCTGAGCAGTTTCTTCTGATTGCAGAGATCCCACACCATGCAGTACTGAGCTTCTTTGTGGGCACATGTAGGTGTGTACTTAGGAGCAAGGACCCGAGACCAGCCCCACCTTAGAATTTCCTCTGAGTGAGCCATAGCTGGACAACTCCCTTGCTCTGTGGCTGGCTCAGTTTCTAAGGAAATGTTTGTCTCTAAGTGGTGATGATGGATATCCTGTAAGTCTGTAAGACACCCATGCTTAGCTAGTACTTGAAGTGGTTCAAATTTGACAGAGGCAAAGAGAAGAATTGGAACAGTGATGGCGTGGTGTGACACAGAGACAAAATTGCAGAGAATGTCAGAACTGAAAAGGACCTTAAAAATGACTGTCTCCACTGATTTCCAAAGGGGAAGTTAGCCAAGAAACACTTTGGGGCCTGAAATAGGACACCCATATGCCATAAAAATGCCAAATGGCTGCAGGACCTTGATATAAAAAGATCATATCTACTACTTGTGGAGTTTAGGTGGAGTATCAAAGATGAATCTCCATCATGATAGAAAAATGCTATTAAAATGCTCCTCCTTTTTCCAACTGCGTATCTGTGTGAGGCCAGATTTCTTCATATACCTCAACCAAAACAACCCATCTCAATAGATTGCAGAAGTAGAATCCATTTTCAATGAAGCCAAACATTAAAGAGATTTGCAAAACTATGTAAAACAATGACACTCTTCTCACTAACTTGTTTTAGAAAAATATAGTCATTTTACATAAAAATGTTATTTATATTAATGTATCATGAAAATATAGTCATTATATAATAATGTTATGTGTATTAATGTGTAATTAAAATCTAGTCATTTTACATAAGATGATATTTATATTAACATGTATTAACAGGTAACAATATGTTGTTGTTTTCATTTTTTAATGAATTAACAGATCTAAATTTTTTTTAAAAGATTATATCCTTGAAAAGGAGGGAATAGAAAGGAGCACCTTTTACAACCATGATTGCAGAGAAGAATCTTTAATTTAATAAGGGATAGAGCTGATCAAAGAAAAAAACATAACCATTTTGAGAACATCAATTGTTCTTAAAGAACCTAGGCACAAACAAATTCACTGCAGCCAGAATTAGAAAAGAAGTAGTTAATTGGAAAGAATTCTTTGCAGAAAATATCTCTGATAAAGGCATTACATCTAGGATACATTAGGAATTGACATAAATATGTAACAATTGGATTCATTCCCCAATGGGCAAGTATTAAAGGATATGAACAAGAAGTTTTCAAAAGAGGAAATATAAGCTATTAATGTTGTATGAAAGCCCTCTAAATGATTGTAAGAATGAGAGAAACGCACATTAAAAAGAATTCATTTGTATTAGATCAACCCAGATGAGTGAATGAAAAAAAAACCATTTACTAAATGTTTATTCAACACTTACTTTGGGGCAATTTTCCAGTGCCAGAGTGTGCTGGAGCTAAGTCACACTGACTCATGAGAGCTGATAGTTAAAATTTCAGTATGAGCATTTACATCTTGGAAACTGGTAAGTGCTCCAAATTAGGGCTTGGTTTATTGGGTTGTTGACTATCTTTTGCCATTTTTAGTATCCCCAATGCCTGGCACATAGTAGGGGCTTCATAAATGTTCATTGACTGATTGGTTGAAGAAAGTGATGGAGAATATGTTAATAAAGCAAATTAAGTGTGTCAAGCTTACTTTCTTTTCAGAAACCTTGTTGTTACACATTTACTAGCATATCCCCAGTACTTTGTTTCTCTTTAAGGTTCTAGGTGTAACCTTAAGGGGTTGGGGCAGGGGGGGTCTTTCTTCTGGTGTTATAATTATTCATGAGTGTCTACATATGTGTTTCCTTCCATGACTATTGGCTGATATCAGTCAGCCAGATGAATCAGCTTTTAGAAAGCAGGATTTACAAAGGTAATATAGGAATAATAAAAATAGCTAGTATTTTTGTCATACTTTAAGCTTTGCAAAAACAAATATGAGCAGTTGGCACAAGACATTTCCCTCCAAAAATCTGTGACATATTCTCTCCCAGGTACATGCAGAGTTCAGAGGAAAAGGCCTCAAGATTAGAGAGCAAATATGGCAAAAGCATAACTCACAGCTCATGGAAATCCTCTTGATGGAGTCCTCAAGATTGGGCAGTTTTTCTGCTGGGCTCCTTGAAGAACCTTAAACCTTCCTTTCTTGATTGCGTCCACCCTACCCTCACTGCCCAAAGCAGACACTTCCACTGGCTACTGTTGTTCCAAGGATAGTAATGAAAAGGTCCCAAACCCCTGAAATTCATAATATCCTACTCCAGCCAAGGTAGAGGGAAGTCACAGAGAGGAGCCTGAGGCTGAGGTCTAGTTGCCGTCCTCTGCAAATGATTCCTTCTCAGTGGATGGAAGGTTTGTCCCCTGAGCTGCCAAATGTTCTCATCCAGAACTAGCTTGATATTGGACAGATGATTGACAGGGCATGACCAGGTTTCCTCAATCTTTCCAAATAGAACTACTGTGCAACATCATTCTAATTCATCCAATGGCTTTCAAAGACTTTTTTGCACTTAGTCTAATGTCTTTGATTGATTGGTTGGTTGGTTGATGGAATAATCAATGTCTAACAAATAATATATGTCTATGAACCAGATCTCCAGGGCAGGGGCGGGGGGGAATACCACGCATACAACACTTGTAAGTTCAATCTGCATTATTAAAATTTTTTCTCCATTACTCTTTTAAGCCTAGGTAATCAATGTCATCGTTCAGTCCTGTCTGACTCTTTGTGAATCTATTATGGGATTCTCTTGGCCAAGATACCGGAGTGGTTTTGCCATTTCCTTTTCTAGTGGATTAAGGTAAACAGAGGTTAAACAATTTACTAAGGGTCACATAGCTAAAAAGTGTCTGAGGCTGAATTTGAACACAGGTCTTCCTGACTTCAGGGCCAATGCTCTATCTATTGAACCATCTAGCTGCCATCTATTATTTCCTATACCACAATCACGTACCATATCTTATTTAGCCATTCCCCAGTGGATGAGCAACTCAATTTCCAATTCTTTGCCACCACAAAAAGAGCTGTTACAAATATTTTTGCATACATGGGTATTTTCCTTTTTCTTTGAACTCTTTGGGATACAGACCTAGTAGTGGTATAACTAAGTCAAAGGGTTATGAACAGTTTTATAGCCCTTTGGGCAAATTGTTCTCCAGAATGGTTGGACCAATTGTGAACTGTGCATTAATGTCCTTATTTTTCCACATCCCCTCCAGAATTTGTTGTTTTCCTTTTCTATCATATTAGCTGATCTGATCAACGTGAGGTAGTATCTCAGAGTTATTTTCATTTGCATTTCTTTAATCAATAGTGATTTAGAGCAATTTTTTTTCCTATAACTATGGATATGTTGATTTCTTCTTCTGAAAACTCCTTGTTCATCTCCCTTGACCACAATGAGAATCTCATTCATCTTTTCATGTGTCACTAACTAGATAACAAGGCATTTGATTACCTTAAGAGAGTCATTGTTACTCCTGCATTTACCTGCACTCTGCTGAATTTCTTCACTTTAACATTAAAAGCACTGGCAGAAATCATATCATGTCAACATCTGCCACAATCAAAGAAAATAATAAATCAAACCCTGATTTGGACTATTTGCTGATTTCCAATGCTCACACTGAAAAAAAATGAACAATCACAAGCCTCTGTGGGGCTGGAGGAGAAGTTTTCACCTGTCTAAGGTATCAGGTCATAGCAACTCATCGCTTCTTTAAGAAGAATGTGGTAATTGATCAGCCAACCTGCAAAGCCAGACAATCTCTGCTCTTAGTGAGCTTCCATTCTAATGGGGGATATAATACAGATAGGGGTATTGGGCTGCAAATCAGATGGAAAGACTCAGTGGTCCTCAGAGTCTAGGATCAAAACAGATGATCATGTGTTTTCCTTTCTGTCATTTCAATGGATAAAACCATGTCTATCTCTAATACTGGAACATTTGACAATGTCAAGAGTTTTGGTGATGAGAACTTTCTCTCCTGGCTCTCTAGTACCTGTGGCACCTGGAGAAGTAATTACTGGACTGTGTCTCCATAGGGTTTGCTCTCCTGAATCTCAACTTTAGGATCAGAGTAGCAGCTGGGATGATGGCCTGTTGGACCTGGCGATTTCTGGCGCTTTTGAGCCTGTGGTTCTGGATTGCCTCTACCTGCTTAGGAGGGGATAGTCAAGCTGCCTCTTGTTTCTTCCTTGGGGTACCTGGCTGCTGTGGCTTGGCTGGGTTACCTGGGGTATACAAATACAATGGAATACTGTTGTACCATGAAAATATATCAGTATGAAGACTTCAGAGAAACATGAAAAGATATGTACAAACCAATGCAGAATGAAGTAAGCAGAACGAGGAGAATAATTTACATGATGGCCAAAAGAATGATAATGGAAGCAACTTTGAAAGACTTGAGAACTATGGTAAAATAATAATAAATAATAATAATAGTTAATATTTATATAGTGCATACTGTGTGCCAGGCACTGTTAAGCACTTTATAATTATTGTTTCATTTGATCCTCACAACAACTCTAGGAGGTAAATGCTATTACTATCCCCATTTTACAGATGAAGAAACAGAGGCAGAGGTTAAGTGACTTGCTCAAGGTCATATAGCTAGTTAGTGTCTGAGATTGGATTTGAACTCAGAAAGATGAGTCTTCCTGACTCCATGCCCAGCATGCTATCCACTGTGTTGCGTACCTGTAAGGAAAAAAAATGCTGTAAGATCTGTGGGAAAACAGGCATACTAATACACAATTGGTAGAGCTATGGATTTATACAACCATTCTGAAAACCAATTGGAATTATATGTAATAAGTCACTAAACGGTATACATACACCTTTGATCCAGTGATACTGCTCCTGGGTATTTACCCAGCAAAGGTCCATAACAGAAGGAAATCTCCCATCTATACAAAACTATATCAATACTTTTTGTAAAAAAGAACTAGAAGAGAAGTGGGATGCCCATTGATTGAGTAATGGCTGAAGAAATTGGGGTCCATGAGTATACTGCAATATCACTACACCATGAGAAATGATAAATAGGAAGAATTCAGAAGAACTTTGGAAGACCTGTGTAAATAGATGTAGAAGGATCTAAGAAGAGTCAAAATAACAATTTACATGATGGACACAATAATATAATAATAGACAATGTTAATGGATGTTAGATATCTGATCAGTGTAGTGACCAATTGTGAGTTCAGAGGTCTTGATGGTGAAGTGTATCGCCTGCCCATCTGCAAAGAGGTGGTGGACAACAGGTGCAAAATGGTGCAACATATTGATTTGAAGTAGCTAATGTGTTGATTTCTACTGCTTGACTGTATTTCTTATAAAAGAAGTTTCTATCGAGGTGAGTATAGTGACGAGGAACTAACAATGAAGCTAAAAAAAAAGAAAATTACATTAGTAAAACATTTGGGGAAAAAATGTATTGATTGAATCCCCCCCCCATCAATTATACAACAAGCATTTATCAAGCACCTAATATATTCTGGGTCCTATTACTTACCTTAGATTAAAAAAAGACAGCAATGCAAGAATCTCTGCTTTCAAAGAGTTTATGTTCTAACTGGGAAAATAACATGTATGCATATAATAATAAAATATATGCAAAGTGAATACAAAGTAATTTCCAGGTGGGACCATTAACATTTGGAGGGAATCAGGAACAGGCTCATGTAGAAGACAGTGTATGAGCTAAGCTATGAAAGAAACTAGGAATTCTAAATGGCAAAAGTAAAGAGGGAGAACATTCCAGGCCTAGGTAGTCACTTGCATGAAGGGATGGAGAAAAGAAACCCTCAGTGAAAAGGTCCGTGGTCAAAGCCATAGGTCTCTGAAGGGGGTGAATGGAGGCTGAGGGTGGAGTGGAAAAAGTAGGGGGAAGAAGGTACATTTATCCAAGTACAGAGTCCTTGAAAGAAAGGATTCATATTATTGAAAACAAACTACAAGGTTGACATTAATCTTCAACTGCTCTTATCTTTTCCCCCTTCTGAGATGAGGTGGGATCAAGTGTCCAGGGCTCTAGTAGGGAGTCTAGTAAGGGTGTAGAGAGATGTTGTTAGAGTGTGGAGGGCTCCTGATGGGAAGAAACAGGTATCTCTTATCTTAGTCGGCATCTTCCCCTCATGAACTCCATCAAAATCCACTACTTTTCCTAATTTCCCTGTTTCTGTGAAGGTTCTGGGTTCCAGGCTCTAGGTTCCAGGTTCTAGGTTCACAACTTCAGAATCATCTTCAACTCTTCACTTTCCCTCACCTATAATAACTGTGAGATGCCAAATCCTACGGGTTCTACCTAGCCAAGATTTCACACATTCGTTTACTTTTCTCCACTTGTCCTCACTGCCCTGATTCAACCTCTCATTGCCTTTTGCCCGTACTATTGCACTAGCCTCCTAATTAGTTCTCCCTGCCTCCAGTCCTTTGTAATCCGTTCTCCTCAAAGCTGATAAATTGATATTCTTAAAGCACAGGTCTGACCTTATCTCTTCCCTGCTCAAGAAACTTCACAATTGTCTCCCAGATTAAAATGGAAGCTCCTATAGGGCAGGAGCTGTGCATAATAAGTAGTTAGTAAATGCTTGCTGATTGACTGATGGATGGATTCAGTAACTCCTAATTCAAATTTCTTTGCCTGACATTTAAAGTCCTTCAAAAACTGGTGCCAACTTATCTTTCCTGATCAAGGGTATATTATGTCCCCTCACCTCTTGCTGTCACTCCCTTTAATTCCTTGCCAGGTTTTCTGTCCACCTTCTTATTAATTTTTCATTCCCTATGGTCATAGTTTGAAGGCAAGAATACTCTGCCCTTCTGATATTGTGCCTTTGCTTTATCTTATTCAGTTTCATCCAGATGTCTTAGCACGTCTCATAAGTGTTGGTCTAAGCAACATTAAAATAAGCTGTTACCTTGACAAACCACAATTAATTCACCAGTCCCCTATCATTGGATATCTATGTTGCTGCCCGTTTTTGTTTTGGGGTGTGTGTATATGTGTGTGTGTGTGTGTGTGTGTGTGTGTGTGTGTGTGTGTGTGTGT
>NW_020954603.1:10352555-10439460 GCF_900497805.2 Vombatus ursinus | reverse complement strand
TGTGTGTGTGTGTGTGTGTGTGTGTGTGTGTGTGTGTGTGTGTGTGTTTTGTTTGTTTTTGCAATTACCCATAATGCTGCTGTGGAAATCTTTACATGGACCATTCTCTTTTGTTTTTCATGACACTCTTGGAGTATATTTCTAACATTGGAATGATTAGCTGCCATTCCAGGTCATTTTCCATGTCAAATTCCTTCTCATAATAGAGAATCAACTATACCTGTTTTGTTAGGTAACCTGAGAGAAAGTGCCTTCTCCCCACACGTCTTTGATCTAATTGGGCTGACTAAGGCCATCTCAAGTGGTCTAGGAAGTGGTCTTACTTTGCAAGCAATGAATGGAGGTTGAGGCAGGCTGAAGAGATAAGGAACTAGATGGAGAGGAGACACACACAGAGAAGGAAAGAGAGAGAGAAAAAAGCGAGAGAGAGAGAGATACAAAGAAAGACAGAAACAGAGAGACAGGCTGATGGAGAAGCCAACATACTCTAGATGGGAGGACTAATATACATAAAACATTTTGGTCTTGGTCCAAAAAGAATAAACAAAATGAAGTCATTCCTTTTTCTTTCTCTTTTGTTCTTCCTACTTTCCTTTTTTCTTTCTTTCTTTCTTTCTGCTAAATCTCTTAGGGACCTCTTTAGGAACACAGCATAGGATAGGGGAGAGAAAGATAACTAGCTCTCTGACACTATTTGTGTGACCTTCCTCATCTGCAAAATGAGGGGATTGTCTAGATACCTCTAAGTTCTCCTCCAACCAAGTCTTAGATCCTAGTGCAGGTTTAAAAAAATCTATTATTTCTAGGCTCAAAAGCTGGTTCTGATTATTTTTATTGTGCATTTTTGTAGATTCTTGTTTAATAGAGTTTAGGATTGGTCAGCACATTTCACCAGGAATGCCATAGAGTGTCAGGGTCTACTAGCACTGAGTTGGGAGGTCATAGCCCCCATTGGAAAGTAACAACAACTGTTTACATTGAGTCTTGAAGTTTGAAAAGTGATTGATTTACATTGTCTCCTTTGAGCATCACATCAAGACAACTCTGTGAGGTCCAGAATTTTTTTTCTTAGTGTGATTTTGTTGGCAGTGGTGCCCAACATTGTTTGTTCTGGATCCCTTTCAACAGCAATGATAAAACAATGTTATGAACCCCCAGAGTAATTTGATGTGCTGTTCATAATGTTCTTTACAATTTTTTATTGCTGAAGTCCCATTAAAGGGGTTTTAGTGTGAACTGCTAGGAACCTCTGGCATGAAATATTCACAGTGTGGAAATTCCCTCCACAATGCATCAACCACTCACCAATAATTTTGTCTAAGAGATTTGCTTGGAGCCCTGAGAAAGATCTTGTTCATGGTCACATAGCTAACATATGTCAGAGATAAACTTGATCCCAGGTCTTCCTGACTCCGAGGTCAGCCCACCATGTATACCATTTGGCTTCCTCGAGGTAGATGCTGCTGTATTGTTATCTGTCTTTTACTGTTGAAGAGAAAGTGGCTGAGATGAGAAACAGCATGCCCATGGCGAATCCATTGACCCAGAAGCAAGCATTTATTTAGAACCTACCATGTGCTAAATCCTAGGCATGCAAAGACAAAAACCAAACAATCCCTGCTTGTGTTCAAGGTGCCTACATTCTAACCTAGGAGATAACATGCACACATAGAAGTATAACAAAATATACATCAGGCTAACACATGGTACAGTGGGTAGAGTAGGAGGACCTCAGTTCAAATCTGGCCTCAGAGACTTCCTAGCTGTGTAACCCTGGTCAAATCACTTCACCCTGTTTGCCTCAGTTTGTAAAATGAGCTGGAGAAGGAAATGGCAAACCACCCCAGTATCTTTGCCTAGAAAACCCCAAATGGGGTCACAGAGAGTCGGACACAGCTAATGGATAAAACACACACACATACAAGATGATTTCAAGTGGGAGGCAGTAGTAGTGGGTGGGGAGGGAGGGTGGGGAGTATCTAGAAAGTCCTCATGGAGGAGGTCTGTTCTGAGTTGAGTTTTGGAGGAAATGAGGAATTTTAAGAGGCAGAGGTGAGGAAGATGTGCTTTCTAGACATACCTAGGCAAAAGGATGGTGGAGGAGGTCTGTTATGTACAGAGAACAGGAAGTTTGGCAGGACCATCAATATGTGAAAGAAAATAGTACATAATAAGCCTGGAAAGGGAGGTTGGAGCCAGATCATGAAGGGCTTTCAATATAGAGCAGAAAAGCTTGCATTTCAAACTTGGGTAATAGGGAGCCGTAGGAGTTTATCAAGGCAGGGAGTGACATAATCGGACCTGTGCTTTATGTATGTCATTTACTGGGTCACATGGCTGCTGAGTGTCACAGGCCAGATTTGGGCCCAAGACTTTTTGAATCCCAAACCAGCCCTCTCTCTGCTACTGATCTAACCACCATGCCACAGCTGTGATAAAAGATGTCCTGCAGAATCTGTGGCTGTTTCCTTACACGATGCAAAAGTGTTTAGAAAACTGTCAAATGCGAGGTTCTATTATTACCAGCTCCACCTTGGCATAAAGGAAGTCTAAGTGTGCAGGGCTGCCCTCTCGCTTTTTTTTTTAATTTTTTTTATTAATTTATTTTTAGTTTTCAACAATCACTTCCATATGCCTTCTTATTAATATGTAAAACACAGGGGTCTCACCATGAGACAGACTAAATATTATGGCAAAGTGGATGCCCAGGAGCTAGCATGAGCTAAGCATGCAGAGCTTTCTTCTGAACCTCCCAGGGACGTTTGCCATCTAGAGGTGAATGCTCATAATAAATTGCTAAAATTGACATCTCATTCAAGGTCCCAGGAGGAATGGAGAACATTGGGGAATGAGCTGCCCAGTGGAGATTCTGTAAATGGAACAGCAATCTCAATTGCTGGGCTTTCTGCAAACCATCAAGTGTCTAATACCAGGAGAGACTTTGAAAGCAGATTAATCCAGGATCACAATGCTGTTTTGGAAAGTTAAATTGCCGGAAAGTAGGTTGGAGTATACCATCTCTTCTATTAGAGAGACTTCAAGAGGTCTTTTTCCTTTCAAGGATCAGACAATAGTCTGGGGAATGTTTTCTTCATGCTGTGTCTTGCCTCCCCAACTAGGTTGTAAATATTGTAAAGGGAGGAACTGTGTGGGAGGAAGAAGGATCAGAAGACCTAAGTTTGAATTCTGGCCCTATTACTTTTATTAGCTGAATTATTACCAACCTCTCTGAGCCTTGGTTTCCTCATATGCAAAATGGGTATAATAGCACTTGTTCTTCCTACTCTCAGAGTAGGGGTTATCAAGAAAGTGAATTCTAAATCTTTAGGTGCTAAAGGCATAGAAAGTATTTTATTTCTTCGGACTGTCTTACAGCAATTAGCACACAGCTAGGCACAGGGTAAGAGGTCCACAAACACCTGGATTCCGTTGCTTGAGCTAAACTAAAAACCTTTCTTCCATCTTTTCCTTTAGCTGCCCTTTACCCTCTCCCCCTGGGATTAGATTCCAGAACAATCACGGGCCATCCGGGTCTATCTTTCCTCTTCTCTCTTCTGGCTCCTTTTCCCATATTTGTTACTTTGTCCTGTGGCATGACTCCTCTTTTAGCTGTTTCTCATTCAGACATGGCGAGCCTGCTAAGACTCTCAGTCATTGGATTTCAGTAGTTATTCTCTTCGCCTCTGTCCCACCCCAGGGCTATCTATGTCTTACTGCCATAACTGGCTTAACCAATACATTATACATTTTAAAATATGTGTTTCTTGGCATGTGCTTTCTGAAATGCTAGTAAATTGTCCCATAGAGAATTTTCTTTGCTTTCCTAAATCTTTTTTTTTTCTTTTCTGTCTGGATTTACCGGGTTACCTAGACATTTTAATTGTTTATTTCATTCATAGTTTTATAACTCATTGTTTGGAATCTTGCTCACTCCTAAGGCTTTCTGAGGCTGCCCTGCTTTCTGGGCTGGTGTCCCTTCTACCACCGCGCTCATTGCATTCACAGGAGGGAGAGCCGGCGAGCCAGGCGTGACCTCTTTGTGGCAGAGAAGCCAGGGGCTGGGAGGTTGATGACCTGGTGGCTGGCTCAGTCTGTCTGGGTGTGTGCTGCCCTTCGGAAGGATCCCAACTGGGGAGAGTCTGTAAGCTGTCATATAGCAAAGGGCTCGGGCAGCGATGACGCTGGGTCGTTCCATCCTCGAGGACATCTTTTGAGCTCTTCCTAATTCTCCGGGGTTTGCCTGTACAAGAGGCTTCGAGGACGCGCAGTCCTGCTAGTCTCACTGTAATAGATTGTTAAAAGAAGGAAAACCGCAACGATGAACGAGTCCTCACAACCCCATAATAACCATAGCTCACATTTATTGTTGCTTTAAGGTGTGCAAAGTGTTTTAGGCGCACTGTCACATGGCATCCTCCATCTCTCCAAACCCCACAGCAATTCCAGGAACTAGGCACTAGCACCCCACAAAATTCCGGGAGCTAGGGACTACGGATATCACGAGCCCCATTCTGTGGAGGCTCAGAGAGCTTTGGATGATTTGCATAAAGTCACACAGTAAGAGGGTGAGGCAGGATTTAAACCCAGGTCTTCCTGCCTAGAAGCCCAATATTCCAACTGCTAAAGCTGTATTGCTTTTCATGCTTTTCCCTATGTCATTCAATTTGAGTCTCCTCTGAGCGGATCAGCAAGTCTCCCTGTGTGCCTGCTCCCTGCTGTCCTAGGCTGAACAAGCCGGCTTTGTTCTTGCTGATGCAGCTGGCCTCCGGTCCTCTTTAGTCAAGTGCCTTCCTCCTAGCAAAGGTCAGAGTGCCACCATCCACCACCACCTGCTCTCCTCCTCTCTGGTGTCCTCCATGCGGGTTAAGAAACCTAAGGCTTATAAGAAACATCAGAGAGAACCTGGGGGACTCCTTTTTGCGATGCAAAGGTGCCTTATCCTGCTTCTATGGATTTTGTTGGGTATTTCAGTGGTCTGACCACCAGATGTTCCACCTAAAATGTGGTTGCTGTACCCCATAGCACACTGCCTGCAACATAGTAGGCACTTAATAAATGTTGATTGATTGCCATTGATTGCTATACTTCTCTTTCTCCCATGAGGTTGAGGGAGGAAGAAGTTTAATAGAGGGTTATAAAGTTATATTATATACAATTACATAATATATCATATAATAGGGGATCCTCACTCTGAGGAGATTTCATTGAGTAATTGTTACCTACAAGACATGTTTATTACCACAATTTTTATTCATTTCTTTAAAATGATTTAATATTTTATTTTCCCCCAATTACATGTAAAAACAATTTTTAACATTCTTTTCTTTAAATTTTGAGTTCCAAATTCTTTTCCTCCCTTGCTCCCTCCCCCCATGAGAAGATATTACCATAGTTTCTTCTTTTCCCACTCCCCGCATCCCATTTGTTTCTCTTTTCTTAGAATTCTTTTCTGTGGGCGTGCTTACTAAAGTTCAAGATGATACATCAATCAGTTATTTGCATAAATATCTATTTCATAACCCTTTTTTGTTTTAATTTTTACATAGATGTCAGTTACACTACCTTTAATAAACTGGCAAATATTGAGTACCTGCCCTCAGAATACTTGCCTAGAGTTTTACATTGACCGTAGTTAAAACTTCCTTTATCTCAAAATGTGGATTTAAAATAATCCTCCCCAGACTGAGACCAGAGGAATCAAACTACAATTGTGTTCTAGAAAAGGAAATGTTTATGCTAATGTTGGCCCTAGTGAATGAGACCTTCAGGTCACCCTTATGGAATGCAGCCACCATACAGATGAGCTAGAGCTCTGGCTGGGGACTCTGGGACAGAGATGAGAAGAACAAATAAAGACTGTTTCAGAAAAGTGGGACATCCAAAAAGAATGAGGAAACTGGAGAGCCAGAGAGGAGAAGTGACTGAATGGTGAAGGGCAGGAAGCCTCTTTTGGATGCTTGTCCTGGAATGTGTGCCAAGAAAAAAAGAATAATTCAGGGACATTTCTGTGACTGGGGAAGAATTCAAGGGAGACACTGAGTTGATGGTTCAGGTGGCTGTGGACAAAACAGTTTTGATCTGGAACTGAGAGTCTGCCCAAAAGTACTTTGCTTTTGACCGTGGGGTAGAAGTAAGGGTGAATTTTAATGGTCAAGGAAGGACTTCATGGTTCAAGGATTTAGACTAAAACTGTAGTTTGCTATCAATAGAGATAAGCTAGGAAATGGAACTGAAGAGTGTTAAGAAAGGCTTAGTCATTCAAATTTTTCATTCATTTAAAATATCAGGGGTGGGGGTGATGTGGTTTAGGGGTTCAGGGGTGCTGGGACCCGAAAGAATTTGACCCAAGCTTTCTTTCAGCCAAAAACAAGGTTTATTAGAACATCCATCATATTGGGCAGACTCTTAAGGAGTCTGAACATGGGTAAGCAGTGGTTAGATTATAAGAATCTAAGCAGTGGTTAGATTTTAAGAATTTGAGCAGTGGCTAGATTATAAGAATCTGAGCATCTTAATGGAGACAAGATGGACCTCATATACAGAAAGACTGGGAGGGATCTAGGAGTGGCCAAGTAGTTTGGGGTGAGGGAAGGAAGGGCCTAAGGAGATCTGGATGGGAGTGGCTAGTAAACTGGGGTGAACAGAACTCCTGGGACCTGGACCTTGTGGCCAAGGGAGAATGGAGCCTAGCTAGGATTAAGGGTGGGAAATGGCCTGGCCATAGGGAGGCAAGACAATGGAGGGGAGATTGGGTGTAGCCACAATGAAAGGCCAGTTGATGGGATTATAGCCTCAGGGGAATGCCAAAAAAGCCCAGGGTTTTTCCTTTCTGGGGTCCAGATCCCAACCCCATCAGGGGGAAGGGGGAGAGATCTCTTCACTTGTGGGTTCCTAGAAAGCTGCCCTAGTTTGGTATATAACAGAGAGGGTGCTGGAGTTGGACACAGAAAGAACTGGGTTCCAGTCCCTTCTCAGACTGAGTAAATGTGTGTTTCTGGGCAAGTCACTTAAACTCAGTTTATTCAACTGCAAAGTGAGGGGACTGGACTCAATGACCTTGAAGAACTCTTCCAGCTCTAAATCTACAATCTTATGAGGTGCTCTGTTGGTTAGCACCCCCTCAAGACCATGTCTGCTGACACTTCTGTTAGTCATGTGGTCACTAAACTGGTCTCTGCTACCATTTCCTGGGCTGTATAGGCTGATCAGCCTCCCTCTGATAAGGGAAACCTAAAGCTCTTCTAGTGCCTATCTAAGGGCTATGAGTCATCACACCTCGCCAGGAAGTCAACAAAAGTCAGTAGAATGCTTTAGGCTATGATTAAATCTATTTTGGGGACCATTTTTTTGTGGTATCATTCAGATTTGGGGACCAGCCAACCATTTAAATGAGGTGAGAAAAACTCCTGCTAAATCCCTTATTATCAATCTGCATTCCTCAAATCCATTTCAGGTACTCTCCCAATAAGAATCCATTGGAGTTATGAGGAATGAGGTTCCTTTCTTCCCATGATGCTCCCTACCTGCATTGTAAATGCACCTGGGGCAAGAACATCTTTTCCTTTATTATACATTTTTTCCAGCTATAAATTTGCTAACTTTACAAAAACACAGGTTTCTTTATAGATTCAGTCCTCTATTCAGAAGATGATTACATGTCTTACATGAGTAATTCACTGTGTGAATTAAAAAGATTTGCCCTCAGGTAGCTTATTGAGTCATTGCCTTAAGAGATGTCCATGCCAAGCTTGAAATTAATTCATGGGAAGCATTCTTCTCTCTGGTGATGAAGTCTTCTCTGGCCTCATCCTGTGAGCTCAAACTGATGAGGATAGGATCCAGACCCCCTGGACTTTCCCTCATGGCCAAATCTCTGGCATTTGCCTGAGGCTATAATCCCATCAACTGGCCTTTCTTTGTGGCTACACCCAATCTCCCAATTCTGTTACTCTTAACCTAGCCTAGCCCTCCCTATGGCCCCTTGGCCATTTCCCACACTTAATCCTAACTAGGCTGCATTGTCTAGGTCCCAGGAGTCCTGTTCACCTCAGTTTACTGGCCACTCCCATTCAGATCTTCCTTAGACCCCCTCCTTCAGTCACCCCAAACTACTTGGCCACTCCTAGATCCCTCCCACACTTTTTCGGTATATAAGGTCCATCTTGTCTCCATTAAGATGCTTAGATTCTTGTAATCTAGCCAATATTTGCAGCCTCCTGGATTCCTCAAGAGTCTGGCAATATGGTGGATCTTTAATAAACCTTGTTTTTGGCTGAAAGGAGGCTTGGGTCGAATTCTTTCAGGCAGGATTCACGCGTCGTGATCTCAGGGTCCCAGCACCCCTAACCTCTAGACCTCATCAAAACCGTGGATTATAACCTGTTCCTGACTTTGTGCTCTTATGCTCTTGACTGAGGTTTAACACTGAATTGACATTAAATTTAATCCAGTAAGCATTTTTGTTGCTGTTGTTTAGTCATTTTTTTTAGTCGTGTCCAATTCTTTGTGACCCTATTTTGGAGTTTTCTTGACAAAGATACTGGAGTGGTTTGCCATTTCCTTCTACAGATGAGGAAACTGAGGTAAAAAGGGTTCCGTTGTAAGAAAGATTTTAGGGGGTTAGGTTTCCACAGCAGGGTAAGAAATTCCAAGATCTCATGGATAGTCCCTCAACCAATCAGAAAGTACTCCCAACTTTCTTGTAAACAACTAGTTCCTTAAGAAAGAGCCCTAGAGGCTAAATCAGTTGCAACCAGCTGGGTTCAAGGACAGGGCTTCCACTGGGCAAAGGCTTTTCTCCACTGAGCTTGCTTAATAAGCTTATTGAATATGAACTGACACACCCCAAGGGCAGAGATAGCCGCCATTTTTGGACATGGGACCCATGGAGTTGGTGGATTTAACAGAACATGGACAAACATGCAATGGGCTGTCCAGGAAGGGTGTAACTCAGATGAACCAGATCAGTAGTAGCCCTGATGGGTGGAGTATGAATCTTACTAACAGGTTAAAAGTTGTTTCTACCACTGAACCAGTGCCCACATGCTACCAAAGTGCGTTGTGCTCACTTCTCTCACGAGAAGCATAATAAAGGCTTTCCTTCACTCACTCACTGTAGTAGATTTTTGTTTCAGATTTTTCTAATATTGTGACTTGCCCAGGACCACACAGCTAATAAGTTTCTGAGGCCAGATTTGAACTCAGGAAGAGTAGTCTTCCTGATTCCAGGCCTGGAACTTTATCCACTGTGCCTCCTGGCTAATATAATACATAATAATTTACTAAGAAACAATTATGCTTCAGGTGCTATTAGACTCTAGAGATACTAAATCAAATGTCATACAACTTTAGACCTGAGTTCTGGGTCAATGATAAGTATCACCACTAAGGATGCTTTGAAATGGTTGATGGATACTCATAGTCACATGCAGCCTTTGCCCACATACAGAGGGATAACCTGGCCTTGCAATGGGATATGTGCTCTGGTTGAAGACCCAGAGCCACCAGGGGCCTTGGGCTTTCATTGGGCTAAAGGGCCTGCTGTGGTACCTGCCATCTCGCTGGTAGGCCAGTAGTGAAGGAAGTTTCTTTAAAGACTAACCAGGAAGACCTTTTCTGACTAGGCCATAGGGTCCAGAGCACAGAAACCCTCGGGATAAGGAAGGAGGAATTACAACTATGCCACAACAGCTAACTTGTGGGAGAGTTTCAGTAGCTTGTTCTAACTAGAACTGGATGTAGTTAAGTTTTGAGTATACCATCAGCACCCACATAACAAGAGCCAGAGACTGAGACAGTAGACTTACTGTCTGGGCAAGAAAAAATATCAAACAATCCCTTCTCTCAAGGAGTTTGCATTCTACTTTATGGCAGTTAAGTGGGAGGACCAACCCACAACTAACCAGGAGTAGCTGATGCTGGTATTGAAGGGAAAACGCTCCAGTGTGTCATTTGGGAAAATGAATTGATATGTTTGCTCCAAACTATTGGCCTCTATTGCCTATGTGAATATAGGTAAGAGCATATTGCCCCTGTGACTGGGGGAGAACAGAGGCAGGAGTAATATAGAGAAAGCACTTGGTTGTAAAGAGAAGTCAACCCATTCAAAATGGTGCTCAACCAAGCAACCAATAAATGTTTATTAAGTGCCTACTATGCCAGGCATGATACTAAGTTCTAAGAATGCCTCGATGATCTGGGTTAGCTTCTGAGAGAAGCCATTGACCAAGGGCATATGGTACCTCTGTAGCTTCAGAGAAGCATAGAGCAGTGGATAGAGCACTGGCCCTGGAGTCAGGAGAACCTGAGTTCAAATCCAGCCTCCGACACTTAACACTCACAAGGAGTGTGACTCTGGACAAGTCACTTAACCCCAACTGCCTTACAAAAAAAAAACCAAAAAAACAAGAGTACGATAAAACGAGAGGGTTGCTGTGTGGTATAGGAAAGACAGGTGAATGGAGCTGAAGAGATGTCACCTCTCCTACTCAAAAAACTCCAGTGCCTCCCTATCACTTCCAGGATCAAATATAAAATCATTCATCATTCAAAGCCCTTCATGACCCAGTCTTCCCATCCACCTTCTCAGTCTTACACTTCACAACACCCCTCCCATTTACAACATGCCTCACACATTCTGCAATCAAAGTAGCACTGGCTTCCTTGCTGTTCCTCATACAAGAAGCGCTATAAATGTTCTAACTATTATCTCAAGACCTCTATCTCCAGACTGGGCATTTTCACTAGCTGTGCTCCATAGCTGGGCTGCTCTCCCTCTTCATCTCTGCCTCCAGGCTTCCCTGGCTTCCTTCAAGTCTCTGCTGAAATGTCACTCACACAGAAAGACTTTTCTAACCCCACCCCTTCATTTGGGTGTCTTCCCTCCAAGGCCACCCCTGACTTACCCATGTTGGTTCATGGTTGTTTGCATGTTGTCTCCCTCCTTAGATTGTTATCTCCTTGAGGGCAGGAACTGGTTTTGCCTTTCTCTGTATCCCCAGTGCTTAACACAGCGCCTCGCCTACAGCGGGCCCTTAATAAACCGTTAACGATTGATCAATAACCTGCAAGATACAAAGGAAGAACAGCAGCATGGAATTGATGCGGTCTAGAGGTTGGGGTCCTGGCACCCCAAAATCATGATACCCCGGCCCTGCCTGAAAGAATTTGACCCAAGCCTTCTTGCAGCCAAAAACAAAGTTTATTAAAAGATTCACCATATTAGCTAGACTCCTAAGGAGTCTGAGCATCTATGGGCTATTGGCTACATTGTGAAAATCTTCACATCTTAATGGAGACGAGACGGACCTTATATACAGGAAGACTGTGGGAGGGGTCTGGTGGCCAAGAAGTCCATGAGGTAATAGAATTCCCAAGGGTGGGAAATGGAGCCTAGGTGGGACCAAGGGTAGGAAATGGCCAGGGGCCAGAGTTTTTCCTTTCTGGGGCTTAGATTCCAACCCCATCATTATTATGCCGATTTGGGTAGTTGGGCCAAAACTCCCTTGTTGGTTTGACTTTTTTTTTTAGAGAATCCTGGTTTTTCTGGGAATTCCACATCTGCAGAGAAGTGTTCTAGCCACTTAAGTTACCCAGATGGAGGACAGTAGGAGAGGTTGACCATGCTGATCAGGGAGCACTCTTAAATGTGACACATTTTAGAGACCCAAATAGAGGTAAGAACTGGGATGGAGTCAGATCTGGGTTCAGATGTTGGCTCTGTTACCAGATCTACCTTCCATGGGCCTCAGTTTCCTCGTCTTTAAAATGAGGAGGTTCGAGTAGGTGGCCTCTGCGACAGCTTCCAGCTTAAGTCCATGATCCATCGAGGGAAGGTCACTCATCGCTCTCACATCTAGGGCTCCAAGTTGTTTCCTGGATTGTCATTCCCTTAACATCTCATCTTTCAGTCACTAGCAACCCCATGAGCATCTTGGTCCCAAACTGGCTTCACAAGCTCTCAGACAGCACCTGTAATCCTGTGCAGAGTTCTACCCACCCAGGACTTTTCTGTCACAGACCAAACCACCCCAGAGGTCCAGCCAGGTCCTCCATTTTCCTATTAATAGTGTTAGTATCAGGTGGGTAAAGACTTTTTGCCTCTTTAAATGACCTTGATTTCTCTGACTCCAGATGTGCCAAAAACTTTTCCTCATGCTTCTGGAGAAGAGACATTGCCATTTGCAAAGGGAACTGTGTTTATTTGTCAGTCAGTCTTCTTAGCTCGGAAGATGATAGAAAAATGTCAGAGGAAACCCCAGCTTTCAACCAGTACAAAAGTCTTGAGCTTTCATTTAATTCTAGTGCCAATCCTCAGGCATTAGTCTTATCACCTATAAAATGAAAAGGTTTGATCAGTTGATGTCCAAGCTCCCTTTCAGCTCTAAATCTACGGTCCTATGATCCAAGTGTTCCCATGTTACTTTGAATTCCTCACATTTGCCATTCCTTACAAGGCAGCAGCCTTCCATTACATTCCTCTTCTGCAAATTTGTTCAGCCACTCCCCAACTGATTGGCTAGTACTAACTTTACTTCTGATTTTTTTCCACCACAATTAATGCTGTTATTAATATTTTGTGTTGTGGGGTGTTTTTTGTTGTTTGGTTTTTTTTTTGGCCTCAAATAACTCCCTAGGACTATCTTCTCAGTCAGAGATGTTTGTCTCGGTTGGGGGAAGGAGTTTCCCCAGGTTTGATGGTTAGGATTCTCTTTTGTCGTCTGTCATTCTGTTCTAGGGGTCTTGAAGTCCTATGATCCGGCTTTCTCTTTCAAAGGGCTAAAGGGGCCTTAGTCTGTAGAATTGTCTTCCATACATTCCCACAAAACCCAGAGCAAAAGTTCCCCTTTTGAAACCTAATACCTGCCTTACGTTATATAGCAAGGTGATTTGTTCCTTTATGGATGAGCGATGTAACTAACTGTTTGCTTGGTTTCTGAATCTATGTGACTGTAATTCTAAGGGCTGGTTGGGATGCTATCATAGAAAGGAAATAGAAAATGTTAGGTTCAGTCTTGGCTTTCCCAAGGACCAACTCTGTGTCCTTGTATGAGGTCTAGAGGTTAAGGGTGCTGGAACCCCAAAATCACAACACATGGGTCCTGCCCAAAAGACTTCTTTCAGCCAAAGACAAGGTTTTTTAAAGATCTGCCATATTAGCTAGACTCTGGAATCTGAGAGTCTGTGAGGTATTGGCTAGATTCTAAGAATCTAGGCAGTGGCGAGATTTTAGGAATCTGAGCACCTTAATGGAGACAAGAGGGACCTTATATACAGAAAGACTATGAGAAGGATCTAGGAGTGGAACAGGACTCCTGGGATGGGATTATAGCCTCAGGCAAATGCCAGAGATTTGACCAAGTGGGAAAGTCCAGGGTTTTTCCTTTTTGGGTTCTAGATCCCATCCTCATCATTTGGGCAAATCATTTCATCTCTAAGACTTGGTTTACTTGTTTATAGAATGAAAAAAGTTGAACCAGATCGAGTAATGTCAGTCACTCAGTCAAGAAACAGTTATATAGTGCCTACTATGTACTAAGCACTGTGCTCGTAAATGTTTAACGACTGGCTCTCTGGGAGAAAAAAGAAACAAACTCTAGCTAAGACATATGTTTAAAGTTTAATTTTCATTATTGACATTTTCTCCAACACTCTCTTAAATTAGGTAATCAACAAAACAATAAATCAAGCCCTGGTTTGTAGGGCTGGACAATTTTGAAGGTGAAAATGCTCACACTGAAAATTTAACAATCAGATCTCAGGAGCATGTTAGAAATAGCTCCAGCATACCCTAATTAGATATTCCTTTTCGCACAACAGTTCTGTAATTCCTGTTATTTTATGGGTGAAATTGTGACATCTCACAGGGAAAAGATGTCATGGCAAGTGTCATAATACAGATCCTTTCAATTACTTTGGAGGATTCTGTTCTATTCCACCTGTACTGAGCACCTACTATGTGAAAAGTTCTGGTCTAGGAGCTCAGGATAAAAAGAAAAAAAGGAGGAAATCATCCCTGCCTGTCCCAAAGGAATTTATATTCTGCTAGGGGTGGGAGGTGGGCATTCAGCATCTATACAGATAAGTGACAGCAGGACATGATGGAATGAATTAGAGATTTGAAGTCAGAGGCTCTGGATTCAAATCCTGAGTCTTCAAGTTGATTATCTATGTGCTCTCAGGTAAATCACTTTCCCTCTGGGCCTCAGTTTCCTCATCTGTAAAATGAAGGAGTTGGATCAAATGATGTCTTAGCTCTCATCTAACCCTAAACCCAAGATCCTGTGTAAATACAAGGTACACATAAAATAATGCAAAGAAATCCTGAGAGGGAGAGAAGGTGAACAATGTGGAGACATTCAGGAGAAGCCCCTTGAAAGCAATGGTACCCGATCTGTTTCCTTCAATCAAGAAATATTTATTTAGCATCTGCTAGTGTGCCATGGCCTGGAGTCAGGAAGACCTGAGTACAAATCCAGCCTCAGACATTTATTAGCTTTGTGGCTAATCATGTAACCCTGTTTGCCTCAGTTTTCTCATCTGTAAGATGAGCTGGGAAAGGAAATGGCAAACCACTCCAGTATCTCTGCCAAGAAAACCCCAAATGGGGTCACAAAGAGTCAGACACGACTGAACAACAATGTGCCAGGCCACTGTTAGGCACTGAGGATGCAAAGACAAAAATGAAACAGCCCCTGCCCTCATGGAGCTTACATTCCATTGGAAAAACATACACATATAAGTATACAAAAAATAAACAGGACATTTGAGAGTGGGCATTGGTTTGGGGTGGGAGCGTGAATCAGGCCAGGCCTCAAGTGCAGTAGAGGGCTGTTGAGTTAAACTTTGAAAAAAGTGAGGGATTCAGACAAGGAGAAATGAGGAAGGAGTGCATTCCAGGCTTGAGGGAACAGCTCATGCAAAGGCCTGTAGGGGGGAGATGGCATGTCTTCTAAGAGGAACAGCTAATTATATCTAGAAGGTTAGTCGTATCGAGTCTAAATGTTAGCAAGAACACACTTTCATTTTTCATGTCAGTTTTTCTTGTGATGAAACTCATGGATGAAAAAAAGTTTGCAAAGCAAAACAAAAATAGTGAGTAGAGAAACAGTAAGAGTTGGCTGAACTCTCTGAGAGGTGATTCTGGGTCATTCCCCACACAGAAGGAAGGAAAACAGCACAAAGGTATTATATGTCCTCAAGCCCTCACTGGGAGTTCCATTCTCTTAAAGAGGCACCTATAGCTTGCCTTTAAAAAGTCTTTTTTCTTCTCTTTTTTTTTTGTTCAGTCTCTCTGGAACCATTAATTTATTACAATATTTTTCTGGTGTCAATCCTTACCCAACAGCATTGTAGCAAAAAAACAAAAACAAAAACAAAAAAACACCCTGTGAGCCTCTTTCTATCCCAGTAAAAATACAGTAGAGATAACCCCTCCCCCACACAGGGCATACTACCATTCACCTTTCATTTCAAATTCTTTGCAAAAAAAAGGGAGGGGGCAGAGAATGCCAGCCAGTCTTGAGTACCAAGCCTGTTGGTTTTCCAAACCACTCCTTTGTCCTTGGGCCCCAAGAATTCACCCACAGGAAAACAAAAGAGCTTTGAGGACTTTGGTTGGAGTGGGAGACCCACAAAAGAAAAAAGCATCTTGAGGACTTTGCAAATAGGCCCCATTGAGAGCTTCCCCAGCCTAAAAGGTATCTTTTCAAAAGCCATTATGATTCAGTATGGACGGGAAGGGTAATCAACTGCTTTCCTGGAGCAGCTCTGTTTGAATGAACTCTGATCTGCCTGCCTACCATGAGAATAGGAGGGAATTTGTGAGAAATTGGAGAATTTTCCATGAATTAAAAGCCCACAGTAATGTTAACGGTTGTTTAAGAAAAAATTGAGAGAAAGGACCAATGTGGGCTTTGTGTAAGCTAAAGGTGACGTCAGGGGACTCGAGTGGCTTGGGGAATAACAACAAAAAATCTGGAGGGCTGGTTTCCAGGCTTCTTTTCAAGGGTGCTGGCTTCACAAAAGCCATTGCCTCTTCCTTGGGTCCCAAGCCTGAGGAGTTAAATTCTCGGAGCTACAGAATTCTGGGATTTGGAGTCTGGGCCCCAAGGATCCTGCATTGGAATGGCCTAGAAATCAAGCCTACCTGGAACTCACTTAAACACATACACCTGTACTTACCCAATGCTAAAGAGTTCTTAGCACCGTGCCTGGCACATAGGACCAAAGATGGTTGATGAATGCTTGTTGACTTGACCAGAAGAGAGCAAGAACAGAAGAGGAAGGAATCACTTAAGATTCCCAATCACAGATCCTGACAGATTTATAGCAAATGAAATCATCTATGTAAAAAACACTTTGCAAATCTTAAACGGTTACATAAATGTTGTTGAGTCATTTCAGACTCTCTGTGTGACTCCTTTGGGGTTTTTCTTGGCAAAGATACTGGAGTGATTTGCCATTTTCTTCTCCAGTTCATTTACAGGTGAGGAAACTGAGGCAAATAAGGTTAAGCAACTTGCCCAGGTTCACACAGCGAGGAAATATCTGAGCTGGGATTTGAAATCAGGTGCTTCTGACTCTAGGACTGGGGTTCTATCTACCATGCCACCTCGCTGCCCAAATGTCAGTTATTTTATTAACATTAGACGCCAAATAATGCTATTAATATTATATGCCAAAGAGACGGTGTTCGGGCCAGAGGCTTGCTCACTTTTATTAAATTCAAAATTTTACAAGAATTTATTTTCTCTCCTTTTCTCCAGATTAAAAAAAAAAAAGTAAAACCTTTTAACAAATATTCATAGTCAAGGCAAACAAATTCCCATATTGGTCCTGTTAAAAAAAAGTTTCTCATTCTGAATATTAGTCTCTTACCTCTGTCAGGAGATTCTTACCCATTTCCAACTTACTTTTTTAGTATACATATATTAATATGTAGATATACTAATATATATATATATATATACTACTGATATATATTGAAATATACATATACTACTGATATCTATCTATCTATCTATATATACACTACTGATATCTATATGTATATCTATACGAAACATGATGTTTAGCCGGTAGAATATAAGCTCCTTGAGGGCAATGAGTGTTTCATTTTGTCTTTGTGTTTCTAGCATCTAGCAGTATGTGGCACATAATAGGAATCTGCTGATTGATTTGGCTGACTGCTCCTTCAGCATCACCAGTAATTTTGCCTGGTTTCCTTCAAGTCTAGGCTTAAATGCCACCTTTCAATGAACACCTTTCCTGATCCATTTCCTCCCCTCCCTCACCCCCCAATCCCCAGGGCTATTATTTTCTCTTCCAAAAATACCTCCTACCTCTTATTATCTAATAATAATTATAATAATAATAATAATAATAATAGCTAGAGCTTTAAAGTTTGCCAAGCTCATAACCTGTATGGACTTAGCTGTCTGTCCCATTAGAATATAAACTACTGGAGCACAGGGATTGCTTTTACTTTGACTGACTGATTTACTCAATCAGCCTCCAACTATTTACTTCTCCTCCAGCTGCCCTTGAGTCCTGGAGAAATCAACCATATGCCACTTAAAGTATAGCCAAGTTTGAAAGAAATTGGGAACTCACAATCTTGCATTATAAAGACAGTCATTCACAACTGCCTTGAGCCCAGGCTGGAAATGACAATTTTCTTTAAAGCCTCTGAGTCAGCAAGACGCAGGTCCAGCTTGAGTGACATCTGCTTGCAGAAGGCTTTATAGGCAGAAAGGAGTCATTGAAGGGTTTGGAGCAGGGCAATGACATGACATCTTAGGAGGTCAAGCAGAGGGAATGATGGTCCCATACATGCAAAGATATTCCCGGCAGCACTCTTAGTGATAGCAAAAGAAAAAAAAAATAGAAAAAAGTAGATGCTAATGACAATGAATTGTGGTGCATAAACTTAATGAAATAGTTTTGCTTCATAAGAAATGATAAATATGAATACAGGGAACCTTGGGAAGAAAGACTTTTTATTTAGAGTGAAATAAGCAGAACCGAGAGAATGATTTACACAGATGTCAGAATTCTGATCAATGCAGTGACCAATCTTAATTCCAGAAATAAAAAACAGCTCTATCAGTGGAAAGGTAGTAGACTCTTTCTCTCTCTCTCCATATATATAATATATATATATATATACACACATATATAAAAAAACTATATATAATATATTATATATATTATAATATCAGCTAGCATTTATATAGTGCTTACAAAGCATTTTACAAATATTGTCTCCTTTGATCCACGACAACCCATAGAAAGTAGGTGGATTATTGTTTCCATTTTTCAGTTGAGGAAACTGAGGCAAATAAGGTTAAGCAACTTGCCCAGAGTCACACAGGTAGTAAGTGTCTGAGGCTGGATTTGAACTCAGGTAATCCTGTCTCCAGACTCTAGCACCCTGTCCACTCTGCCATCTAGCTGCAGAAAATACAAAGAAGGGTCTATACTTTTCTATCCCATTGGTTCTTCTTCGTATGGCCCTTAAAACACACACACACACACACACACACACACACTCCAGTGCATCATGGCAGGTAGGAGACAGCTCCGAGGAGAGGGATTCTGGCAATTAAGAAGCCATCCCTTGGGAGGAAATGTTCTTCATCTCTTGAGGGAAGGGGATTTTTCCCTCTTTTCTCCTACATCAGTATTACAACCTCTATTTATTTTCTAGGAGGACACAGTGTACCCAGAAGGGAATATGCCAAGTCAGGTAAGGCACGAGACAGGACGAGCTTCATGAGCTGAGAGAGAGCCAGCCCTGGCTGTCGTGAATTGTGACCCAAAAGAACAGGCTCAGGGAACCTGACTGAGCAATCTGCCTAGCAGAGGCCCTGGGCCCAGGGGTAGTAGCATGAGAACACCATGAAGAGAGAAAGGAAATTAGAGGCTTACATGAGAGATGTCAGTTGTTTGGGACGTGTGTGATCATCATGAATGTCTCTCACTGCTGGTGAGTGTACTTTGTTGATGCCCACGCTTCCTACTTATGTTATGTGTAGTAGTGGAAGACAGTACCAAGTTTATGGATGGCAGCAATCTTTGTTACTATTGTTCTCGCCCTGCCATATTAGCAAATGCCTTTGCTTTGAGCTATTTGTGTCTTTTGGTTGTCTATTAGAGGTAAACGCACCAATAGGCAACCAAAGGACACAAATATGGAGAGCTAAATGGCACCTTAGTGCATAGAATTCTGGGCCTGGAGTCAGGAAGACTCATCTTGAGTTCAAATCTGGCCTCAGACATTTACTAGCTGTGTGACCCTGGGCAAGTCACTTAACTCTATTTGCCTCAGTTTCCTCATCTGTAAAATGAGCTGGAGAAGGAGATGGCAAACCACTTCGGCAGCTTTGCCAAGAAAACCCCAAATGGGGTCACAAAGAGTCAGACACAACCGAAAAACAAGCACCACTATGGGCTTGGGAGCTTCATACAGACAGAATTCCTTGAGTCTGAGGTCGCTGTCCCCTGGGGACCCATAGGTTGCCCAGAGTTTGGACGCTACATCAGCTTTGTTCCAAATGGTTTTACAGAATGTTTGGAACAATTTCCAGCTCCGCCAGTGTATGTAACCAACCCTCTCTTAGGCAAGACTCCAACATTTCTTGTTTCCACAAAAATCAAAGAGATTCCATAACAGAGATTTTTTGAGATCTAAATTGGTATAAAAACTGCTCACACAATGTGCTAAGAACCAATAATATATAGAAAAGATTTTGCTTTTCATAAGACATCCTCTAATCTCTTTCTTTCCAAAGTAGGTCAGCCCCACCCCCACTCCCCAAAAAAGGTAAGCACAAACCTGGCCTCTTGGTTTTAGAGTAAGGGAAGAATCAGGTAGAAACAAGTAACTACTGCAAGGATACTCAGTTGACTTTTTTGCTTTGCTTTAAATGGGTAATATGGGTCTGGTACATGCTATTGAAAAAATATCTTTTCACCTTTTAAACTTAGCAATCATCAGCAGACACAAATACAATGAACAGAAGCATTTCAATTTTCAAAGAACAAAAAAGAAGATTGTATATGAAATCAGGAACTTTTCTGTTATATATAGTTCAGTATTTTAAGAGGACATATTAAATTTAATTAGGTAATAACGAAATTGCCCTGCTTTTATGTGTCCCTCTGCATATTTTTTAAAATGTTTTACTGATGCTCTATTTTTTCCCCTCCCCCAGTCTTTATCACTGCCCCACAGAGGAGGCAGCTTGGTATAATGGATAGAAAGCTAGTCTAAAAGTCAAGATTTGGGTTGAGTCCCAACTCTGACACATACTGGCTGAGGGACTCTAGGCAAGTCACTCTATCTCCTAGTGACCCAAACAACTCTCTAAGATTTTTCCAAACCATGGAACCTGAATTCTGACCATCCCCTTCCTCCTCTTCCTCATCCCCTTCTAGTCCAAACTTGAACTCAGCCCCTGGGACCAGGGCTGTGACGGGAACTTTTGTCTTATCTTGCTTGGAATAAGACTTTCACATCATTTCCTCGCTATTTCCAAATCATTCTGCTGACTCCCACCACCCCACCCTTTCTAGTTCATTTTTATGCATGGTCTTTCCCCCTTTAGAATGTAAGCTTTTTGAAAGGAGAGACTGTCTCACTTCCTAATATTTCCATCTCCAGTCTTAGAACAGGGCTTGGCATGATGCAGTCTAGAGGTTAGGGGTCCTGGAACCACAAAATCACAATACCTGGGTCCTGCCCGAAAGAATTCGACCCAAGCCTTCTTGCAGCCAAAAACAAGATTTATTGAAGACTCGCCATATTAACTAGACTCTTAAGGAATCTGAGCATCTATGGGCTATTGGCTCGATTGCAAAAATCTGCACCATGGCTAGATTCTAAGAATCAGAGCATCTTAATGGAGACAAGATGGACCTTATATACAGAAAGACTGAGGGAGGGATCTAGGAGTGGCCAAGTAGTTAAGGGTGAGGGGAGGAAGGGCCTAAGGAGATCTGAATGGGAGTGGCTAGTAAGCTGAGGTGAACAGAACTCCTGGTACCTGGACCTTGTGGCTAAGGGAGAATGGAGCCTAGCTAGGATTAAGGGTGGGGAAATGGCCAGGGGCCATAGGGAGGTAAGATAATGGAGGTGAGATTGGGTGTAGCCACAATGAAAGGCCAGTTGATGGGATTATAGCCTCAGGGGAAGGCCAGAGATTTGGCCACGTGGGAAAGTCCAGGGTTTTTCCTTTCTGGGGCCCAGATTCCAACCCCATCAGGCATATAGTAAACACTTAACTGTCAAATGAATACTTTTATTCATTCAGAAACTGCTGAGAAGATCTTCTCTGGGAGCTCCTTAGACCAGTGAAATCAGAAGTCCAATCCCATAACTACCCACTAACTTCCCTTTCCCCTCAATAACCTCCCTCCTTTGACTATACACATATATAGAGTCAAACGAAAAAACTAACTTAATCTTGTCAAAAAAGATTTGTCTCATTCTCTACCTCTATTCTAGCCAAGTGGTCTCAAAGTGTGGTCTAGAGACCATTCAAGGGGTCCAAGAGGTCAAAACTATTTTCATAAAAATATGTGATATTTCAGTTTCTAATATGGTAAATATGAAGAGATATAAAACCCAAACAAAATGGGGCATTAGACCAAAAGTTGGTGGGAAGTTGGCTTCATCATCAGTCTTCTGAAGTCACCATTGGTCACTGCTCTGAGGTCTTTCAGAGTCATTGTCCTTTATATTATTGAAATCTAAAAGAATTTTCAAATTGTTTACATTCTGATCGGCCAAATGTTTTAATTCAACATAACTTCCCACGAAGTTAGTTGTTATCTTTATTCAGTTATTTTCAGTAGCGTCCGACTCTTCGTGACCCCTTTTGGGGTTTTCTTGGCAAAGATACTGGAGTGGTTTGCCATTTTCTTTTCCAGTTCATTTTATAAATGAGGCAAACATGGTTAAGTGACTTGCCCAGGGTCACACAACTAGTAAATGTCTGAGGCCAGATTTGAACTCAGGAAGATGAGTCTTCCTGACTCCAGGCCTGGCCCTCCATCCACTGCGCCACCTAGCTGCCCAGGGGAAATAACGTAGGCTGTGGTGGCTAAAAGCTAATTCATCTGCCCAGCTGAGCTCTGATATTTTAATATGTTAACCAATCTGTGTTCTCCTCAATGTGTAGACTCCCACCAATGGTGCAGATAGCAACCCATCCATGCCTTCTCATATACTGCGTCTCTCTTGTCCACGTCCTCCATAAGGGGCCCATCCAATGTGCTGTGAGCCTACCTCTTGTCATCCCCTGGATCCTAATGGTGCACATGAGCTGCCCATTGGTTATCCCTCCCTCTCACATATATGAACCTCCCATCTTCTTCTCCAAGTAACCATCTCTTTGATGAAATCCTTTGAGCTCCTTTCCCTACTTAATTTTTTGGTAGTCACACACCACCTCCCCTTCACTCTCCGTCTCTCTACCCCTTTTGAGTGACCTTGTAACTTTAATTCTCTGAAGATGGGTATTAATGAGGGGGTTGGTCTAGATAACCCCTAAGGTCCCTTCCATCTTTGAGACCATCACCCTACGACCCATGACTCTCAGACTTATAGCATCACCAGAAGAATATTGACGTTTAAAAAGATGGGCCTTTGTTTCTGGGGTCATTAAAATCTCCCTGCAATTTCCCAAAGGCAATCCCAGCCCACTTTCCTCAGCTTCTCTCAGCCATAGGCCACTCCAAATCAAAAGCAGGCAATTCTAAAGGCCAGCCGGAGCAGAAGAGGAGGCCGAGGAGGGGGCTGAAATGAGAACAGAATGTATTTTTGCCAGCCATCTTTTTCAGAAGAGGGGGAATAAAAGGAGGCTGCCTGAGGCAGGTGATCCCCTAAATAAAACTCCAGATGCTCTTTGGAACAACAGTAGAGATTTAGGAACCGCATGGCAAGGTGTTCCTGCTGGGTTCAGAGAGCTAAGGCTTACCATCCAAATCACCATTACCCGGCACAGGAACACAGGCTGCTCTTCTATTCTATGCTCCACAAAGGTGGGGGAGGAAGGACCATGGGCTGTGGTGGAGCTAATCAGTATAGAAGGCAGGGTAGAGAGGGAAAATGTCCACCTGGTAAGCGAAAGATAGTTCTGTAGCCTGAACTGGTGTTCTTTGGAGATCCTCGAACTTGGCTACTCAGTCAGACCCAGGGAGTCGTGAACTTAATCAGACAGTCAGCATGATAGCTAATAATAGGTTTGCAAAGTGCTTCACATGTGTTATCTCATTTGATTCTCACAACAACCCTGGGAGGATAGGTGCTATTATTAACCCCATTTTATAGATGAGGAAACTGAGGCAGATAGAGGCTAAATGACACCCCCAGGGTTACACAGCTAGTAAATGTCTGAGGCCCGGTTTGAACTCATGACTCCAAGTCTTTGTGCTAGGAACTGTTAAGTACTAGGGATACAAAGAAAGGCAAATATATGGTCCCTGGGTCTTGAGGATCTCACATTATAAGCGGGGAGAAAATATGCTCCACCAAATGGTACAAACAAGATATATACAGTATAAATGGAAAGAAATTTCAATTAATGTAATTTTTTTTTTCATTTCTGAAGCTGTCCAGATGACATTGGTGTACATAGAAGGTGGGCCAGGTATACCAGCGCTCCCTGGGGAGGGCATTCCCATTGACTCTTCCCCAGAGGGGAATATAATGGGGAAAGGAATGGGTCAGTGGTCATGCTTGCCCCAGAGTAACCTGGCATTCCTGGTCCAGTTTCTATGCACTCCTATGCCAAAAAAAGTACCTGGTTTTCAACTCCTTCAAGACTCTTGTTTTGTCCAAGTCAAGTCATCTGTATGTGCATCTCTTAGTCTTTTAGTATCTGTGTCTGGGGAATTCATGCTTCCTCTTCAACAATTCAAGAGTATATTTAGCAAGTAAATTGATGGGTTTAAGCAGTGTGTTGAGACAGAATCATACAGTATCCGAGTTGGAAGGGGGCTCAGAGGCCATGTGATTCAATCCAGACCTCAACATGAATCTCCTCCACAACACCTTCAACAAGTGGCCTTTACTATAAAGGGGTCACCTACATGGATGGCAGTGAGTTCTGGCTTTGGAAGCAGAGACCCGGACTTCATGCCCTGTCTCTGTTATTTATTGCTTGTGTAACTTTGAGCACATCATTTATCATTTCTGGACCTTAGTTGTCTCATCTGTAAAATAAGGGGGTGGAACTAGATAGATTCTGAGCTAGGAACCTATCATCCTGAGCCCCCTCCTTTACAGTTTTGGAATGCTCTCATTTCTACCAAGTTTTTTTTTTTCTTACATCAGGTTGAAATGCATGCCCTTACACCTTCTACCCACTGCTCCTGGGGACCGAGAAGGGGATAAACATTAATATAGCACCTACTATGTGCCAGGCACTGTGCTAAGTATTTTTGCAAATATGATCTCATTTGATCCTTAAACCTGCAAGGTAGGTGCTATTATTGGGTGTGGCTGGGTGGTGCAGCAGATAGAGTACTGGGCCTGGAGTCAGGAGGACCTGAGTTCAAAATCTGGCCTTAGGCATTTACTAGTTGTGTGACCATTTGCAAGTCACTTGTTTGCCTCAGTTTCTTCATCTGTAAAATGAGCTGGAGAAGGAAATGGCAAACCACCCTAGTATCTTTGCCAAGAAAACTCCAAATGGGGTCACATGACTGAACAACAAGGTGCTATTATTATCTCCATTTTACAGTTGAAGAAATGGAGGCAAACAGAGGTTAAGTAACTTACGCAGAGTCACACAGCTAATAGGTATCTGTGGGTAGATTTGAACTTAGGTCTTCCTGACTCCAGGCCCAAGGCTCTATTCATTCGCTGCCTCGGTCCTGCTTTCTGGGGCCAATCAGCACAAGTTAAATTCCTCTTCCAAAGTCAGGCCTTCAAATACTTCAGTATAGCAATCATGTTGCTAAGGATGGACCAGAAGCTAGTATCCTGTGAGTTCAAGTTTTATGTTGGGATCAAATGAGGAATTTGTAGGTCATTAAACAGTTAATAAAATTCAAGTCAAGTCAATAAGAATTTATTAAACTCTTACTATGTGCCAGGCCCAGTGCTAAGTGCTAGGGATACAAATACAGGCAAGAAGAGAGACAATCCCTCCCCTCAAAGAGCTTACATCCTAATGGGGGAAGATAATACATAAAAGGGAGCTGAAAATTTTTGAGAGAGGGGAGATTCTCCAGATGGTCCATGGAGGCTAAGTCTAATGAAAGATAGCTTTTCTGTTCCCTTCTTCAAAGTAGAAAATCTGGGACAAAAGTGCAATGGAAGAAGGAGGCCAAAGGGGCAGAGGAAGAAGGATCTGAGGAAATGTGGTAAAGTCCAGGGGTGTACTTAGCTATAATGTAGACAGGATATCAGCCAGGATGAAGAAGCACTTAGCTTGAGTAGATATCCCAACCCTACTTGCTTCCTTTTGAAAACTCATTTGGTCAGCAGGGTAGTATGGTTTTGGGATATCCACCAAGTGTGAAGGGACCAGATCCCATGTAAGTGGTGATTTTTATGCCCTCAGGTGCTCAGAAAGCCTTATCAATAAAGCCAGAGGCTACCAGGAAGTTGTGTCAAAGATGGCACAGGGGTCAGTCGGGTTCCAGGGACAGCATTGGAGACTTTTAAGAAAAACTAACCTGATCCACATGTGAGGAAAGGGGGAGGGAGAATCCTGATAGATACTGTTGTTATCACACAAACCCTATCTACGTCTTTTTTTTTTTCCAGAATATTTTCTACCAACTGACCAAGAATCAAATAGCAAAGTTTTTAATTAGCACAAAATAACAAATTAAACAAGGGAAAATTCCTGTTGCCCAGAGGGGTATAGTTTCTCATAGATTTCCATGCTGATTAGTTTCCCCAGATGCCTCATGCTTGCAGTATTGATTTTTGAGATACCTCTCATGGCTTTGTCTTCCAACAATTAGCTGTGCTCTGTGCTGCCTCCTTGTTATCCTGAATTTTCTGATTTTTGGTTCTATGGATGGCTGCTTTCTTCATCTGTTGCTTGACTACTTTTTTAAATTTAATTTTTTAAATTTTATTTCATTTTCTCCCTTTCAAACCCCACCCTCATTGGAAAAATAAATGAAACAAAACCTTGATAACAATTGTGCACAAAAAAAATTCCACATTGGTGATGTCCAAAAAATATGTCCCAGTCTGAACTCTGAGTCCATTACCTTCCTGTCCAGAGGTGGTTAACATGGCTCATTATTGGTCCTCTGAAATCATGGTTGGTCACTGCATTGATCAGCATTTTTAAGTTTTTTAAGTTTTTAAGTTTTATTTACAATGTTGTTGTTATTTTGTAAATTGTTCTCCTAGTTCTTCTCCTTATCCACTGTATCAGTTCATGAAAGTCTTTCCAGGTTTCTCTGAAACTGTCCCTTTCATAATTTCTCACAGCACAATAATACTACATCACACTTACACACACCATACATACATAGCATAGCATAGCATAGCATAGCATAGCATAGCATAACATAGCATACTTTGTTCAAGCATACCTCAAGCTTGCCTACTTTTCTTCTACTGAACTGCTGCCCTCTGTTGAAGCTATATTTAGCTACTGGGTTTTCTGCAAAAAGATTGTTATTTCACTTTCATAAGATCGTCTCAAGTCTAGGGCTAAGCAATACATTTTCTGTTCGTTTGTCAGTCAAACCCACAGCTATACTTAGCCAGCACAGGAAAAAGGACTCTCAGGTCAAGATTTTTTTTTTTGCTTTTTGGTGAGGCAATGGGGGTTAAGTGACTTGCCCAGGGTCAATTAGTAACTTGACTAATTGTCAAGTGTCTGAGGCCAGATTTGAATTCAGGTTCTCCTAACTCCAAGGCTGGAGCTCTATCCACTGCACCACCCAGCTGCTCCAAGATTTTTTTTTAAACATTCACACTTCTGAACCCCGGCGGGATCTCCTTTATGGTTTGGACAAGTACATTTCTTTCAGCTCCCATCACACTCCTGACGGGTATCACTAAGGCCATTTTGACAAGCCTAGTGGACGCATTCAACAAAACTGGAGAGCTGGAACAAAGAAGATAATGATATGTCCTGAATCCTTATGACTATAACAGGGAACTGTCCCCTTTCTAATTACATCTAACAGTGCTTTACAATTAAAATAATCATAGAACGTTTGGTCTGGAAGGTGTATTCTATAGAAGTCATCTCATATAGAAATGTCAAACATGTGGCCCGAGGGCTGTCTGCAACCCAAAACATTCCTGAATGAGCTAGATTAAAATGTAATTGGGAAATATTTAACAAAGTAAATAAAAATGCAATAAAACATACATAATGTCACATTTTAAAACTAGTTATGATGTGGTCCAGAGAGCCATACCTATGGATTAGTGGCCCCCATTTCTATCTGAATTTGACACCACTGATTTAGTGTACTTCCCCTATTTTAGTTCTTTGTTTTTGTTTTTTTAGTGAGACAATTGGCGTTAAGTGACTTGCCCAGAGTCACACAGCTAGGAAGTATTATGTGTCTGAGGCCGGATTTGAACTCAGGTCCTCCTGACTCCAGGGCTGGTGCTCTACCCACTGTGCCACCTAGCTGCCCCATTTCCCCTATTTTAGAAAAGAGACAAATGATCCCCTGAGGGGGAAAGTGACTTTTTTGAAGGTCATATTGATGCTAAGTATAGTGGAAAGAGTGCCAGATATGAAGCTGGCAGACCTGGATTAGAATCCAGATTTTCCTATGTGACCTTGGGCAAGTTTCTTACCCTTTGCCTGCCTCATTTTCCTCATCTGTGAAATAGGATGGTTGGGGCAGCTGGGTGGCGCAGTGGATAGAGCACCAGCCCTGGAGTCAGGAGGACCTGAGTTCAAATCTGACCTCAGACACATAATACTTCCTAGCTGTGTGACCCTGGGCAAGTCACTTAACCCCAAGTGCCTCACCAAAAAAAAAAAAGAAAGAAATAAGATGGTTGAATTAGATGATCTCTAAAGTCCATCTAGCTCCATTTATTATGATCCTAAGTGACCAAGTAAGAATTTGAGAAGGAAATGGCAAACCACTCCAGTGTCTTTGCCAAGAAAACCTCAAATTGGGTCACAAAAAGTTAGACATGACTGAAAACAACTGAACAATAACAGCAAAGAATATGAACCTAGGTTTTCAGACTTCTATCATTCTTTCAGCTATTCCATGTTCAACACTGTTACAAACACTGCACTTGATTCTCACAATCTATACCTATATACCAAGTTATACAGGTATAATTTTCTCTATTTTGCAAATTGAGGAACTGAGATTCAGAAAAGGTCAAGTAATTTGTCTAAGGACCCACGGCTTCCGCCCCAGTGGTAGAAGAAGGGACTTCAAGTACAATCAAGCCTCCAGAGTTCATGATTTGGGGATAGGGAGATCTGAATTTGAATCCTGCCTCATTCACTTGAGAGCTGTAAGATCCTGGGCAAATTTCTGAGCCTCAGTTTCCTCATCTGCAAAATGAGGTGATTGGCCTTGAAGACCTCTAAGTTCCCTTCCAACTCATATAATTATATGAAATGAATTCAAGGTCTTCTGATTTTGAGTTTAGTTCTCCTTCTTCTATACCACACAGCCCTCATCTCACCTTCCTTTTCCTTGTTTCCCTAGAGGACACTGAAAGGGACCAGTCACAGGGCCAAAGGTCTGGTCGACGGTGGGGAAGAGGGGATTGGGAAGAAGAAAGACACAGGTTCCAAATCCAGGGTCTGGAGAGCATCTAACCAGGACTTGAAGGCAGCTTCCATTGGCCCAGTCCTCTAAGAAGGCTTCATTTTGTTGTTCCCGGCATAGCCATCTAGTGGGCAGTTGATTGCTACCATTGACCTCTGACTCCTTTTTGCTCTACTCATCCATAAATATATCGGGGGCTGTAATAAAAGGAGGCAGGGAAGACAGATAGAGGGGGACTCAGGTGCACATAAGGTCCAATCTGGCTCTGCTGGGATAATTTGCAGAAGAATTAACAAGTCCCTGAATAATTAAAAGCTCACTGTTGGGTATATCCAATGGCTCTCATTGTTAGAGACCAGGGTTTGTTTTATCAGACAGATTACTTAGCGAGTTCCAGTCACTGGGATTGGGACATATCTGAGTGTTCTTCTTGATGACTCCTTGGGTTTCTTGAGATTCTGGTATCCCAGGGCCAGCTAAAAGCATCATAATATGCATTTCACACATCGAAATAATTCTGTTACTTGGAAAATTTGCAACAGACACGACATAATGCATTAGGAAGACAGGTGGGGGATTAAACATAGTGTAAAATGAAACTCCCAGAGGAAACTGAGAGGAGAACCCCAGCAAGGCCTTTGTTTGTAGTTCAAGTGTTCAAGGGCACATGTCTAGCCCCCTCAGCAAATGGTTTCCTGCTCATAGGAGGTTCCTGCCCTCCATGGCCTGCTCAAAAGAGGGAGAACAGGTAGAAGTGGCAAGAAAACACAAGCCCAAGCATTGGACTGTCCGGGCTGTACCACGTAATAGTTGTGCTCCCTAGGGTCAACAAACATTGATCGAATGCCTACTATGTGCTAAACTGAGGAAATACAAAGAAAGGCTAGGGGAGCCTAAAACTCGGTTCTTGACCTCAAGATGCTTACAGTTTAATGAGGGAGACAACATGTATGTCTATACACATATATTACCCCTGTGTATGTACATGAGATATATTCAGGATAAATTGAAGAAAATTGACAAAGGGAGGGTGCTAGCATGTGTGACTTTGAGCAAGTCCTGAAACCTCTATAAAGGTGAGATCATCAGAGGACCATCGATTGGGGACTAGAAGGGACCAGAGATACTGTCCAGGCCAATTTTTCTCTTCCTGTGCCCATTCAATAGATGAGGAAAACAAGTTCCAAAAGAGTGAAGAGACATGGCTGAGGTCATACAGACAAGATAAAGATTTCAGTCTGCATGTGAAAGGTAGGTAGGGAGAGAATATATCCTATCTATTACGTAGAGGAACTCTAAGGAGTGGTCCAGCCCACCAGGTAAGGGTCTGAAGTTCTGGCTTCAGAAAGTTTAACAAGTTTGCCTGATCCCCCTCACTCCCCGACTCCACCCCAACTCCCTAACCCCCATTTTAGGACACTGAAGGGTTAATGTGTGTCTTTATCTGCCACTGACTTCATCTCCCAGCAGCTACTTTTTACCCATTTTAGGGGGCCAGTGACTAGCCTCCCCCCAGTACCATTTGGTCACTTAACATCAATCAGTCTTTACAAAGGGATATTTACTTTAAAGTTACAGCAACAACAAATGTACAAACATTTCTTTCAATATCTTGGGGGCATCAACGACTCTCCCTCCGGTCCCTAGAGGTGGAGGATTAGGCTAGAAATTCAGCACAGTTCGTTAGCAGCATTGGTCCCACCAAGTGCATATCCAAGGGCATCATCACTGTTGGCTGTTAGTGGGCTGGAGTCCCAGACCAGTGTCTGTTCCTCCATGTGCGGATGCTGGGCTGGCTGCAACCCCTGGCTTGGATTTCTGGACTCTTGGATCCCCAGGGTTTGAGTTCTAAGCCCAGATTGGAGACTCCGCTCCCTGTACCTAGAAAAGAAAAAAAATGAATTTAAAGAACAAGAACCCAGGCCCATTTCTTGAGGTTATCTGGCCTGGCGGTGAGGAGAAGGCCACACCAACTTCTCAAAGGAAGATGTTCATGAAGGACCCACCTCATTCCTTCAGACAAAATACAAAAAAAAGCCCTGGGCCAATGCTGTTGAAGAAATCAACAATTTCAGCGGCGTAGTCGGTGGGAAAAGACATTTCCTAGCCATGTGTTAGACCAACTAGAAACAATTGCAGGACTTGCTAGTCCTCGGCATTGTCCCCAAAGCAATTCCCTAATGTCCTCCACATGGATGATGCCATCTTGCCAAACTGATAGGATCAGCATTGAGCATTACTCCCATTACATTTGACCTGAAAGGAAAACACATTCAAATTTGAGTTTCGAATCCATTTACTGTATGAAGTTGAAAGCTCACAAAACATAGTATTGAATCTCCCAAGGGGCTGCCTCTCTGTTGCTTTTAGTGAGCAATGAATTCCCAACTCTGTTCACAACTTTTTTCTCCCCAAGGGAGTTAAAGCTCCCACAAGCCTTTAGCAGAAAAGAGATACAGGGAAAAAATAAAATAAAATACTATTTGTTAACTATAAAAAAAAAAAAGAAAGAAAGAGATAAATCAATCCTCAATTTTCATGGTGGTAACATTCCTAGAAAATGGTGCAAAAGTAAAAAAAATGAGACTATTGATACATTGAACCTATGGGAAATGAGGGGTTAAGTTCCCATGACCACCAAAAACTGTAATCTTTCACTAGAGATTACTGGAAATACATTTTTTTGCATATAATTCCCTATAACAAAACATTAATTCTGATAATAAGCACTTTTCCTAACACAGTAACTATGAAATAACCCATTAAATGCAGTACACGAAATAAAACTGGTAACATGTAAAATATTTTTTCTTGCTAGTACCTTCTTCCTTTCTGTGGACATAATGTATCATCGATTAGTTAACGTCGAACTCGTGGCCAACAGTGGGTGCAGATATTCCAACACAAAGTTTATCTAATACCTTTATTTTCACATTAAGCTGTCTCACTGACATTGCAAGCTCTTAGAGTCCAAATGACTTGCACTAGGTTAGGGGGGCATAATTGGGGCATAAAACTTGAGTTTTAAAGGCAAACAAAATGAAAATACGCGGCGAATGCACTGAGAGCTCTTTACTCTAGGATGGTGGGGTGAACAAGGCCAGTGAAGCGCGTAGTAGGACACCAGCTGCATGCATCAATATCTACTGCACATAGCTGCAGATGTGAGTGGTTGTCAACACAAAAGTAAAAATGAAGTGACTAATAAAATCATGGGAATGCTTGAAGTCACAAAAGTTAAATGTGTGAATATTGAAGATTAATTGTGTTGTTCATGCCTTCCTCTAAACATCACAGTCCTAGAAGGGAGAAAAGGGCAGTCTCATGTAGTAGTTTGAGTAGTGACCTCATTCTGATTCCTGTAGCTGCAGGCCCCTGACTGACCACTGGAGGGGGGGTCTAGTGGACCAAAGATCACACAGATTGTCTTGGAGAGCTCTGACATTACCTAGAGCCACCCTGCTACTTATACTTTATACTGAGAGCTCATCACTGGTGCTATGCCTTGGATGGGACATCCCATGTGTCTCAGTGTAGCTGACTTTCCCTGGCAGCATCTATGCTACCAAACACCAGGTGCACAAGGGGTTGAGAAGGGATTTCTACTCCCTTGTCCCAGGCAGAATGTTTCCCAATGTTTATCTCCCTGTTGACAGCTGCCATGCATTCACTTCCCTGGGACCCCATTGGAGGGTGGAGTGAAGAGCTCCAAAGTCTCCTTTTCAGGAGGGAGCCCAGACTCCACCAGACCAGAACATTTCCCACTGGCTAAATGTCGGAATTCTCCATCGTGTTCCCTGCCCCCCCACAGATGGGTACCTTCCCTCCCCCTTTTCAGCTTTCTTTTCTGCACTGTCTTCCCCAATTAGATTGTAAGCTTCTTGAGGACAGGGACTTTTTGTTTTACGTATTTGTATTCCTAGTGCTTACCACAGTGCCTGGCACATAGTAGGTCCTTAATAAATGTTTCTTGGCTGACTGACTGTGTACTTCCCCTTGGCTGGCTGCCATCTCTTTCTCCCTGACCCGGCTGCTGCCCGGTGTGGGTTTTGGTGATCTAGTCTGGTCCTACCCTAGTGCTGTGCGGAGGCCAGCTCCTAGTCAACTGTTCAATTGTCAGCATAAGCATTTACACCTCTGAAATGGGAAGACACTAAAATCAGGGCTTGTTTTTTATTTTATTGATTTCGAGACTTCAGAAAGTGACAGAGAAAATGTTAATAATGCAGATTAAACTTAAGTGTGCCAAGCATCCTTCCCTGCCCCCTTCACAAAGCTGGTTGTTAGACTTTCAGCAGTGCTCCCCTGTTCTCCTCCCAACCCCCCCCCCAAGTCATTCAATCTGTCTTTTGTAAAGAGTGTCCTGCTCAGCTAATCAATAGATAACATTCCCTGCACTTGGGAGTCGGAGCACTTGCTTTCTGTCCTTTGCTTCTACTCTTCAGAGTGCCCAGGTCTAGGGGAACACCCAGAGAATTGTGAATAAAACATCTGCTCACGTGTTATATTTGTAAGTGGCCGAGCCAGTGATCTATCCAATTATCTCAAATGAGATAACATATGCATTATTGTTGTTGATGTTCAGTCTTGTCTGACTCTTCATGAGCCCTAGGGGGTTTTCTTGGAGTGTTTTGCCATTTCCTTCTGCGTTAAATTAGGCAAACAGAGGTTAAGTGACTTGCCCAGTGTTGCACAGTGTCTGAGTAATATATGATATGATATGATATGATACTATACGATATGATATAATATGATGTGATATGATCTAATATGATATGATATAATATATGCTATGAAGACAAGACATGACATGGCGGCATGATATAATGTGATATGACATGACGTGGTATGATATGGTACGATACGATACGATATGATATAATATAATGTGATATGATATAATATGATATGATATAATATATGTTATGAAGACAAGACATGACACAATATGATATAATGTGATATGACATGACACGCCATGACATGACATGATATGATGTGGTATGATATGATATGATACGATATGTGTTTGAGGCTAGATTTAAACTCGGGTCTGCTTGACTGCAGGCCCAGCACTCCATCCACCAAGCCACCTAACTGCTCTAAGCATTCAAATAGAACTTTGTAAACTTGAAAGTGATAGATAAATGCCTGTCATCATTGTTGCTGTGGTTGTTATTATTATCACTGATTGTCTCTCAACATAACAAGGCTATTAAGAGAATTAAAGGGCCTAATGAAAGTGAAAATACAATAGAAATAAATATAAGCCTTTATAGTCACATTTCTATGCCTTAAGGTTTGCAAAAAGCTTTCCTCACAACAATCCTATGAAGTGGGTAGTATCATTGCCCTTTCTTCCAAGTGAAGAAACTGAGTCACAGGGAAGTTAGGTCACTTTGGCACAGTCACACAGTTAAAAAATATCAGACCCAAGACTTGAACCTAACTTTCAGTCCTGGGCCCTCTACCCTTGGCCATGCTAAATTAGTTCAGGTATGTTCAAAATAATCCTCATGGAATCAAAATTGCTCAGCCCGTTAGACCATTGCATAGTGAGGGCCAGTATAACATGAGCTCAAGTCTCTGTCAAGCTGACCGTTAGCCAATTTCCCCTCAAAAATACATAATTTTTTTCACCACTTTGTCATTTTTTAAAAGTTTTAAAACATTTTTCTTGACCTGTGATTTCATCAGTATGAAGAGTTCCTGGCACAGCTAGGTGGCATAGTGGATAGAGCACCGGCTTTGGAGTCAAGAGGACCTGAGTTCAAATCTGGTCTCAGACACTTACTTGATACTTACTAGCTGTGTGACCCTGGGCAAGTCACTTAACCTCATTGCCTAGCAAAAAAAAAACCAAAAACTCCTGGTATAAAAATTCCCTTCCCAGACAGATTGGTGCGTCATCTATAATTTATAGATTTAGAGCAGGGATTCTTCACCTTTTTTATGTCAGGGACCCTTCAGACAGTCCAGTGAAGACAAGGGCCCACACTCAGAATGATGTTTGTCACCTACACTCATTATCAAAGAAAATATTAAATTTCAGCTAAAGCCTAGTGAAAAGCAAAGTTGATTTTTTGCTTTCACGTTCACAGGCCACCCTCCCGAGTCTGTCTATGACTCTGGGGGTCTCTTGACCAGGTCAAGAGCCCCAGTTTTGGAGAGCTACCTGGGTCGCTTTGTAACTCTCCTGCTCTCCCACCCCTGGCTTGTGTCAGAGGCTGTAGTAAGCCTCATATCTCCCTGACTCCAAGCCTGCTATCTGCTAGGCCAGGCTGCCTCTCATTAAAGCACACCCACTAAAAATATACAAAGAATAGGAGCTATGATGGCAGTGGATTAAATGCTGTTATGGCATTCCTTTTGGAACATCCCATCTGACCAGTAGAGGGAGAGCACTATCACCCTGGCCACACATTTGTTGGTTCTATATACAAATTTATTCTTAAAATTGCCATAATAGCACATGAAAGCACCTGCATGAGGACAACTGGGGTCCAGCCTCGCCTCAGACATTTACCAACTTTATTAACTCCCAACAAATCACCAAGCATTTTTCAACCACATTGCATGTGCCAGGCACTTTGCTAAGCATGAGGGACACAAAAGGCCCGTGACATTAACAAGACGATGCCGTGTCTTGTGAGTGAATTGGATTTAAGTGAGGCAGGGCTGTGCGAGATCACCAGCCTCACTTTCTCCTCTGGAGCCATCTGGGTCCACTGGCCAGATACAGATCAGGACGACTGGAAATGGCCCCTACATACGAGGCGCATACAGAGCAGATAGAAGGCCCTTGAGATGGGGTGATTGGAAAGGGCCTCCTACAGAAGGTTGGCTTCTAGTTGGCTCCTGAAGGAAGCCAGGAGGCTAAGGGGAGGAGAGAGAGAGCATTGCAGACATGCGGACAGCACCTTACTAAATTTAGCATTGCGAAACCTGGATTGGAATACTGTTTCTGAGACTGTGAGACCATGGGCAAGTCCTTTATTGTCTTTGAGCCTCAGTTTCCCCATCTGTAAAATGGGGTGATTGAACCACTTACCTCAGGGTAGCTGTATAGAATGATCTTGGTGAGTCTTAACCTTCTACATATCTGTGACTTAGTATCAATTAATCAACCAATAAGCACTTATTACATACCTACTATGTGCCAGGCGCTGTGCTAGGTGCTTTTACAAATATTATCTCATTTGATCTTCACAACAACCCGCAAGGTAGGTGTCTTTAATATTCCCATTTTACAATTGAGGAAACTGAGGCAAACAAAGATTAAATGATTTAACCAGGATCACATAGTAAGTTTCTGAGGTCGGATTTGAACTCAGGTCTTCTTGACTCCAGGCCCACTGTTCTATGTACCATGGCGCCACCTAGCTGTTCCTATAGGTATAAATCTTTTGAAGTAAATAGTCCTTTGTAAAAACCAATGTAGGGGCAGCTAGTTGGCGCAGTGGGTAGAGCACCGGCCCTGGAGTCAGGAGGCCCTGAATTCAAATCTGTGTCGGATACATAACACTTACCAGCTGTGTGACTCTGGGCAAGTCACTTAACCCCAATTGCCTTGCCCCCCCCAAAAAACCCCAATTCAATAGTAGTTAAAAGGAATTTGGGTACAGGAGAAAGAATCCAATAGTAGTTAAATGGAATTGCGGTACAAGAGAAAGAACCTCTTCCACACTGGAGGGAACACCATTGGTGGGGGCTGAAGTCATTTGTAGAGACCCCCAAAATACTGGAGAACCCTGAGGGGATGGGGAATATGAAATATAACATACCTAGCTTTGAGAGCCAAGGTAGTCAGTGTTACAAATATATAATGTAATAATATAATAAAAACTTTAATGAATATAAACTATAAAATCCTCTACAAGCTACAAATCAGTTTATAGGAATATTATCAATTACTTGATAAATGAGAAAAAATAAAATCGCCTAAAGGAAAGAATCACATTTTACCAGATCTGCATTCCTCCCTAAGCTGGTTCATTGGTAAGCATAACTTCAACAAACTGCAGATGGACAATGAACTGGGACCAGAAATAAATATGAGAAAGAGAGTAGGTTGGACTTCATTTGGAAAACTGTGCAGCAGTTTCAACGAGCTCAAGCTTTTCCCTGAAACAAAAACCCATCTTTTATAGCAACAAAATTTTATCTGGTAATACCAGCTGGCATATGATGTCTGGCATATGGCATCTCCGAAGAGTCAGATTTGTGGGTCACCCAAAGGCCAATGGAGAGATGGATGGTGGGTATAAATATTACTGATAGCACGTAAAAGTTATCATCAAAGAGATGTATGTCCAGAAAGGGAGGTGGGCTGGTTTGGGAGGAAGAAGGAGGGATAACAGATGGGCAAACCACGTGCTATCCTGGTAACCAGGTAATGTGAAGAGCCTCAGGGAGAGACGCCCAGCCTGAGTGGACCCCCTGCGGAGGATTTATGGGGGGCATGTGGACAAGAGTCACACAGAAGGAGAAGGCATGGAGAGACGGCTATTTATACCCCAGGAGGGAGTACCTGCAAAGACGAGAGGACAGATGCACTGAAGAGTAAAGTTTTTGAAATAGTTAGCCAGGACCCTTTACTCAATAACTGATCTATCTGTCTGTCCATCTATCTGTCTATCTATCATCCATCCATCCATCCACCTATCCATCTATCCATTTATCTCTCTATTCCTATCTATCTGTCTATTTATCTATCTATCATCCATCCACCTATCCATCTATCTATCCATCTATCCATTTATGTATCCATTTATCTATCTGTCTGTCTTATCTATCTATTCCTATGTCTGTCTACCTGTCTTATCTATCTATCTATCTATCTATCTATCTGTCTGTCTGTCTGTCTGTCTATCCATTTATCTATCCGTCTATCTATCTATTCCTATCTACCTATCATCCATACAGTCATCTATCCATCTATCTGTCTATCTATCTATCTATCTATCTATCTATCTCTATCTATCTATCTATCCTCCATCCATCTATCCATTTATCTATCTATCTCATATACCACACATTTATGTATTTATATATGTATTTAATCACATATCTTTAGTAACTATCAACAAGTCTGAATGTTCAAATATGCAAGAATTTTTTAAAAGGTTGTATATGAAACCATGAAATTTTGTTATTCGTGGTTTGTTTTTCAAAAATGTATACATTAACTTTAACAAAGGATAGGAAAAAGACCTATGTATTCACTTGTACATTCTCTCCATCAGTGAGACAAGTTTTATGCAAATGCACCAGGCTTACACACAGGTATAGAGAGAGGTCTTGAATGAAGAGACCCAACCCCCTCTATTAATGAAGGGCAACATCTTCTATCTAACTCACAGTCTTAGAAAATTGCTTGGAATGGGGTATCCAACTCAAATAGAAATAGGGTGCATATCGACTTAGAAAATCACAAGTTAACATTATCTATGTTATATTGCATTTTTATTTATTTTGTTTAATGTTTAAATGTTTAATGTTTAAATGTTTAAACATTTCCCAATGACGTTTTCTTCTAGCTCAGGCAGCACTCTGCAGGATCCATGTGGCCAGCTAGAAATTTGACACCTCTGGTCTAGAGAATTGAGAGGGTCACATAACTTATATGATGTTCCAGAGGCAGGATCTGAACCCAGATCTTCCAATTCCTTAACCACTGTACCACACTGCCTCTCAATTTTAACAAGAAAGTAATAAAATCATCATTTATTTCTTTGTCCCTTTCTAAATATTTTTTCACTTATGATTCATTTTCTGAAGTACTTGTAGGAGAAAATGGATAAGAGTCATAGTGAGGCTGGGTTGTCGTCTGCACAGCTGGAGGACGTTTCTACATTGGATACAGATGTCATTATTATTTATTATTATCATCGTCATAGTTGTAGTCAGTGGGTCTATTATTCATCATTATCTTCATTATGATTTTGTTACAGGGCAGTAGGACTATGCCAGAGAACAAGTCTTACTTTGAGAGAATTTTGAGAGAAATTACCAAGAGGCAGCTAGGTGGCGCCACAGTGCATAGAGCACTGGGCCTAGCGTCAGGAAGACACCTGAGTTCGAATCCAGCCTCAGACACTAATTAGCTGTGTGACCCTAAGCAAGTCACTTAACCTCTGTCTGCCTCAGTTTCTTCAACCATAAAATGGGGGTAATAATAGCACCTCCCTCCTAGGGTCGTTGTAAGGATCAGATGAGATCATATTTATAAAACCCTTGGCACAGTGCCTGGCATACAGTAGGTGCTTGATAAATGCACCTTCCTTTTAAGAGGCTGTGTAAATAAAATGTTGGTTTCTCGAGCATAGGTCAGGGTTGAGACTAGGAATAGTAGGACAGGCCAGCTGTGAGATGGCTGGAACATTTCACCCCGAAACCACCAGACCTGCTTCCAGCACAGCCCCCATAACCTTCATGGAGGGAGAAATCATCGTGGGGATGGGACCCACCTTCCTTATCAGCACCAGCAACAATTGCTGACCAGTTACCGCCAGCAGATAAAATACCTCCTCCTCCCACCCCCCAGACCAGGGCTCCTGCATCCACCCTCAGTCATCATTCAGGGAAGCCACTCCTGCAGAGAAGAGATCAGCCATTCCCACCCACTGCCCACCAACTGCCACACACAGGGCAGGCGAGAGAATCTGACTGAAGCAACACTGAAGGTTTGTATCCTGAGGAAGAGACAGGAGGCAGCATGTGCCAGACAAGGGAAAGAGAATAAACATTTATATAGCGCCTACTGAATGCCCGGCACTGTGCTTCATGATCATTATCTCATTCAATCCTCATAACAACCCTGGGAGGGAGGTGCTATTATCATACCCATTCTATAGTTGAAGAAACTGAGGCATGCAAAGGTTAAGTTGCCTGCCCAGAGTCACACAGCTAGGGAGTGTCTGAGGTTGGATTTGAACAGTTCTTCCTGACTCCAGGCTCAATACTCTATCCAATGCTCCACAAGCTGCCTCCAAGGCAAGTCAAATTACTACCACCACCCTGACCACCATTTCCCCTCAAACCCCAATTGGGAGAGCCCAGTATCCTGAACCCAAGAGCCTTGGGAGTAACTGTGCCTTCAGCCTGCAGCCCTCAGCCATCACTCAGTGAAGACGCAACCTGGCAAAGCGCTCCTGCAGGGTCCAAAGAAGGGCATCCAGGGGGCAGCTAGGTGGCATAGCGGATAGAGCACCTGCCCTGAAGTCAGGAGGACCTGAGTTCAAATCCGGACTCAGACCAAACACTTGACACTTATTAGCTGTGTGACCCCGGGCAAGTCACTTAACCCCAATTGCTTAAAAATTTTAAATTTAAAAAAAAAAAAAGAAAGGCACCCTGAAGAAGGAGGCACTTGGGTTTAGTCTTCAAAGTCTTACATTTTACACACATGGTTAAAATATACTTTCTTCCTATCCTGGACCCCTTCCTGCTCCTACCCCCACACCCAACAACACATCTCTGGACATGACGTTCTAGTTACAGACTAGAAGAAAACTTCAAACATCATTTTGTCCCTCACCCTGCCCACAAGGATATTTGTGGACTGAGTGTGGGTGTGAATTTTTAAAAATTTGTGATGATGTCATTTTGATGGTTATAGCACCGGGAGAATAAGAGGATTGGCTTTTTCCACCATTGTTTTCCTTCCTCTCATCTCCAGGACTTGGATTCAAGTTGAATCTTTTTCCATTGTCCTTTATTTGAATTAATGAATGAAAGAAAAGGCACTTACTATGTGCAAAATGCGTGCTAAGCATTGGGATTACAAATAGTCCTCTTGGGTCTTTGGCAGCTTGGGCAGGGGAGCTGCATGGGGAGCTGATACAACAGCATCCTTTACCTTTTCCTTCAGGCAGGTTAGGCCAGGCCAGAGCAGGAGACAATGGAGGAAGCAGGAGGGATGGTATTTCTCTCAGCCCATGCAGGCAGCAGCAGGCCAGGCCAGGCCAGGAAAGAATTGGAGGGAGCAAATTGTGACCCATCCTATCTTTCATCTGGTGTGATTTTTGTTCGTGACTTCCTTTGAATAGAAGGCTGATGAGCCCAGTGTTTTCCCTCTTTTAAAGCTGTAAAAATCAGCTTGAAATTCATATTCAGAAAAACAAAGAAACCTTAATGGGACTCAATGGGGAAACTTAATTCTCTCTGGTTTGTCCTTACCCAAGAGGATGGAGAATACAATAGTAAGATTTATGGGCGCTTTCTGAAGCTGCTCCCTGTTTTGACTAGATTTCTCTATAAAGTGTAGCTGGCTTTTTAAAAGCCACCAGGCAGGGTCTTGGCATATCCTTGGCTAGCCAATAGTTAGCAACTGTTCTCCAATTTGTTCAAGGAGGACTCCCTGCTTATGAAGGGATAATAGAGCGTAGACCAAGTATTCATACTTCACTTAACACATTTATATCTTGTTGTTTCTGTTACTACTACTACTAATGGCTAACATTTGTAGAGTACTTACTGTACACCAAGTGTTGTATTGAATGCTTTGTGGTTATTATTTTATTTGACCTCACAACAGCCCTGCAAGGTAAGTGCTATTATATCCCCATTTTACAGACGAAAAAACTGAGGCAGACAGCAGTTAGGTGACTTGTCCAGAGTCACACAGCTAGTAAATGTCTGAGTTCAGATTTGAACTCAGATCTTCCCGGCTCCAGGCCTGGCACTCTATCCACTGGGTCACTTAGTTGCCTTATCTTCTCTATTATTTCATCAAGTGGGTTGGGACAATTAATCTGGAGTATCTTGACCAAATATTTTCTACCCTCACTCCCCAACACACACATACAGAGACCCCCAATGACTTTAAAAGCAAACCATGCCAGAATTAGCTAATTTCCTTTTTGGTAGGGTTACTATACTGGTAAATGAAGAAAATTCTGTAGATAACTTACTCAGATTTTAGCAGTGTTTGACAAGGCATTCTGTGTTATCTTGTGAAAAAGATGGAGAGGTGAGGGTAGACAGCAAATATAATTAGATGGTTTTAGAACTGCTTGGACGACTGAGCCGAACACAGCAGGTATTCACCCATGGTTCCATGTCATCTCAGAAGGGACTTCCCCAGTGGAATGCCCCAAGGATCTGCTCTTGGCCTTGTGCTGTTTAACACAATGACACCATTATCAGATTTGCAGATGACACCAAGCTTCGAGGGAGGGATAGTGAACACAATGAGTGATGGAACTGAATTTCCAAAAGATCACAATAGGCTCAAAAATTCAGCTGAATCTAGTAAGAGGAAATTAAGTGGGGGATGAAGTGGAAAGTCTTACATCTGGATTCTAGAAACTGACATCATAAGAACAAGATGGCGCAGACATGGTCAGCAAACAGTTCATCCCCAAAAGATGGAGAGGCTTTATCAGATGGCATGTTCAACACGCATGATGGGTGTGATATGGAAGTCAAAGAAGCATAGGCAACCTTGGGCTACGTGAAGAGAGACAGAGCTCCCAGGACAAGGGAGGGAATAATTCTGCAGTTCTTTGCCTGGTCAGACCATCACTGGAATACAGTGTTCAGTTCTGGGCACCATATAAACACAAAATATTGATAAGCTGGAGACCATTTAGAGGAAGGCAACAGGAATCAAAGTTGTAACTAGGACTATTTGCACCTGGGTTGGAGAACACTGATGGCACCTCGTTTGGGGCAGTCTAGATACTATTCCTTCTAAGGTGTGAGAGGGAGACCTAAAGTACCCAGTGTTTCTAGAGAGGTTGCCCATCGGAATCGGGTCATTTGGTAGCTTTCTATCAGATTACGTATTTTTTGTGAGGCAATCAGAGTTAACTGACTTGCCCAGGGTCACACAGTCTACCAAATTATTCTTAATTATTCATAATTAATCTTGAAAACTTGGTGCTAAGGTCAATTGTTTTTTCACACTCGGCTTTCAAGAAGCCTGATTATTGGAGCTTCTAGCCCTGGTTAGAGGGACAGAGTTTTAATTCTTATAGCAAGTAGATATTTTTTATGAGGGGGCTGAAAGAGGACTTGAAGCCAACACCCACCCATGCCCTCATCCCCCTCCTGCTCCTTGTCACCAAGGCCTCAAAATATCACGTTGGAGTTGGAAGGGACTGTGTTGTTGTTGCTGTTACTGTCTAGCTGTCTCAGTGATGTCTGACTCTTTGTGACCCATTTGGGGTTTTCTTGGCAAAGATACTGAAGTGGTTTGCCATTTCCTTCTCCAGTTCACAATACAGATGGGGAAACTGAGGCAAACAGGGCTGACTTGCCCAGGGTCACCCAGTTAGTAAATGTCTGAGGCCACATTTGAACTCATGAAAATGAATCTTCCTGACTCCTGGTTTGGTGCTCTATCCACTATGGTGCCACCTAGATTTAGGGACTTCAGGGATCATCTAATAAGTCTAGCTCCTTGATTTTTACAGAGGAGAAAATTGAGGCCCTAGAGAAAGGAAGAATTTGACCAAGGTCACAGAAGAAGGGTTACTCCACTGTTATTGGCATTGAGGATGAGCTGAGAAAGAGTCCAATGTATCTTAGATCTCTTAGATTCACCGACTGTCAGAGCTGGTAGGTATAGCAGAGAATACCACCACCACCACCAAAACTATGTCTAGACGTCTTGTTTTCTCGAGGAGGAAACAGAGGCCCAACATTGGTATCAAGGCAGGGACTCTCCATCCCGTGTTTTCAGCTGAATTGTTGAACTTTGGTTTCCTTGAGGTAGAATTTGGATCCAGGTTTTCCTGGCTCCAAGTCAAGACATCTATCTTGTCCCTTGCAATAACCCAATGGTCATCAGAGAGATGAAGAATTAGAAAAAACAGTGGGGTCATCATAGGGTAAGAATGAAGGATAATCAACTGAGAGACCGTGTGTTCCATTGCTAGCCTCTCCGTGCAATATCAAGAGATCCAGAAAAAAGTCTGATGCAGAAAGGGTGCAGCCCACCTGTTCAGCATTTACAGGAAGATGTGCACAAGAGTAATAGAGGATGAGCAGGTTGAGATCTGCTTTAGTGGAGGGAGTGGTCACAACCAGGAAATCCCAAACTCTTTGAGAATTGCTCTTACCTAGGCTGAATCAACTTTTGTTTTTATTCCTTCCACTCAAATCATTCATTTGAATTAATTTGAGATTTTGACTCTTTTCTTTTATGTACGAGTAATTCTCGGCTTGTTGTTCAGTCATGTCACACTCTTAGTGACCCCATTTGGGGTTTTCTTGGCGAAGATACTGGAATGGTTTGCCATTTCCTTCTCCAGTTCATTTTACAGGTGAAGAAACTGAGGCAAACTGGGTTAAGTGACTTGCCCAGAGTTACACAGTCCCTTGAACAGCAAGGAAATCCAATCAGTCCATACATAAAAAAATTAATTCAGGTTCTTCATTGGAAGGTCAAACACTGAAGGCTTAAATACTTTGGCCACGTTATGGGAAGACAGGACTCACTGAAAAAGACCCTGATGTTGGGAAAGACTGAAGACAAAAGGAAAAGGAGACAGCAGAAAATGAGATGGATAGATAGTGTCGTGGAAATAATGGACATGAACTTGAACAGACTTTGAGAGATAATGGAGGGTAGAAGGGCTTGGCGTGCTGTGGTCCATGGGGTCACAAAGAGTTAGATACAACTGAACAACAATAATTCTCAGCTTCTTTTGTGTAGAAGCATGGAGAGAATGTAGATACTGACAAGAAGAACGAGTATTTCTGATCGGAACACATCAAACAAATGTGCATTGAATTTGTAATGTACGTACATGTATGCGTATACATCTCTAGGCATGTAGAACGGAATGTTCAGTAGCTAGCTAGGTTATATTCCCTTTACTACTTTGTAAAGAGAACAATTTTGTCATCGGAGGATGCTTTGATAAAAATCTCGCTGGAAACTCCCGAGACTTGTCTAGAAACTTGAGGTGACAACCGAGAAGATTACACTTGCTCAAGTGTGCTCTGCGAGTACGTCTTTGAGAAAAATCAACAACGTGAAGAGAGTCTGGGTGCTGCCGTTATTTCTTCAGATAAAACAAATATATTCAGAAAAGATGACATTTCCCAAGAGAGAACAAGCTGTAAACTAAAGGAAAATGAACACGGAACATGCGATTTTTTTGGCCATAAAATTCTTCTATTTTTTCTCCATCTCTTTCTCATGCAGCTATGATCATGCATTTTTGTATATTTTTAAGAGGGTTGTTGAATGCTATTTTATTTTTCCTTGGGGGCGGGAAATGATCTGTACCCTCTACCTCCGCCTTCTCTTCTTTCTAACATCCCACCTCTTTGCATTCCAGCTTCTGACCTCACCACCCAACTGAAATTGGTCTCTCGAAAGTTATCCTAATTATCTGATGGCCTTTTCTCTGTCCTCATCCTTCTGGACCAATGGGCTAGTTTGACACTGGTGACCACCTTGTCCTCCTCAATGTCCTTTCCTTTGTTCATAAGGATATTTCGTTTTCTTTATTGGTTTCTGTGACATTATTCACACCCAGTTCTCCTCCCACCTGTCTGACTGCTGCTTCTCACTCTCTTTTTTGGGCCAGTCATTTATATTATGCTTTCTAAGTGTGAGTGTTCTCCCAAGGTCCTTTCTTAGACATTCTTCTCCATTTTTACTCCCCTGGTAACCACCACAGCCACCACGGGTTTAACTATCATTCTTATGGAGATGACTTGTATGTATACATGCTACATATATACACATGTATATATATATATGCATATTTACATATATGAATAGTTCTCATAGGGATAAAGGGGCAGCTCGGTGGCACAGTGGGCTTGGAATCAGGGAAGCTCATCTTCATGAGTTCAAATCTGGCCTCAGACACTTACTAGCTGTGTGACCCTGGACAAGTCAGTTCACCCTGTTTGCCTCAGTTTCCTCATCTGTAAAATGAGCTGGAGAAGGAAATGGCAAACTACTCCAGTAGCTTTGCCAAGAAAATCCCAAATGGAGTGAGGAAGAGTCAGACATGACTGAAAAATGACTGAACAACAACAATCATAAGGATAATAGGTATATCCTCATATGTACATATACATACATGTATATATGTACATATAGGTATATACAAGAATAATCTGCATAGGGCTAATGGTGACTCGCATATATATATGTGTGCATATGCATATATACAGATATGTTATTTACATAGGAATAATAATATTTAATGGATTTACCATGGATTTACCATGGGAACTTATTGGTCTATAAGAGAGGTTGTTTGTATGTATATATGTATGTACGTATCTCTTGTAACTTCATCAGTTCTCATGGGTTTAATCTTTATCCTCATATAGGTGGCATATATATGTATATACACACATAGGTATATGTATGTGTGTTCATGTATGTGTGCACACACATATGTGTATTTCTCCAGACCCAGTCTCTCCCCTGGGCTTCAGGCCCACATCATTATTGACCACTGTACCTTCCAAACTGATGTCCTAGAGACATCTCATACCTTACAAATCATTACACGTTTGCCTCCTGAACATCCCAATTTCCTTAAAGAAGAGTAGGTACAAAAGCTTGTGACAATTCTTTCTTGAGAATATTCTAAAGCTCTATAGACACTGCATATAATCCAACATTACAACTGAGCTCATCACCTTTCCCCAAAAAACCTCCCCTCTTATCAACTTCCTATTTCTCTCAAAAGTACCACCACCCGTCCTTCTTGCCTCCCAGGTCGGTAACCTTGGTATGATCCTAGACTCCTAACTCTTCCACACATATTCCATCAGTTGCCAAGTCTTGTTGTTTTTACATTATAATGAGAATATGAAATCTCAAATATGAGAATTTGATTTTGGGACTGTGTGAATATTGCTATACCAGCCAAGTTTAGTTTAGGATCCATATTTTTTCCTGGTTGTGGATTTGTTGTTGTTAATCATGTAATTTTTGAAAGGGTGATATATTAAACATAGATAGATAGATAGATTAGGTATATATATTGTACATATATATGTTTACATATAGATAGACACACATACATATATTACTTCCTGCTCCAGCAAAGCTCACAAATGTGATCAAAGGATTACATTCTTGTTTTTTCATCCCAAGTTGGAAGAGGTTCATCTATGATGCTGACTTTGGAGGTTCCAGCCTGGTATGTGGGGACACGGAAGACATCTACTACGGCTCAGAACTGGGAGTACCCAGCATTTATTTAGCAGAATAACATTCTCGTAACTGGTGCATATGCATTGCCCTATTGCCTGTCCATATTGTTCTTGTTGTTATTGTACTATCTCTCTGGCATCCAGGGTAAAGATAATAATGCTTTAAAGGGAGTGAGTGATTCTGAAAAATCTCTTTTTCCCCTTCTTTCTGAAAGTTCCTGATAAGGGGAAGCCAATTGGAGTGAGTCTGGGTAAGCAATCAAACTTTGGTGCAAGGAATACAAGTTTCTAGCATTTCCCATTTTCCTATTCTTTGTGCTTGGAAGAGATTTCTTGTCAGCCCATCCATTCAGTTTGGGGAGCAGAGAAAGCTACTCCCAGTTTTTGCCACTTTACTCCTAACTGGAAACTTCAGAGAAGGCCAAATGGACAGTGGCCACTGATTGGTGCTAACTGAGATAGGGTTAGGAATCAGAGTAGCCAATCAGAGACCACCATAAAGGTGAGTCCAGATCAGGTAGGGCAGGTAGATTTAGGGTAGTTTCTGGAAGCCTCAGAGAATGGCAAAGAGATTGATTAGAACTCTAGTTTCTCTCTTGTTTACACTGTTCTAGTCCAGAACTGGGTTAGGCACCAATAATTATCCCCTTATTCTCTTTCTATGACCTTTGGGGTATAGAAGGAGTATATGGGATAAGGTTAGAGGAAGGCTCCATGTAGGGTGGCTTGATCTGCTTCTTTCTCACTTTCCTATTTTTTAATAAACAATGTGACTGTGGAAAGCTGCTTTCCGATGTAATATAAATGGATAGGGTTGAGGCTAAGTTCAATTTTCCAGTCACAGAAATTTCTCTAATTTTTATATTTTTCAACAATAATTTTGTATCAGTCACGGACTGGAATTCAGAACCCAATCAACTAGGGTTTCTTTCTTGTCCAGCCTTTTGAAGTCATTCATTTTGGAGGAATAGATGGCTTGAGCATGGAGAGGTGGCACAGTGGATAGAGCACGTGACCCGGAGTCAGGAAGACCTGAGTTCAAATCCAGCCTTAGACACTTACCACCTGTGTGACCCTGGGCAAGTCCTTCACCTCTTTTTGCCTCAGTTTCCTCATCTGTAAAATAGGGATAATAATAGTATATATCTCCTAGGGTTGTTGTGAGGATAAGATAATAATTGTAAAGTGCATAGCACAGTGTCTGACATAGGAAGTGCTATATAAATGTTAGCTATTATTATTATTGAAAGACAAGTCTGCACATGTGTCAAAGAGACGTTGATGAGGCCACTGGGCTGGTGGCTTGAGTATAGCACCATCTAGTGGGCAAATTATATATGACAATCCCTCACTGACTAATTGTAAAGTAACCCTTTCCTCCTACAGAGTTAAGATAGACAAGATATGAACTGGTATAGGCTATTAAAATGTTGTGGCACTGAAAGTATCCCCTACAATATCCACCAACTGCCAACAGTTGGCGTCTCACTTTATTATTTTCACATCGTGAATTACCAAGTTGATTTGAGTATATATTTTGTGCTGCTTGTCCCAGGCACAATTGCTAGTCACAGCTCTTCTTTTGGACTCCATCCCTCCACGCGTCCGCCTGCTGAAATCATTTTCTTTCTTGAAGGCCAGGTGCGACCTCTTTAATGAAGCATGAGAACCATCAGCTAATAGTCATTTCTCTCTGCTTGAGCTTTCTTACAGCTTTCTCTTGCATTTCTCCTTGGATCTTATCGTGTGCTATTTTGTGCCAGACTGATCTGTGTACACATCTCATCTCTGCCTCCTTGATTGTAAGCTCCTTGAGGTCAGGGACTGTATTTCCTATTGCTCTGCACACATCAGGCTTATAAAAGCTTGTTGAGTCGAATTCCCAGACCATCAGTGTAACCTCCTGACAAGTACTAGTGTCTCTTTTCTCCCTATTCTAGGCCCTCTGTGATTTGGGTCTGGCCATCCAACATCCGCAATGGATAATTTTACATAAGAAAGTGTATGGAGATCCATCTATTTTCCTGGCAATTTTATTTTTGCATAATCAGTTTGAAATCTTTGGAATAGGAATGGAATAAGGTTTTATTAAATACCTACTATGTGCCAGGCACTGCATGAGAGCTTTCTAAATATTTTCTCATTTGATCCTCATAACAATCTTGAGAGATAGGTGCTATTATTTTATGATTGAGGAAACTGAGGTAGACAAAAGTTAAGTGACTTGCCCAGGGTCACACAGCTAGTAAGTATGGGAGGTTGAATTTGAACTCAGGTCTTCCTGACTCCAGGCCTAGTGCCTTATCAACTCAACTGCCTTTAAAGTCTTCGGTGATCAGTCATCTGAGTTCATGAGAAGTAGTGGGATATAGAAGACAGAGCACTGGGCTTGGAGTTGAAAAGGCTTCAGATTCTGTCTCAGACACTTACTAGCTGTGTGACCCAGACAAATCACTTCATCTATTTGAGTCTCACATTGCTTATCTTCACAATGAAAGGTTGAACTCAGTAACCTCTAATGTTCTTTCCAATTTGTGATCCTAAGATCTGAGAACATAAAATGAATTATGGATAGGTCAAGGAAAACCAAGGAGGAAATAGGGCTGTTGAAAATGAATAAGTTCTCAGACTCCTGGGTACCTGAGCCAGATGGCGCTGGGTGGGAAACCCGGCACAAAGTAGGAAAAATCTCTCTGAGCTGGACATGCTTCTCTTGTCAGGAATGGCCATTCTCAGGCCAAAGCCCAAAGAAGTATGGGTAAAGTTGTTGGTCCTGACCTCACACACTTGCTTATCTGATTTGTAGTTTATGTTGGGGCATCAGTTTCTGGGAAGAGCTATGAGAAAGTAGAAAGTGTGGGTGGCGAGTGGGTTGTTAGACATTGGTTGGTAGCAAAGACAAGTGGGTGGCCAACAGTAAAAGCAGAGCCACTTGGGGTCTTGTAATGTTGGAGCTGGGTCACAGAACAACCACCAATGTTCCCAAGTGAGGACTCTGAGTCACTAAGATAAGGGTGCATTGCGTTCACTCTCCCAAATTTCATAAAGCAGAGAAATGAGTAATATTTTTTATTTAAAATTTTTTATTGATATCTTATGTTTTTGTCACCTTCATTTCCAAATATGTCCCTCCCTAAGAGCCATCCTTTATAACAAAGAAGTTTTTAAAGGAAAAATGAAAAAACTGCTTCCAGGCAAATGAAATCATTACTCTCCTGAGCCAAAGGAACAGCAAATATTTAATAAGTTCTTACTGCATCCAGAGTACTCCTCACTTTTGGGGGGAGGATGGAGATGGGGATATGATCCCTTTCCTTGTGGAACTTTGACCCTAGTAGGGTGATAAGAAGCAAGAACAGACAACTCTAGGGTACCATGGCACATGATAAGTGTATCAGAGAACAGATGAGCTAGGTCATTCCTAACGGAGATCTGAGAAGGCTTGGTGAAGGAAGTGGTTTTTGAGACAGTCATTGAAAAATGGGTAGAAACTCAAAGGTAAAGAGGAGGAAGGAGGCCCTTCAGGCTATAGGAAAAACCTTTATAGCAAAGTTCTTATTTTTTTATTTTATTTAATTTTTTTTAATTCATGGAATAAAGCTAGCATTTATGTAACAGTATAATAAAAAAAAGATGATTGCACATGAAACTGCAAATCTATTATATACAACTTGCTATTCCTTTTAAACGTATAATAAAGTTATCATGTAAATTTCTTTTTTCTTCTTTCCCCCTGCCCCAACCCTAGAGATGGCTGCCATTAGGCACAAATATATATTATATATGTGTATATGTATTATATAATTAATCTATACATTCTTCTATTTATCAGTTATTTCTTTGGATGCAGATAGCATCTTTCTTCATATGTCCTTTATAGTTAATTTGGGTATTTATAATAGTTAAAGTTCTTATTTTTTTTTTAAAATAGACAGTTTTTCCGTAAGATTTAAAAGCAATGCTTGTGCTAAGCTATGCTCACGGGCATGACAAAGATTCCCTCAGAACCCATTTCTGTTGGCCCACAAAGTTAAAGGTAAAAAGGGACAAATGAAGGCTCCCCTTGGATAAAGGCCTAAATAGTATGATTTTCAAATTTGCAAATAAACGAAAGCTGGGAGGGATGGCTGACGTGTTGGACACTGGGGTCAGGTCCCCAGAAATCTCAATATCCTGGCTCCTGATCACATGAAATTGAAGAGGGATAACTGTCAAACTTCATACTGGGTTTAGAAAATAATTTTTACCTGTACAAGACGGAGAGGCATAGCAAGGCAGCGATTTGTCTGATATAGAGCTATGGTGCCATGATGGGCTTTCATTCTCTCACCCAACCTGCAATCATGCTAGCAGATCTGCGGTTTCCAGAAAAGTGGATGCCACAATCTCTCAGAGTCTGGGGGCATCTCTCCGTGAGTGTGTATGAGTGTGTGGCTGGCTGCATGCATGCATGTAAGGAGGAACGGGAAGCACTACTGCTCACCACTGTAGCCAATGAGCCCCCACTAGCGTGCCTCCCATTTACACAAAATCAACCAGTCACTGTGACAAAGATAAAATGTTTGCTAAACAACATGACAGAAAGCAATAATAATCATGACATTTTACTAAATATGAGGCAAAAGAAAGGCAACTCTATGGCACAGTGGATAGAGCGCTGGGCCCGAAGTCAGGAAGACTCATCTTCCTGAGTTCAAATCCAGCCTCAGAAACTTATTAACTGTGTGACCCTGGGCAAGTCACTTAACCTTCTTTGCCTCAGTTTTCTCACCTGTAAAATGAGCCGGAGAAGGAAATGGCAAACCATTCCAGTATCTTTGCCAAGACAATTCCAAATGGGGTCATGAAGAGTCAGACGCAACTGAAAAATGACTGAAAAACAATGGCAAAAGAAGGAATAATCATAACTTGTACTCACTACAAGACAAAGGCAAGAATAATGAAAACACAGTTACTCAAAAGAAGGAATAATTAAAACATCACAGTCCACATTTTTAATTATGTCATACTTTTTTACCAACTGCTCCCTCTGCCCTAAGGTCATCAGGTGAATATTTTATATTTTCCACAGTCCTTGACATTGTTTTAATTCCTATTGAATATTCTTATCGGACTCCTCCTTTTCTGACATTTGGGGTCTAAAGCAGTTAGGAATTAGTACTTTCCCCACAAAGGCGAGATTTTTGAGAAGCAATGCCATGTAGTGAAAAAAAAATACTAGATTAAGAGTCAGAAGGACTGAGTTTGAATTCTGTCTCTGATGTTAACTAACTGTGTTGCCTGGGGCAATTACTCAAACTATCTGGGCCTCAGTTTCCTCATTTATAAAGAGAGGCCATTGAATTTGATGATCTCTTAAGTCCCTTTTAGTGACAACATTTCACCATACTACTTATACTACAAGTCTATGGTAAAGGTCTTTCTGACAATAGAGTTTTAATAGAACACATCTTCATTAGCAGGAGTATTATTATTATTATATTGTTTGATTCAGCTGTGAAATCTGAGATTCAAACTAGTCTTAGAAATTGGGAAGAAAAAAATGGGTTGACCCTTACAAGAAGCCCTACAGACAAAACCCAGGGCCGGGGAGAGTGAAGAAATCTGGTCCACTTTCATCAAACACAAAATAAAACTTTGTGCTTAGCATCAGAGATGTCAGAACGAGGAGGCAGGATGATAATAATAGCTCGTGTTTATATAGAATCTAATAGCGCCAAAAGTATTTCCCTCACAACCGTCCTGTGAGAAAGGTAGTGCCAGTGTTACCCACGTCGCCATGGAGACGATGCTCCCTCACACGGTGCCTCAGAATGCACCATCTAGTGATGTCTTGGAACTGAAGCTTCTGGGATGGTTTTTGTGAAGATTTCTGGGGGGAAAGGTTGGAAAAGAGGGGAGCTAGATGGAGAGTTCAGAGTTCTTTCTCCATCTTGGGACAGCTACAAGGTTGTTCCCATTGCTGTTTCTGACAACAGTATTTATTATGGATGTGATGTGGACAATGGTTGGTGAGCTAACCCAAGAGCTCTTTCAGAGACAATTCCATTCTCCCCTGCCTTTGAGTCAGAGAAGGAAGCAACTCCCATTAATTGGATAAATTTTCTGAGTTGCTGGCTTATCTTTCTTCCCATGAGGGAAAGGAGCTTAAGGCAGGAAAACCCGATTTCTGCTAGAGCTCGTAGAACCCAGCACTGGCTACTTTATAAATGAACCTACTCCTCTCCTTCTTTCTTCTGTTTTTTTTTTTTTTTCATTGCTACCATTTATTTTCCTTTACATAAAGAAAATCTAGCAGCTTCTAATCCTGGTTTTATGATTGCTATTGGCATGGTTAGAAGTTTGGGCAAATGTGTGGGTCTGGGAAGAGAACAAGGGATGATGTTTCCTGCTCCAGCTGAGGCGCTCGTTGGTGGCAGAAATATTAATCTCCCTCCGGGGGAGTTACGGTCTTTTTGGAGGAAATTTGAGTTAGTAGACCCCAGCCAGCTCAAGTTTATAAGCAAGAAGGATTTTAAGTAGGGAGAGATCAGTAACCTAAAGTGAATAAGAGATACACGCTCTGTGAGATAAATTTGGGATGGGGATTCATTAGTTTTTGTATCCCATGAGTCCTTTCTTTCACCTTTTGCAGGTGTTCACATTATTTCTTGACCTCTGTCATTATAACTCTGGGTCAGATTCGGACCCATCATGGTAGCCAGAAACTCTCCCAGCACTTGACTGGCCACTGAAGTCAGAACTGCATAAATCCTTCTGAGATTGCTCATAAAAGGTTCTGGGAGGGATACGCCTTAAGAAGCAGGAAGAGGAAGCAGTTTCAAGTTCGGCTCATGCTCCATCTTGGGAACACATGGGGAGAAGCAGGCACGCTCCTACCCTCCCCATCCTACCCAAACTTCTTCCGTTATGGGAGACTCTGACCACTGGCTTGCTGCTCATGTGTGGCTGACGTCGGTAGAGAGGGGAAGGGCAATGAGGCACTGCGATGCTGAAAGGACCTGCTTTGCTGAGACGGCCCCACCAGAGGCATTCTCTGCCCCCTGCCCCAGCCCCAACTCCAAGCCACAGAGGAAACCACTGCCTTAACTGCCTCCTTCTTCGGTGTCTAAGCAGGAAAAACTGTTTCTTGACTTTGAAGTCAGAAGTATTTGGGACTGATCACAATAGTTCTAACGGACTGTGCTGGTCAGTCCTTCGTGTTCCCCTATCTCCCTCAGACTTTCTATCCCTTCCCTGAGACTGGATACACCAGCAAAGAGAATTAGTACATTAACCTTAGGTTGTGAGTCGTCATTTAAGCGAAAGAGGAGACAAAAGTGAGTCTGGAGTGAGACCAGTGGATTCACCCAGCACTGGCCACAGAGGCAGGGAAGGGGCAGGGAAGGGGCAGGGACGGGGGCTGAACAGGGGGCTTTCCCTGGGGACTCCCAAACCTGATGGAATTGCCCACAACTGCTTTCTAAGTCAGCTCAAGGTGATGTGCAAGGGAAAATAAAAGCAGAGTGAGAGATTTTAATTTGATCATTCTTCTAGGCTACAAGCTCTGTATATAGTATATTTGAGTGAACCCAAAAGCCAAGGGGTAAGAAAAAGTGGGATAGAAAATAAACATGCTCCACGTGAGGACTTCACTCACTGCCCTGGTGGTGTATTCAAGATGCTACAGTAGTTTCTATTGCTACAGTATTATCACAAGCAGTACAAGGGGACAACTACCATCACCTATACCTACTGGGAGGTGAGTGAGGATTTATATTTACCCACTAACATCCTCTATATTTATTACATGAGTATTATTTTCCTGATTTTATAGATGAAACCAAAAAAGATACATGACTTAACAAGGTTACACAGTGGGATAAGTAGCTGAGTTGGAACTTAAATTACTGCAAAGTGCCTGGCACATAGTAGGTGCTTAATAAATACTTATTGATTTACTGATTAAATCAGATCTTCTGACTCCCGGGCCTTTGTTCTTTCCATTGCACCATGCTGGCAGCTCAAAGATAGCTGTGACCCAGAGAAAGATACACAGATAGATGAGATTCAGAGGTGCATTGGAGCCAGCTCCAAGAGGCATCCAAGAGCTGATTGCTAAATTTTCAGTGGGAGCATGTACCCTTCAGAAATCAGAAAACACTACAAATCAGGGTTTGACTTCTTGTTTTGATGATTGCCTAGACTTTGAAAAGTGATGAAGAAAATGTTAATTCAGATTAAATTTAAAAGTGTGTCTTGCATACTATTGTCTTTATCTGTAAACTGTAAAAGACTTATTCACAAAGGAAAAGAGACCGTGTAAGCTAAAAATAAAACACCATTAGAAAAACTGAAGAAAACAACAACCATCTGCCATTACCCATCAGCAAGTTATGAGTGCGAGAGAGAGGTCATATGACACGATTGGACAAATGTTGGGTCTGGGGGCAGCAGATGAGAGTTCAAATCACTCTGCTCCTTATTACCAGGGTGACCTTGGGTAAATCACTTAACCTCCCTAGGTCTTAATTTGTTCATCTGAAAAATGAGGGGGTTAGACTAAATGGTTCCTAAGGTCTTTTCTGGCTCTAAAGCTGGGAGGCTCACATGTACTACCTGAGTGACCTTGGGCAGCAATAATAATAACACTAACTAGCCTTGATACAACTCTTTAAGGTTCACAAAGCAAATATTATCTCATTTTATCCTCATAACAAACCTAGGAGGTAGGTGCTATTTTTAATCCTCATATTACAGAAGAGAAACTAGGGGTTAATAGATGTGTGCCCAGGGTAACATGGTTAGTAAGTGTCTGAGATGGGATTTGAACTCAGGTAATCTCGACTCCAGATCCACTGGTTTACCTACAGCGCCACCTAGCTGCCATGCATTGTATACCTCTAGGTGCTGCTTTCCTCACCTCTAAAGTGAGGTTAAATGGTAAGATAACCCTCCAGCCCTAAAAACTGAAAGTGACAAGGAGGCAGCTTGGTGGAATGGAAAGAGCATTGGGCTGGGAGTCAGGGGAGATTTGGGGTTGAATCCTGACACTGACATTTACTAGCTGTATCATTCAATGCAAGTTGATTAACTTCTCTGACCTCAGCTTGTTTATCTGTAAAATGGGGAGAGTAGTGGATGCACTGCCTACCTCACAGGGTTTTTTTTTAAACTAAATTAAATTTAAATTTTATGTTAAATTAAAATTAACTTTATCTTAAATTTAAATTTAAATTTAAATTGACTTTAATTTTAAATGAACTTCATTTAAATTTTAAATTAAAATTAATTTTATTTTAAATTTTAAATAAATTTTAATTTAAAATTAAAATCAAATTAAATTCATCTTACATCATTAATTAACTAAATTATTATTTAAGAATAAATTAGTTTTTTCAATTAACAAATGCTTTCTCCCTCCAACCTCTCTCTCTCTCTCTCTCTCTCTCTCTCTCTCTCTCTCTCTCTCTCACACACACACACACCAGAAAAAAAAAAAAAGAAAATCTCTGTAACAAATATGCATAGTCAAGCAAAATAAATCCCAACACTGGTAACGTCCAAAAATGTGTGACTCATTCTGCGCTCATCTTGAGGAAAGTACTTTTTTTCTTTTTTTTTCTTCTTTGGTGAGGCAGTGGGGTTAAGTGACTGGGCCAAGCTCACACAGCTAGTAAGTGTCAAGTTGAAAGTACTTTGGTAACTTGAATGCTCCTCAAATTTCCCTGTTTCTGTTGCACTTGGCACCGTTCTCCCCATCACCCAGGTTCACCACAGGGGGCTCATCCTTGACTCTTCCTTCCCTGGCATCTCCCCATAGCTGACCACATCTGTGACCACATTTACTGCTTCTGCGTTCACAGCATTCCTCACAACTGCCCTTTCTTTCTACTCCTAGCTGCCACCCTGTAACTCAGGCCCTTCTCCCCTCTACTTTAGACTCCTGTGACAGCTTCTTCATTGCTCTTCCTGCTCCTGGTCTCTCCTCCTCTGTCATTTGTTCTCTCCATAACCGCCTCTTTCTGAGGACCAGGCCTGGTCATATCACTACTGCTTAAAAATATTCAGTGGCCCCTCATTTCCCGGAGGAAAAAATACAATACAATCAGCAGGCTGGTATTTAATACCCTCTAAAATCAGGCCCTTATCTATCTTTCTAGCTTATTTCAAACAATTCCCCTTCACTAACACAACATTCTAGTTTCACTAGACTGTGAGGCATTACCTAAACTCACCTTCCATCTTTTTTTCTTTTCTTTTTGCATTTTATTTTATCTACTATTATTATTTGTTTTTAACATTCATTTTTTTAAAAAAAATTGAGTTTTGATTTCTCTCTTTTCCTCCACCCCTCTCTCATCCATTGTGAAGGGAAGAAATGTGATATGAGTTATACATGTGACACCATACAAAACATATTTCCATGTTAGCCATGTTGCAAAAAAAAGGAAGAAAAATAAAGAAAGTGAAAAAATTTTGCTTCAATCTGCATTCAGACACCATCAGTTCTTTCTCTGGAGTTGGATGATGCTTCATCTTTATAAAATAGATTTTAAAAATTTGAATGAACAAAAATTTATTTTTCTCCTCATCTCCTCTCCCCAAATGGACAGAAGAAAAAGACAGACATGCAGTCAAACAAAACAAACTCCCACTGTATGTTGACATTCCATTTCTATCTCTGTGCCACTGCATAAGCCAGCTTCCATCGTACCTGGAATTTGCTTCCTCCCCAGCTCCACCACTCTGAATCCTCGGCTTTTCCTCAAGGCTCAGATGAAGTACAGGTTCTATTGTGAATACGCAGCACAGCCTTGCGGCTGAAGGGCTTCACGAAGTCCCAGTAAGTGTTTATCTGTGAATTAGGTACATGTGCTACTGTACTAATAATTATACGTATTTTTAAACTTACACAAAAATAGACATTTATAAAAGGATGTAACCAAGATGAAAGAGTTGATCCACCAAATCCCTGGAGTTTATTGGGTAGGGGATAACTACACTCTAGAGAAGTCACTTTGGCAGCCCTAGGGAAGAAGGAATGGAGAGGGGAGATATTGGAGGTAAGGAGACCAAATAGGGAGTCACTGCAGTAGTCTAGAGGTGATAAGAGTCTGAACTAGAGTGGTAGATGCACGAGTAGAGAGAAGGGAATGGATAATAATAGTCATAATAATAATAACCACTAACATTTATGTAGCACCTACTATATACCAGGCATTGTGCTAAGCACTTTAAATATTAGCTCATTTGATTTTCATAACTACCCTGGGAGGAAGATGCTATTATTATCCCCATTTTACAGATGAGGAAACTGAGGCAACAAAAGTAAGCGGCTTGCCCAGGGAGAGAGAGGTTGTGGAGACAGAAAAGGCAAGTCTGGTGACTGTATATATGGGCTGAGGGTGAGTAAGAAGTCTAGGATGACTTCAAGATTGTGGCCCTGAGTGACTGGAAGGATAGTGGTGTACTTGAGAGTTCCATGATAGAAAAGTTCATGAGAAGGGTAGGTTTGGGGGGAAGGATCATGTAATTAAATCTTCCACGCAAATCACAACTTTGTTGTTCATTCTGCCTATTCATTCTGTGAAACTCACTCTGACCCACTAAAAATGGAAAGGACGGGGTAGGGGCTCTCACTCAGCGGCCATCACCTTGGAGCATAGAGGCTCCTCCCTGAGGGGCATCTGCTCCAGCTACCAGGGGAGCTGAGCTCAGGAAATGTTGCCTGCCCAAGTGGGTGCTGGTGCTTGGGTTGCTATTAGGTCATAACCTCCCAGAATGGCAGATGCCTGATGCACCCACTGGACACCAGGGACAGGAGGGGACAAGTGTTGAACAATACCAGGTGAACTGGAAGGTGTTGCTGTGCTGGAGACAAGCCTACAATTGTGGAGAGGGTGTGATACAATCCACCCTTCCACCCTCTGCTTTGTTGATCACTCACCTGCATGGTCACTCCACAGCTCCCTGAGTAGGTACATGGAGCACTACTTGGAGCCCACTGCCCAGAGACCATAAGAGCTTAGGGATTTGCCCATGGTCATAATGGCAATAAAAGGCAGGGCTTTCTGACCCAGAGGCTGGCTTACTAGCCACTGTGCCAGGAATAGAGGCTAGATCTGTGATTTCCTTGGTGGAGGGAACTCTTGAGTGAGGAAACTCCTTCCAATACAGGTCGGCACCTTCCCTTCAACTTATTGTCTTAGGGAGCTGTCCAGAGCATTGAGAGGTTAAATGAATTCCCTGTGATCACGCAGCCATTGTGTGTCAGAAACAGAAATTGAATCTGGGTCTTCCTGACTTGAAACCAGTTTCTCTGAGTTGGTACTTAATACCTATTGCTTGTTTTGTCAATTAATTTGAATTTCAATAATCCCTCTGTTGCCCCCATCCCCATGTCTCCCTACATGTTTAGGGATGACTAAAATTTCTATTTCAAAAGGGGGAAGGCTTTTTTTTCTTTATTCCTTAGAGCTAAAAGATTTAGCATGCAAAGCGTGAGATTACAAATTTATTACCAGAACCTCACTTATATTAACATAGCCTCGGGTCAGTAAGTCGGCAGCCATAAACAACTCTTCTCCTACTTTGGGGTAGGAGAGAGGAAAGGAGGGTAGTTAGAGAAGATAAGGACCCTGAGGTTCTGAAGGCATGAGAAGGGGAAACCACCTGAGGAAAGGAGGACAGGGTGTTGAGAAGGGAGTAGAAAAGGGAAATTAGAGATGGTTAACAAAAAGAACGCACACCAGATCCTTTCCAGTGGTGAGAAGACTGGAAAAGAGAAAGGCACTAACATGTCCATCTTTCCCTCCTCTGGACCAACACACCTTGAGTGAATCAACATACATCAGTTGTTCTGTTAGACAGTTCTTGAAATATAAGGCTGGTACGCAAAAGGGTTGCTCAAGGAAGTAACTTATTAAGACCTTTTCTTTTTTACTTCTTCTATTCATACTCTTCCCCATCTCCCAGTAGGAAATTCTAACCCTATTAATAGTCAAGACTAAGAGATTTCCATAATATTTACAACCTAAATTGTGAAAGTTTGCATATTTATAAAATTCCATGAGCAATTAGAAGGCACTTGTCAGAGCAGGCATGTAAGAAATGTTTGTTGAACACATGAATGAATGAATGAATAACAGAGCAATTCATGAGATGTCACAAGACACCAATAGCTCATTTAGAGAAGATATCTCCCCCCAATTTTTTGCAGGGCTGGGGAGTCCTACAGGGACATTGCATATAAAGTCAGATTATTTTTTTTTATTTTCTGTGTTCATTGATTTTGCTGAATTATTTTTATCTTCTTCCTTAAACATTTTTTAAAAGCTTTTTGTTTTTTGGTTATATGAAATTATCTCTGGAGGAGAAAGAGAAGGGGTATGGAAAATCTAGGCAAAGAAAACAAAATAATAAAAAATCTATTCTTTTTTACCTTTAATTAGAAACAAAATTTTAGATATTCATTTTTTAAATATCTAAGTTCCAAATTCCCTCCTTTCCAGCCTTGTCCTTGAGAATGCAAACAATTTGAGATAGGTTATATGTGTGCAGTCATGCAAAACATTTCCATATTAGCCATGTTGCAAAAGAAAAAGCAGACCAAGAAAACTCAAAATAATAAAAAAAAAAAGTTTGAAAAGCATGTTTCAACCTGTATTCATATGCCATCAGTTTTTTCTCAGGAAGTGGATAAAATTTTTCATCAGAAGTCCTTCAAAATTGTCTTGAATTACTGGATTGCTGAGAACAGCTAAGTCATTCACAGCTGATCTTTATACAATGCTGCTGTTACTGGTTCTCACTTCATGTTGCATCAGTTCATATAAGTCTTCCCAGGTTTTTCTGAAACCACCCTGCTCATCGTTTCTTGTAGCATCATAGTATTCTATCATAGTCATATACCACAACTTGCTTAGTTATTCCCCAATTGATGGACATCCTCTCAAAAATCTACTTTAAAGCTAGTTCATTTATATAGTATTTTATAATTTACAAACTATGGTCATCTCTTTAATCTCAAAGTGCTTGTTTGAGCCTTGTAAGGTATGTGTGTTTGTGTATATATATATATATACATGTATGTATGTATGTGTGTATGTATATATATATATAATGTATCCACTATATATGTGTATATCTATACACACACAATAAAATAGAGTAATATTATATGTATTATATATATCATATATGTATATATATATATATATATATTTGTTTTTTAATCATGTCTGACTCTTTGTGACTTGATTTGGTGTTTTCTTGGCAGAGATACTGGAGTGGTTTGCCATTTTCTTCACCAGATAATTTTGTAGATGAGGAAACTAAGACCTAAAAGATTTAATGACTTGCTCAGGGTCACACATCTAGTAAGTGTCTGAGGCTAGCTTTGAACTTAGGAAGATGAGTCTTCCCAACTCTAGGCCAGGTACTCTATCCATTGTATCACCTAGCTAATCCATGTTTGTGAGTGTGTATGTGTGTGTGTGTGTGTGTATACACACATAAATGTACGTATACACTTATACACATGCACATAAGCATGTATGTATATGTACACATATGTATGTATATATCTTTATCTCTCTATCTACATATAATTGTCCCTATTTACAAGTGATAAAATGAAGTTTTAGACAAGTCAAGTGACTTACTATCACACAGCAGCAGTATGTGCTTACCAAATGAGTGGCATAAACAGTAAGGATCCTTATTGAATTTAGAGATGAAAAAGATCAGTTTGGCCAAAGCAGATTTCCTGGAAGAGGTGGGATTTGATGTGACCTCATGGATAAATAAATACATCTCACAAAGGGTGAAGACTGAAGACAGAAATGTGCTGTTTTTTTTTAATGGTAAAAGAGAAAGCTAAAATTCATGACCAAATAAGGATTGGACAACTTTCCAAATTATCATAGAACTAAAGAGTATCCAGTCCAATCCTCCCATTTTATAGATGAGTAACATGAAATCCGGAGGCATGAAATAATTTGCCCAAAGTTCACTGAGGTAGTAAGAAACAGAGCCAGGTTTTGAGCAGGTCTTTAGTTTCCAAATCCTTAGGTGGCATGACAGATAGTGCTGGGCCTGGAGTCAAGAAGACATGAGTTTCAGTACTGCTCAGACACTTACTAGCTCTGTGACCTTGGGCAAGTCACTTAACCTCTGTTTACCTTAATTTCCTCAACTGTAAAACAGAGATAATAATAGCATCTATTTCACAAGGTTGTTGTAATGATCAAATGAGATAATGTTTGTAAATCAATTAGCATTATGCCTGGCACATGGTAGATACTATATAAATGTTAACTATTATTGTCCTTTCCATGAAACCATACAGTTATATTAATAGAATAGTGAATCTTGATTTCAAAGTACTTGGCTGAGTTAAATTTGTGTTTTTCTATGAAACCTAGACTCAAACATTCGGGGGCCTTGTTTTCTTCCAGAAACAGCTCCAACTCAAACCTTCTAGGTGTGTGTGCTGGGGTATGTTACTTCTGTTTAGAGAAATGATTATAAGAATGTGTATGTGTGTTTGGTTCTTTTTAAATGTTTGTTTATTTTTCAAAGGTTTGCACAAGCTCTCCAATGAGCCAATTCTCTCCTGTGTTACCATGCAACATGCTGTATTCCTGCTGAAAATGGAGCTCTTGTCTTTTCTTCATAATCTCTTAGCTAATGAATGGCTGGAGATAAAAACCAGCAGTCTCTGCAGGACAAGCAAAACATCTGGTATACTCTTAGGAATGAATCTCTACCTGTCTAAGGAACTCCTCAAAGGAAGACAGAGGTTACAAACAGAAACATTTTTATTTCAAAGTTTTATGGCTCAACTTTTAAAAATTTTCTCTCTGGCCCATTTTAAATACATTTCAGCAGCAGAAGCCTACTAATAGGGAAGTCATTTTGTGAAAAGAATTTAAAAGTTCAGGAGAGGGAGGCCAGTGATTTTTGTTGCTGGCAGAAATACATGACAAAGGCAGAGTTATAGAATAAAGGAAACTGGGGGTAGCTAGGTGACGCAGTGGATAGAGCACTGGCCCTGGAGTCAGGAGGACCTGAGTTCAAATCCAGCATCAGACACTTGAAATTTCCTAGCTGTGTGACCCTGGGCAAGTCACTTAAACCCTATTGCCATATCCCAAAAAAGTAGAGTGAAGGAACTGGAGTGGGGAGGCACACTAAATTAACGTTCCTAGGGGCAGCTAGGTGGAGCAGTGGATAGAGCACTGGCCCTGGATTCAAGAGGATCTGAGTTCAAATCCAGTCTCAGACACATAACATTTACTGGCTGTGTGACCCTGGGCAAGTCATTTAACCCCATTGCCTAACCAAAATTAAAAAAAAAATGAATTAATTAATGTTCCTGGCAACGAGGAGGATTATAGGTGTTGTAGAGAATGTTATTACCCCAGATGGTACTAGCTCTCAAGCTGATTGTCAGTTTTTCAGTGTGAAATTTACATATTTGGAAATCAATAAACACTATAAATCAAGGCTGTTTGGTTGATTGTCTACACTAAAGGAAGTGATGGGAAAAGTGCTAATAATGCAGATTAATCTTAAAAATGTGTCCTACTTACAATCTACCTGCCCCCCAACCTCAACCAGTTGTTAAGCATTCGCCAACACTGCCCAGCCTTAGCTCCATGTTTTGAGGGATATCCAGGAAGAGATATTCATCCCCTCCACAGGCTAGAAAAGCTGTAGAAAAAAATTACCCACCTCTCTTGCCCATATTTTGGGACTCTGACAGTTTCCTGTTGGACTTCCAGCTTAGCGAAAAGGGAAAGAACCAAATATGTTTGGAGGGTGACAAGAGATCATTCTAGAGTGACAGTGAGGAATAAGATAGTCTACATGCTAAAAAAAAAAAACATGTATGTAATATCAAGAGAGGGCAGCTAGGTGGTACAATGACCAGAGCACCAGATCTGGAGTCAGGACCTGAGTTCAAATCCAGCCTTATATCTTTACTAGCTGTGTGACCCTGGGTGAGTCACTTAAGCTTGTTTGCCTCAGTTTCCTCATCTGTAAAATGAGCTGGAGAAGGAAAAGGCAAACCACTCCAGCATCTTTGCCAAGAAAACACTAAAAGGGGTCAAGAAAGGTCAGACATGATTGAAAAGTGACTAAACAACAATATCTAAAGATTTTGACTCTTCTCCCCAGTCCCCAGAACATTGGGGAGACCGACTTTAAAAGAGACGTGGGAGGACATGGGCATAGATGGGCAGCAATCTGTACTGTACGTGGACGAGATCTCAGACCTACTGAAGTAAGTGTTTAGGGACCAAGAGGAATTCCTCAGTCTGAGAAAGAGAGGATATAAATTGTTGACAAGGAATTGAAACCCAAGATAAATGAGATGATTAAAAAAAAGTACTTTTTCCAATCAGTCTAAGTTTAGTAGCCCAAGACAACCTATATTCTAGGGTACTAAAACGTTTAGGTGCATTTAATTAGCTATTGTCAATACTTTTCTAGGAAGAGGACCTGAACAGGAAAGGTCCTAGAAGATTGGTAAAGGGTAGATTTGGACCCAAAAAAAATCCCATTAGCATGTGAGCCCCTTGAGAGCAGAGATGGTCTCATTTTTTTTTCTCTTTGTATCACCAGCACTTAGCACAGTGCTTTGCACATAGTAAGCATTTAATAAATGCTTCATTCATTCATTCATTCAAATCTTCCAAAAAAAAAAAAGAAATTAAATTCTTCAAGCTATATATCATTAAGCCTGAGTTCAGCTATTGTCTATCTTACAGTTGGGTTATTGGTGGTTCCGGTTTAGGTCCTCATAGACCATTTAACAGTTAACAAAAAGGTTTCTCTAACTGTAGCATGAAAAGGTGATTCAGCAGGGACACAGCTTCGTTTCAGTTGGGTGTAGCTACCCTGCCTCTGATTGGCCATGCTGATGTGCTCCTCAGAAGCCTGTGGAGAAGCTTCTGACTTCTCATGAAGTGACTCTTGGACTTAGTCCCCCCAAAAGTTATATTAATGGTTTGAATCTCAGCCCCCTGGACTGCTTAAGTCTTGATGATGGTTTCAATATCTTTTAAGGAAAAAGTCTAGCCTGAATGGGGTAGGATAAAAATAGTAGTACTAATAATGGCTAGCATCTATATAGTGCCTTAAAGTTTGCAAAGTGCTTTACGAATGTAATTTAATTTTATCCTCACAACAGTCGTGAAAGGTAGGTGTTATTATTATCATTCTCATTTTATTATTCTTATTGTGAGTCATTTTTCAATCGTGTCCAACTCTTCATGACCCCATTTGGGGTTTTCTTGGCAAAGATACTGGAGTGCTTTGCCATTTCCTTCTCTAGTTCATTTCATAGATGAGGAAACTGAGGCAAACAGGGTTAAGTGACTTGCCCACAATCACGCAGGCTAGTAAGTGTCTGAGACCACATTTGAACTCAGGAAGATGAGCCTTCCTGATTCCAGGCTTGGCACTCTATCCACTGCACCACTTAACTGCCCCATTCCCATTTTATAGATAAAGAAAATTAGTCAGACAGAAGTTAAGTGACTTACCTAGGGTCACACAGCTAGGAAGTGTCTAAGACTGGAAATAAACTCAGGTCTTCCTGACTGGCCAGTGAGGTCAAGCTCAAATAGAATCAGAGGCTACTGAGCATACGTAAGAATCCCTGTGGGTCACATATATTGACTTAACTTAAAATATAATATTATCTATGTTTTATTATATTTTACTACATATTTTTCAATTACATTTTCAGCTTTGAGTCACATTATGGAGTGCCGCAAGCAGTATGTTTGCCATTTCAGCTCTAGGCCCTTAGGAAAAGCCAGCCCAGCCTACCGGGTAGGGTCTTAGGGAAAAACAAGCCTGGCAAAGACTCTAGTAGATATTGTTATACTTTGGTACACTCCAGTAGATACAGGGCACTAGCAAAACTCTAGCAGACATTTTTTAAAAGCTTTAAAAACTTTTATGTTTTTTCATTTCTACATGTCATTTCCAGATGTACTCTTCTGCTCCACAGAACCTTCCATTGACCCAAGGAAGGCATAGGCAGCATGCTGCCCCCATGATCCTTCACTTTCTCTTCTGAGAAAAGGGAAGTGTGTTCCATCATCTTTTCCAGAAAGGATTTGTAACAGGTATCATCAGGTCAGGGGACACAGTGCCTGGAATAGAGTAGGTGCTTAATAAATGCTTGTTGACTGATTGACTCCTGCCAGCAATCATTGAAAACCATGAAGAATGGGAGGAGTAGCACAGGACTGAAGAAGTCAACTCAAGTGTCCCACTTTTCCAAAAAGCAGAGAATAAAGTGTGCACACTAGAGATCAATGAGTCCAGGTTTCACTCCTTCTCTTCCACCTTTCCCTGGCTTCATTTGCTAGTTTATTTGGCTAATCAGAGGGAGTGAAAGCAAGGATAAACTTGAAATTGAATAAATGTGTTTTAATACCCTTGGTGTGAAAAGCACGATACCATGTGCTGGGGAAAATAACAAGGGGAATTAGAGTCAGTTCTTGCCCTCACATAGCTCGCAATCTAGGCCGAAGAAGTGATGTGATGCACGTACAAGTAAGTAGAATACAAAAAACGGAAGATATCCAAGCAACGTCCTGCCAATGGAAAGTTATCCCAAAGCAAAGGTCTGACTCCCTTGCTCAAGGAACTCCAGTGGCTCCCTATTGCCCCCAGGATAATATGCAAATTGCTTCGTTTGGCATTTAAATCCCTCAGCAATCTGACTCTAAACTATCTTTTACAGATCTATTTCACGTTATTCTGCTTTTATAGAGTATCTTTTGTATTTTAGAGTGACAGTGAGAAACAAGACAGTCTGCAGGCTCTTTGGGCGTGTATGTAATATCAAGAGAGGCGTCTAGGTGGCGCTATAGTGCATAGAGTGCCAGGGCCTAGAGTCAGGAAGACTCAACTTCCTGAGTTCAAATCTGGCCATAGATGCTTACTAACTGTGTGACCCTGGGTAAGTTACTTCACCCTGTTTGCCTCAGTTTCCCCATCTGTAAAATGAGCTAGAGAAAGAAATGGCAAACCACTCCAGTATATTTGCCAAGGAAACCACAAATAGGGTCTCGATGAATTGGACAAGACTGAAAAACTACTAACAGCAACAACATAAAGAAATCTTGAGAGATCCTCTAGCATATTAGGTAAACTGGAAGAGATATGGGAGGACACGGGTACAAATGGGCAGCAATCTATACCGGTGGAGGGGATGCTCACATCGACAAGATCCCAGATTTTGTATCATCTGTTGTCACATATCCCAGTGTATCCCTGTGCCACCCCTCCAGGCTCAGGGCTGAGTCCATGATCAGCATCGTAGCCATTTTGTTCCCTTGGCTTAAAGCACTGGATCCTGAGTCAATGACTATCCTTGTTCCATAGTTTCTGCCCTGGTCACCTGCCTCTAGGTTTAATTTGTGATTTTGGGCTAGGAAGATGACCCGCTTTATCTTCTCCATTGATTTCTTTGGTCAAACATTCTTGGTCAGTTATCATTGGAGTAACCGTGGGGGTAGGGGAAACTATACTGCTTCTTCCTGCTCACTGCTCTGCCATCTTGGTTGCATCTCTGCCTTTGTACTTTTTTTGGTTTTGGTTTTTTTTTTTATCTGAATAGTATTTAACATCTAGTAGATGCTTGATGTATATACAGCAATGGCAATTGTCTATTTTACACCTAAGGCAAGACTTGAAATTCCTGCTCTCCATGAGTGTTGGGGACAAATGGATAAAGTGCTTGTAATTTTAGTTCTGTTCTTTCATGCTTTTATTTTCCTGAGGGGTCATTTAAAAAGTTGTCTTTTCATGCCCAGTACCTCACACCATGCCTTGAGCGTGAGTGCTGAATAAAGGCCTTTATCATCTCTAGTCTAGATGACTGCAATAGCCTTCCAACTGGCCTCTCTACTTCAGTCTCTCCTCTACTCAGCAGCCAAGGTGATTCTTCTAAAGTGTAGATCTGAACTGTTTACGCTCCTTTTCAGTGAGCTGCTGTGGCTCCCTGATTCCTCCAGGATTGAATATACAATACTCTGTTTGCCCTCTAAGGCTTCTCACAAGTTGACCCCTTTCTCCTTTTCTATTTGTCTCACACTTTATCCCTCTCCAGAAACTACAGTCCAGCTACACTGGATTTACCATCCCAGAACACGATACTCTGGTCTTTGTCCCTGGGTACTGGCTATCCCCCACACCTAGAACGTTCTGCCACACACAGCCATCTCCTAGTTTCCCTGGTTTGCTTCCCGACTCAGCTCAAACCCCACTTTCTGCAGGCAGTCTTTCTCTTATCACCTTGTTTTTAATCTCTTCCCTTTGAGATGACTTGTCATCCACTCTCTCTATAGCTTGTGTGTACCTAGTTACTTAAATAGGAGCAGCTAGATGGCACAGTGGATAGAGTACCAGGCTTGAAGTCAGGAAGACTCATCTTCCCAAGTTCAAATCTGGGCTCAAGACACTTACTAGCTGTGTGACCCTGGGCAAGTCACTTCATCCAGTTTGCCTCAGTTTCCTTACCTGTAAAATGACTGGAGAAGGAAATGGCAAACCCCTCCAGTGTCTCTGCCAAGAAAACCCCACATGGTGTCATGAAGAGTCAGACAGAACTAAACAACAAAAGTTATTTACATGCTGTTATCCCCCCTTTACCTGTGAGTTCCTTGCCAGCAGGGGCTGTTTTTTGCCTTTTTTTTGTATCTGTAATGCTTTGCATAGTGCCTTGCTATTAATAGGTACCTAATAAATGCTTATTGACTGTCTTGACTGTATTCAACAAGATGAGATGCTGTTGATCAATAGCTGCATGATTCTGGGAAAATTGCTTTCCCTCTTTGGATTTCAGGTTCCATAAAACAAAGAAATTAGACGAGGTCATCGGTAAAGCTCTCTTCTAGATCTTATTCCTTCTATGTGACTTTAAGTTAAAAATTTTGATTGGGAGCAATTTGTTTTGTTCTGTTTTGTTTTTTGATAAGATCAATTATCTTTTTCACCAGGAGATGGCAGCTTCCTACTGTTTTAAATGGGACAATTCATTTGGGGGGGAAACGGGGAAAAAACCAAAAAACCCTCTATAAGTGGCTCAGTTCCAGTTGGCAGACTAGTGGATGGCTTTGTGATGTGGATTTTAATTGAAGAAACCAAGAATTATATTTTAAAGGCTTTTCCTAAAATGTCAGAAGCTTCCCCTGGTAATATGTTTCATTTCAAGGACTTTCCCTCTTTCCCTCCTCTTCCTCCCACAAGTAGAGTGTTAGAACCTGGGAGAGTCTGCTGTGCTCTGGAAATCTTCGTGGATTCATTCAGCCCTCATCTCCAAGGGCCTTCTAGTTGATGTCCCCAAAGCAGTCATGTTCTATGGGTCACCTGCCATGGTAACCATGCAGTCTCCTTCTTCTGAGGGTCCTCCTGGAAAGGCAGGTGGTACATCATAGAGTATAGGGGGCATCTTTCTGAGAATCAGTGTGGCATATTGGATAGAACCCAGGACTTGGAGTCAGAAAGATATGGGTTCAAGTTCTAATTTAGGGACTCTTTAGCTGTAGGCATCCAAGGATCAGATAACTTTGGCCCTGGAAGGGACTTTAGATGTTATCCAGTCCAACCTCATCATAATAATAGCTAGCATCTATGTAAAGTTTTCAAAGTGCCATATGTATGTTATCTCATTTTTGTAGATCAGGAACAGAAGGCCCGAGAGGGGAAGGGTCCCCTCATTGTCACAGGTTTTAGGTGACCCAGCTGGCATTCTGTCTCTAGATACAGCACCCTTCCTCTTGTCTACAGCTACTCTAGACAATTCACTAACCTCTCAGATCATAGATTTAGAGCTGGAAGAAATCTAAGCAGTCAGCAAATCCATCCCCCTTACTCCCTCTTCCTACTTCTCCAATACTGTTGCTTGTCTAATTTTTTAAAAAAGCAGTTTCTATAGTTTCTAAGAGATTCCTAAATCCCTTTAGAAAAATAAAAACTGTGGGTGACCCCAAGATCAATGGAAATAGCCATAATAGGCATGAGACAACTGCAGCTTATTGCAGTGATGGCGTACTCCCAAGAAGTAGATAAAAGACAGACGTGAGATGTGAATGACCAGAAAAGAAGTTGGTGCCACTCTTGTATCCAGAGGAGAGAAAGTCGATGAAAAGATTGCATGTGCCACTGGAGACCTGAAAGAACCAAACAGAAAACCCTGGCTCACTGGGTAGATCCTTGATGGAGGATTTACAAAAGGTCATGGGCAACAGTTGAATGTGATGGATGAGAAGTGGCGGAGAAGCTGCAATCTGCACCAATGGAGAAGCTACCCATGTCAGTGAGAGCACATAGACAGTAACCAGACCTTTGATTCCAGCAAAGAAGGCAACGCGTGAAGAGGAACTCCCTCCACCAATGCAGATGGAGTCTTTCTCAGCCAATGACAGTCAGAGAGTTGCCTGTGTGTTCCTAGCTGTTCTCATGTTGTCTCCTTCATCAGACTGTGAACTCCTTGAGAGAAGGGACGTTTTGGGGGCATTTCTCTGCATCCCCAAGAGGCTTAGCACAATGCTTCAATAAACCCTTTGAAAATGTTTGTTGACTTGACTTGGCCCAGTATAGTGAGAATGTCTCAACTCTCCTTGAGTAAATCACCTTCAGGGGCTGGGGACGAGGTGGGCCCTTCCTCATATAGCAAGTCAGAGATCAGAGGAAGTGAGTGTTCAACTGTCTCCCTACCTGTGTTTCTTTCTCTTTCTTTCTTTCTTTCTTTCTTTCTTTCTTTCTTTCTTTCTTTCTTTTTCTTTCTTTCTTTCTTTCTTTCTTTCTTTCTTTCTCTTTCCTTCTTTCTTTTTTATTAACTTATTTTGTTTATCAACAATCACTTCCATGTGCTTTTGAGTTAAAAATTTTTCTCTCCCTTCCTCCCCACCACCCTCCCCAAGACGGCACACAATCTTACATAGACTATACATATGTATTCCTATTAAACGTATTCTCACATTAGTGATGTTTTAAGTAAGAATTAGAACCAATAGGAGGAACCACGAGAAAGAGAAAACAAAACTCGACAGAAGAAAAAAAAATAACAAATAGTATGCTTCAATCTGCATTCAAATTCCATAGTTCTTTCTTTGGATGTGGATAGCATTTCCCATCACGAGGCCTTTGGAGATGTCTCAGGTCCTTGTGTTGCTGGAAAGGGTTAAGTTTATCAATGTCAGTCATCGCACAACGTGGCTGTTATTGTGTACAATGTTTTCTTGGTTCTGCTCACTTCACTCAGCATCAGATCATACATCTTTCTTTCTTAAAGCAGTACCAGCCAGATAATGACTTACTAATCTCATTTCTGCTTTTGAAAAGATGTCAGCCAGACTAAAGTCTAGCATAGGCTATGGAGGCTGGATAGGGAAGAGAGGTGGGCAGCTTTCATGATGGACACAGAGGTGGAAGATTGAAGGGTGTTTACCACTTGGAGACTGTATTCTCTGGTCTCCCTAATTGATCCCAGTAATACTGCTCATGTGGTCAGTCTCAAGGTTGGCTTGGGCTTCTATGTTTGAGCTTCTCTGAATCATCACAGAATTATAGAGTCTTCTAGCTGGAAGTGACCTTGATGAGTGCAGAATGAATGAATGAATGAAGTCTAACCTATACCTTAATGAATCTCCTCTACCACATCTTTGACAAGTGGTCATGCTACCTCTGCTCAAAGCCCTTGGGTAAATCATTTCATTTTTTTTTGAGCTCCAAAAGTGAAATGAGGGTGTTGGACCATTCATTTCTTAGGTCCTTTCTGGTTCTAAATCCCATTCTCTCTAACTTCTCAGGCCACCTACCCGGCATTGCATATTTTAAAATAATTTTTACTATGGAACTGAGTAAAGGCATAGATGGTTATGCTTATCATGTTTACAGATGACCTAAATATGAAAGGGATAGCTGACTCACTAGATTAGAAGGTCAGAATTCAAAAGCCTTCTCTAAAAACCTAAGCCAGCATGACACAGAGGTGAAATAATTGGTTTGGAAAACCTGGGTAGAATGTAAGCTTCCTAAGGGCAGAGACAGATTAGAACACCGGGCAGAATGGACTAAGATAAAATGTGACAGCATAGCCATAATAACAAAGTCTTAGACTTCGGCTCGAAAAATCAACTTCACAAGTATGAGAAGCAGGAGGCGTGGCTGGACAGTAGTTTGTCTGAAAAAGGTCTTGGGATTTTAGTGGATAGCAAACTCAACATGAATCCATAGTGATATGGAAACTATGAAAGTAAATGAGATCTAAGGCTACATTAAAAGAGTTACAATGTCCAGGAATAAAAATGTGACTGCTGTCTGAAGTCACATCTGAAGTCCTGTGTTCAGTTCTGGGTATTACATTATTGCTCAGTTATGTCCAACTCTCTGTGACCCCATTTGGGGTTTTCTTGGCAAAGATACTGGAATGGTTTGTCATTTCCTTCCCCAGTTCATTTTACAGATGAGGAAAGTGAGGCAAACAAGGTGAAGTGACTTGCCCAGCATCTTACACAGCTTGTAAGTGTCTGAGGCCAGATTTGAACTCATGATGATAAGTCTTCCTGACTTCAGGTTTGACATTCTATCCACTGCACTACCTACATCACATTGTAGGAAGGACACTACTAAGCAAAAAGCTTCCAGATTGTGCCATTTGAGTATTGAATGAAGGAATGCTTAGTCTAAAGACAGGAAGACTTAGAGATGACACGATAGATAGCTGTCTTCTAAGGTCTGCTTTGGTCATCACATGGAAGAGGATTTATTCTGTTTTGCCCCAAAGGGCAGAGATAGGAGCAGTGGACAGTAGTTAAAGAGGCCAATTTGGGTTGGAGGTCAAGAAAAATCTCCTACCAATTAGCATTTTCCCAAAGTGGAATGGATGTCCTTGGGAGGAAATGGGTTCCCCCTCATGGGAAATTTTCAATCCAAGGTAGGCTGACCACTTGTCTGATACATCTCGTCAAGCCTCATCCTCCACTCAGTTGTCAATGTGATCTTTCCAAAGAAGGGTCTAACCACATCATCCCCCATTCGATAAATTCCAGTGCTTTCCGTCACCTCAAGGATCAAATTTAAAAATCCTTTGGCATTCAAAGCCCTTCCCAATCTCCCCCTTTCCTACCTTTCCAGTCTTCTTATGCCTGACTCCTTCCCACGTCCTGCACAATACATGACCCAGGCTTCCTTGCACTGCTGGCAGGACACACCATTTCCTGACTCTGGGCATTTTCATAGGCTATTCTTTATGTCTGGAATGTTCTCCCTAATCATCTCCACCTCCTGGTTTTCTTCAAATCCTAACCGAAATCCCCTCAACTATCTATGAGAAACCTTTCCTTATCTCGTTTAATGCTAGTGCCTTAATTTATTCTGTTTATAGATTATTTGTAGATAATTGCTGCAAGTTATATCCTTCATTAGACTAGGAGTTCCTTAAGAACAGGACTGCTTTGTATCTCCCACACTTAGCACAAAGTCCGGCACATGGTAGGCACTTAATGAATGTTTATTGACTGATAGACATTGGAACGCTTGTTCAGGTATAGGTTTGGCCAGATAGCCATTGAGATTTCTTCCAGCTCTGAAGTTTCACGAGTCTGTAAATTGCTCTAATTGCAAGGAAGTTTTACTTTTAGTAGAACCAAGAAATATACATAATTAAGTCGAGGTTTGAGGGTCTCAAGGTTTCAGTTGAGCCTCAATTATCAATCTAGGGATGTAGCCATGTTACTGTTTGGATTCCTCAGTCTAGGGAGAAGGCCACTTGGATTTGTGCCTTCCTGCCTCTCACGAGTGGAAAAGTGAATGGAGTTGGAGAATGCAATCTCTCTTCTCTTCGAGTTGGGATGATTCCCATCTCCAGAAAGATGACTGCTTATGGCGCCCTTCCCCCGCCTCACTCACTGCAGCCAATTTTTTTTTTCTTTGCAAGGAAATATTTTGAGGTTTGATTGATCCTGCATCTGCAGATTCTAAATCACCTTCTTGGCCAGGAGCCTACACTCCATGTGCCTCCAAAGGGACAGGAGATGCTGCTTTTATGTATTTTTATCTTTTATCTGTCTCCCAGCACCTTCCTTGGACCTGCCAAAATTTAAGTGAATCCAGAGACCTCTGCACCAGCCCAAGACTAGCTCCAGTTCCAAGGCTGAAGCCTCATCTTTGTAAATCTGATTGCCTTCTACATATGACCAGGTCTGAAAACTCTACTTTTCTGGAACATGGTGAGGAGATATCTGAAGGTCATCACTTCCATCTTCAGGAATAATTTTTCCTTCCTTCCTTCCTCCTTTTTCTTCTTCTTCTCTGTCTCTCCCTTTTCTTTCTTTCTTTCTTTTTTAGGCAATTGGGGTTAAGTGACTTGCCCAGGGTCACACAGCTAGTAAGTGTCAAGTGTTTGGTCTGAGGCCGGATTTGAACTCAGGTCCTCCTGACTTCAGGGCCAGTGCTCTATCCACTCCGCCATCTAGCTGCCCCTCTCTCCCTTTTCTTAAGCATAAGTACAGCAGTCAGCTACCACCCACATGGTGTGATCTAAGGGCCACACAAAGGTCCCTCTGTCCCAAAATATCTCCTCCACAATCGTCCCTGAGACTTGGAGATTCTCATCACTAGTCAGTCCTTTAACTTAAGGCAATTGAAAGTCCCTTTGAGATGCACATGGTGCGTTCTCTGGAAAGGCTAGCACTCAGTACCTGAGTCATATATTAACACTGAACCTTCAGAGGCTGAGACTCAGGTCCAGGGAGTTGAGAACAGAGGGGAGGCCTCTTGGCAGCCAGGGTTCAGAATAAGAGCCCTGGGTGTCCTTCAGGAGCAGAGGAGCACTTAAGAAAGAAGGTCACTGAAAATACCTACTTCATACTAGTCACCAGGCATCCCTGGTGGCTATATTGTCCTACGATGAGTGCCAAGCATGATCAGAGCCTTAATTAGGGTGGAGCAAGTAGGTTTTTATGCCAGAGTACTATGGACTTACAGGCCACAGGGCATTAGCCCATAGGGCCCAAATGGGTGGCAAGGCTGCAGGGTGTCAGGGTGCTCTGGTGTTTTTGGTCCTAGTGAGGCCAGGAATGATAGGCATGGGAAGGGAAGGCTGGACAGTGGATAGAGCACTGGCCCTGGAGTCAGGAGGACCTGAGTTCAAATCTGGCATTAGACACTTATTAGCTGTGTGACTCTGCGCAAGTCACTTAATCCTAATTGCCTCCAAAAAAAAAGAGAAGAGAGAATTAAGCAGAATAATATTCAATCATATTTATATACCATAACTTGTTCATCCATCCCCAGGTTATGGGCATCCCTCTGGTTTTAAGAGATCTGGGCAGTTTTCTTTTATTATTTCTTGCAACATGGCATCTAGGCTCTTTTTTCGGTCATGGCATTCAAATAGTCCAAGGATACTTAAATTTTTTCTCCTTGATCTGTTTTCTAGGTCAGCTATTTTTACTATGAAATACCTTACATTTTCTTCTATTTTTTTCAGCCTTTTGACTTTGTTTTAATATTCCTCATTGTCTCATGAAGTCATTGGCTTCTATTTGGCCCATTTTAATTTTCAGGGAATTTGTTGCTTGAACAAGGTTTTATGCTTCTTATTTCAAGCTATTAATCCCTTTGCCAATCCTTTCTTCCATAGTTCTCATTTCTTTTCCAGTTTTTTCCTCAAGCACTCTCATTCCCTTTATTAAATTTTTTTTAAAAAAACTTTTTAAACTCAAGCTTTATCTCTTCCAGGAATTCTAGTTGAGTTTGTGGCCAAGTTGTGTTTTTTTTTCTTGAGACATTGATTATAGATATTTTGGAGTCATTCTCTTCTTCTGTGTTTGTGTTTTTGAATATCTCTGCCAACATAATATCATTATGGCAGGTTTATGTTGTTGTTTGCCAATTTTTCCAGCCTGCTTCTTGATGTTAGGGCTAGGCTCCAGCATATTTCTGGAGGGAAGGTCTAGGCTGGTCCTATTCCTGCTTTCTTGGGAGCAATGAGTGTTTGCCCCTGTCCCTATATCAGTGCCCTGGTATGGATCTGGGGGAGCCCCACTTTGGGCCTAGGGTCTTCTTTTGCGGTGGTACATGCAGCCACAACTGGGGCACTGGAGTGCTCTAGTGTGCTCCTTTCTCAATCTCATCCCCAGTGTCCACAGACCTTCCTGTCTGTCTCTCTATGCTGACCTGGGACAGACAAAGGACTCACTGTGCCTTTTTCTGAATTTCCTCATCAGGATTAAGTCTAGTGCATTTTAGAGGAGTTTATGCTTCCCATGTTCCACCATCCTGACTCCACCTCCCGTGTCTTTCTACTAATGGAGAATGAGATATGGCCCTAGGCAATTGATTAGAAAGAGCCAGGACCCAGTGCTGAAGCAGGAAGATGCTGACCTCAGGTGCCTAGGTGAACAGAAATCCCTCTCCCATTGTTACCAGTGGTCCATACAGAAGTCTGGCTCTCCTCTACTACAGAGGGAGAAGGAAACATTAGGAAATACTGTGGTTTTGTCCTCTACCAGGTGTGTGGAGTGAGGTAGCAGAAGGAGAAGACATTGCTCAGGCTGGGTCCCTATATCTAGTCCTAAGCCCCCAAGCCCCACCCCACCCCAATTTAAGCACATATTTACTGTTTGTATTTTGTAAGTGAACAATCAAAGGGGTCTTGTCCTTAGCTTCCTTCAGCTGTTCCCAGGCAGGATGTAGGCTCATTTGACATTATGATTGTCCTTTTGGCTAATGGACCTGGTACGGGCATCTTGCAGGCAGGGAAGGGGGAGCCAATCTTTGTAAAGTAGGCTGGGCAGATTTCCAGGACGCTGGTTCAGTGGACCTCCATGCCCCCTAGTGGGAGGTTGGGGGCGAGTATGCCTCTGTTGGCAAGATGTGGAGGCCCTCACTGGCAGAGATGTGTTTCCTTATTCCAAGCCCTTCCTTTCCAGACCTTTTTGATGATACACATTGAAGCTCTTTGATATTTTCCATATGTTACAAATTGCTGAGCTCACACAACTTAGAACATTCCCAGGTGCGCAGAAGTGCAGGCTGACTTGTCTGTCTTCTCCTGTAAAAGGTTGGCCTGTATTTCTTTAAAAAGTGACTTCATCTGAAACCCTAGGCTGGAACAGAAATGCAAATCTGCCTTCTTTGTTTAAGGACTTAGCCAACCATGGATAGTTTCAAAATAATCATGAGTGAAAGGAAAACATTTTATTACACACTTCTTATTAGAATGTGCAGTCTTTTTTTTTTTTTTTAACAAATTAGAAAGCCAAGGCAATGAGACCCAAGCCTGCCAACTCTTGCTTTCAGTTTGGTGAACATTTAAAATCGTATTGGAAGGAGGTTTAACACTGATGATTGCACTGTTTGATTACTACACTTTCCAGATAATGGTTTCTTAAAATTGCATCTTCCAGCCAGAAGTTAAACAGTGACTTTGGGGGCAGCATTCTTTAATAAAATGTATTATTTCTCACAGCCAAGCAGTAATACAGAAGAGATTTACTGTCAAAAGAATAGGAGGAAAAAAAGAATAGGAGAGATTAGTAATCTTCCAGGATTCTTATTATTTTCCCAAAACAAAGTCTTACGTATTCCAGGAAAAGGAAGGATCTCTTTTAGCCACATGCCCTATTCCTGGTAAAGATAAAGGGCCATAGAGGAATTTCCCTCTGCATCTGGGTGCAGTTCCTAGAAGAAGGAAGGTACTTGGAAAATGCCCTGTACGTTGAGGGGCAATGTGGTGGGGTAGAATTGTGTGCTAGGAGTTGGGAGAGCTGGATGCTTAGATGCATTCCTGCCACTGTGTAACCTTGGGTGAGTCATTCACTCTTGGCCTATTTGCTCATTGAAAAATAGGAGGAGGGAGGGTTGAACTAGATAATATTTAAGGTCCTAGAATAGCTCACTTGTAAGTATAGGTGCTACCCCTGCTCAAAAAACTCCCTCGAGGATGCCTACACAATCTTATTTGTAGAGGCGTTCTGCTTTACCCTGCTCTTTAAGAAAGCTTTGTGGGGGTCTGATTTAACCACAAAGGCAAAACTCCCATTTTGGAGATTCACCCTACCACCACCCACAAGTGAAAAAAAAAATAGCTTTCTCCATCTTTAAAATTTTTACCTGCTTGGCAAGATTCCTGCCATATTTTTGAAAGGGCTCCATCTTATGTAAGGTCTTGACAAGGCCTTCTATAGGCATATGCTATTTGCCAATAGCCCATCTTGTCGGGAGTTGTGACCAATTAAAAGCATGAGAGATAAACAGAGATGAACAATTAGAACTGTACACCTCTGTTCATGGAAGTGGAGTCTTAATCAACACCAATGACACAGGCCTGGGAGTTGTACCTCCTGGCAAATATCAGAGGACAAAAGCACGCATTCCCTATTCTCACATGGAAGGCATTAGGGTAGGAACAGGATAGGAACAAGCATTTATTAAGTACCTACTACAGGCAAAGGAGTAGTAGGTATTAAGTACGTACTATAGGCACTATGCTAAGTGCTTTATAAATATCTTATTTGATCCATGCAAATAAAGGATTTTAAATTTGCAGATGATGAAAGAAAAGAAAATTCTCTTTCTATACCCTGCCCCAACCTTTTTGATAATTAGATCCAGGGAAAAGGGAATCTGAGTACTGTTGATAACAGGCTCATAGAGTCACAGAATGTTAGAGCTGGAAGATGACCTTGGTCATTGTCTACTATGACTCCATTTTACAAACGAGGAAAAGGAAGTTATAGGGGATAGTGGAATAGTGGGTAGGGCCTGGACTTAGAATTAAAGAAGATCTGGGTTCAAATCCTGCCTTGGACACTTCTTGGTTGTTTGGCCCTGGGAAATTCATTTAGTCTCTCTATGTCTTTATGTCTCAGTCTCCTAGTCTGTGAAATGGGGGGAGGGGACTGGATTTGGCCTCTGGGCTCCCTTTCAGCTCTTAATTGATTGTTTTTGACAATCCAAATGCTCACAACTAGTTAGGCCAGACCTGGGGCTAGAATTCAGACCAGGACTCAGATCACCTGACTCCCCATTTTAGGGTTCTCTTACTATACCACATGGCCTTTCCCAGAGACAGCCTTGTAGACAAGGTCAGAATTAAGCAGAAGGAGCTTCATGGTGCATTATTCCAGGCTGAATTATCTCAGGTTTCTCAATAAGAAATCTCAATATTAATGGACACCGACTTAAGCAGGCCCTGAAAAGTTGAGACATGTTGGTTACTTGCTGGCTGGCCCCAGCTTTCATAGAAGACTCATTCAACAATGATCTCACCAAATGCGCCTGTGGATGATTTTGCCCTTTGGAAAGGAGTCTCCCTTAGGATTTATCCATCATCTTCAAGGGTCTGAAACAGGAGGGACCCAATATTTGAATCCCAGAGGTTGGGTCCACATCTTATTCTGGATCCTCATTGTCAACCCCTGGTGAAGGCTTTTGTTCTGGCATCAAGATGTTTCATTAAGGTATCTATAATGACATAGATGTCCTCGCTGTCGCATTTGAGAATGATTGGCTTAGAGCTATGGATACCCCTGAGCCATGCTTTTGTACAGGGTGTTTAAAGAGAGAACAGACACAGAGTCAGAGAAACAGAAGTGGCTACCAATGGGGCTGCCTGGTGAGATTTGGACTCAGTTCTCTGAAGAGGCAGGCTGTTGAATTTTCCCTGAGGGACCTCAGGCTCAAGATGGAACTCAGTGGTTTTCTCTTGCAGTGGGAGCCTCAACTAAAGGGTGGTTGACACAGTCAAGAGCCAAGAGAGGGGCTCAGAAGGTGTCATCTGAGATGTATTCATTACTCCAAAGATTTATCACAATCTGATACTTTAGTATTAATCTCTTTGGCAAAGACCTCAGGCACTGCGGTGTGGTTACTGTAAGACTTACTTAGAGAGGAACAGAACCCAGGGGGGCACAGAGACACACCTGGAAAGTCATCTAAGACAACAAGGCCCCAGGATCACACTCCTCTACAATAAGCAGGTTTCTCCCGTTTCCCTCTCCTCCTTCAACCACTTCTGCTGCTAGAGTATCTTATAAACATCAGTCAAAAAGTCCTACCATTTTCAGCTTTTGGACACTGACTCCAGCCAGCCCCGTTTTGCTAAAAAGAGATCGGTGCCTTCCTCAGTCCTAATTGCAGGAGCTATTGCCTTTCCAGAGGTCAAGCGCCCAGCCTTCCCCATTGTGCTAACAAAATGGAAGTCAAAATATGGAAATATGTTTTACATGATTGCACACATGTAACCTATATTGCGTACCATTTTGGGAAGAGGAAAGGGGAGAAAGGAAGGGAGGAAAATTTGGAATTCAAAATTTTGTAAAAATGAATGTTAAAAATTGTCTTTACATATAATTGGAAAAAATACTATTAAAAAAAATGGAAGTTAATTCTCTGAAAATGTTTGTGCTTAAATATCTTAGCTATCCCTCCTGTCTCAGCTCTCTCTCACATCTTTCTCATGTACTCACTAGCAGAACCATAGCTAGGAATTTTTGCATCTGGGGTAAGTACCAGACTCATCTAGCACAAGCAGCATAAAGCATGCTTTCAGCTGAAGGGGTGAAAAGAGATCACCCAAGCCCACAGTCAGGGAGCTTTCTATTAAACTAATTATTCCTGCTCAGTAGAGATGTTCTGTTGCTTCTCTATTACATTGAAGGATGGCAAATGATCATTCTTGGGAGTACAACCTCATTCACCCTACCCTCATTGTGGTTCTACCTACCCTTGTGGCTAGGCCTACCATCATTGGGCTGAATCCCTTATGTCAAAGGTATTAGGGGATCCACATAAACCTAGAAGGAATGAATGTATTTGGAGGCTGAAAGGAAAGCAGGTCACAGTTCCAAATATCTCTTAGGATGCCAAGAACTTGACGTTTAGAGAGCTGTGACTTTGCCTTAAGGTGAATAGCAAGGAGGATTCAACAATCCTATTTTCCAAAGACCTAAATTAACCTTGAATGCTCATGAATACATCACAAATTAGAAGTTGTCTCAAGTTATAAAAAAAGAAAAGAAATCATTCTTCTTTCAACTATAATAATGAACTGAAAACATATGGTTAGATCTAAAAGCACTTGAATGTGTTCAGATCATTATCTGAGAATATTTGTCACTGAAATTTGTTGTGTTAAGGAGTCTTAGAAGTATTTATAGTAATTAACTCTATTATGCTTAAATTAAAATGCAGATTATCCCCTTTGTTGCTTAGGGCAATTGCATACTCATATGAAAAAATTTTCTGATTAGGGGAAACCTTAAGGAATAAGCTCAAATAGAAAAAGTGGGTCTGGGTGTGTGGATATTTACTTGTGTATGCATACATCATACAGATGTTGGAAAAATTCAATCCCAGCTCATTTCAATGGTTAGTAAGATATTGAAAGTACATGGTTACAGGTCAGAAAATTCTATTTCAAAATGCATCTTTCAACTCTCTGCCTGTCTATGCCTAGTCTTAGTTTTCTGAGCTCATGGTTCCTTGTTTAAGATTTATTAAATTGCATTTCCATAAGGAGTGGATTTTGAGGGAGGTGATGTAAAATGGTGATGTTGTAAGTCCTATAATGAAAACATCTAAAGTATAAGATATGATAGTGAGTGGAGGTAACTGAGAGTAATTTTATCTCACAAGGGAGAAAAAAAGCCACTTGGGAGAAAATAAGTCATAGAGATGAGTTGAATCAGCTGGAAGAATTGGGGGATGCTTAAGCCAGAGAAAAAGGGTGCAATGGATAGAGCACTGAGCTTGGAATCAGGAAGACTCATCTTCATGTGTTCAAAAATAGCCTCAGACACTTCCTAGTGGTGTGACCCTGGACAAGTCACTTAACCCTGTTTGCCTCAGTTTCCTCATCTGTAAAATAAGCTGGAGAGGGAAATGGCAAAATCACTCCAATATCTTTGCCAAGAAAACCCCAAATGGGGTCATGAAGAGTCAGACACAACTGACTAACAAACAACAACAAAGCCAGAGAAGAGAAAATTTGGGGGTGAGGGCTGCCATGACAGCTATCTTCACGTATTTGAGGGTTTGTCATGTGAACGAGGGATTGGATTTGTTTTGCTTGGTCCCAGAAGATAGATGTAGCGACAATACGTGGAAATTTTAGGGAGGAAGATTTTAGCTCAACATAGTAAAAAAAAAATCTCCTAACATTTAAAACTGACCCAGTATGAAATGGGCTTTCTCAATAGCGGGTTTTCATTTGGAGGCTGGATGGTGACTTTTGGAAACAGCCAGAGTAGCTGACCTTTGAAGTCTGTTTTCAAATTTGATGAACAGGGGCAGCTAGATGGCGCAGTGGATAGCTCACTGGCCTTGGAGTCAGGAGGACCTGAGTTCAAATCCGGCCGGAGACACATAACTCACTAACTGCGTGAATGCAGGCAAGTCACTTAACCCCAATTTCCTCACCAACCAAAAAAAAAAAAAAAAAGAATGTCAAATTTGATGAACAGTAGAGTCTGTGGAGAGAGAGAGTAGGAAGAAGAACAGAAGTGCAGAAGTGGAAGAAGATGAGGAAGGAATCTTGCTCATTGGGTGGGAGATTCCCCTGGGATTCTTCACTCGTTCGGGGCTCTAGGGAACAGGTGAAGAGAATGGAACTTTTGCACTCACCAAGACCATAGGCAGGAGCTGCTGCCTTCCTGGCCCTAAAGATCAAGTACATTGCCTCCAAGATTATGGAAACATGAGCTAAACCACATTATCCTGAGAACATTTGTAGATGAAGGATGATGAATGGAAGCAAAATGGAACAGATCTACAAGTATTTTTGCAGTCATCTCCTCTCTTCAGCAGCAAGAGTGGAACTGTGATGCTTGGAGTCTGCCGCCTTTGTATCCAAGGTGCCAAATGAAGAAGTAGAGATTGTACAGAAGGAAAAATGAACTAGCCAGCCCTCACTCAGTGGAATTAAATTTTCTTTATTTGGCCTTTGAGAAAAAAAACCAGTAGTGATGGGTGGAAGTTGCACAGAAGCACATTTTGACTCATGGGGGAAAAATACCTAATAATTATAACTATCCCAAAGCGATATTGGCTGCCATGGGAGAGGGCAAATTTCTTGTCATTTGATGTCTTCAAGAAGAAATTTTTTAAAAAATCCACTTGTCAGGTATATCATAGAGGGAATTCTTGCTCAGGTCTAAGGTGGACTGCCTGTCCTTTGAGGCCCCTTCCAAATCTGACATCCTATAATTCTAGAATGACGCTCTGTTCTGTTGTTCAGTTGCATCTGACTCTTTGTGACTCCATTGGGGGTTTTCCTGGCAAAGATACTGGAGGGCTTCGCTATTTCCTTCTCCAGTTCATTTTACAGATGAGAAACTGAGGCAAATAGGGTCACATAGCTAATAAGGGCCGGAGGCTGAATTTGAACTCATGAAGATGAGTCTTCCTGACTTCAAGCCCAGTGCTCTGTCCACTCTACCACCTAGAACATATGGAAGAAATTTGTGCCCCTAGATACATTTTTATTTTTTTAAAATTAATTAATTTATTTTTAGTTTTCAACATTCACTTCCATAAGATTGTGAGTTCCAAATTTTCTCTCCATCTCTCCTCTCCACCCACCCCAAGACAGCATGCTATCTGATATAGGCTCTACCTATACATTCATATTGAACCTTTTTTTTCACATTAGTCATGTTGTAAAGAAGAATTAGAACCAATGGGAGAAACCACAAGAAAGGAGAAATGAACAAGCAAAAAAGAGAGATATCAAATAATGTGCTTCAATCTACATTCAAACTCCATATATCTTTTTCCGGATGTGGACAACATTTTCCATCATGAGACCATTGGAGTTGTCTTGGATCGTTGCATTGCTAAGAAGAGTTAGGTCTATCAAAGTTAGTCATCTCACAATGTGGCTGTTACTGTATACAATGTTCTCCTCAATGTTTACTCAGCATCAGTTCATATAAGTCTTCCCAGGTTTTTCTGAAGTCCACCTACTCATCATTTCTTATAGCACAATAGTATTCCATTATATTCATATACCACAGCTTGTTCAGCCATTCCACACTTGATGGGCATCCCCTCAATTTCCATTTCTTTGCCACCACAAAAAGAGCTGCTATAAACATTTTTGTACATGTGAACACTTTTCCCATTTTTATGATCTCTTTGGGATACAGCCCTAGAAGTGGTGTTGCTGGGTCACAGGGTACGCACATTTTTGTAGCCCTTTGGGCATAGTTCCAAATTGCTCTCCAAAGTGGTTGGATCATTTCACACCTCCACCAACAGTGCATTAGTGTTCCAATTTTTCCACACCTTCTCTAGCATTTATTATTTTCCTTTTTTGTCATGTGAGCCGATCTGATAGGTGTAATGTGGTATCTCAGAGTAATTTTGATTTGCATTTCTCTAATCAATAGTGATTTGGAGAATTTTTTTCATATGACTATAGATAGATTTAATTTCTCCACCTGAAAACTGCCTATTCATGTATCCTTTGACCATTTATCAATTGGGGAATGACTTGTATTCTTATAAATTTGACTCAGTTCTCTATATATTTTAGAAATGAGGCTTTCACAAGACACATTTTTAAAGATCAATTCTCAAGATTTCTCCAAGAGCGAAAGAATCCCAAAGAATGAAAAACCATGAATCAAGTCAACACTCTTTTTTTTTTTTGCACAATCTTTGTGAGAATGGTCAAAGTTTGCTTCCAGGGCATCATTGATGAAAATATAAGCTGGGAACAGGAATACTTTGGCAGAAAATTTTCTACGACGGCCTATATCTTAATGGTCACGTGGCTGATCTAGAGGTATAGAGAACACAAAATTTCTCTATCTCGAATGTTTGTTTTAAGAAGGCTTGTAATTTTGTGTATCAAAGTGCGGTTTTAAATGCTGCCCTCAGATAAGGAAATTCTCACGTGTGTTCATCAAAGTTATATAGGACTCTACCAATGTAACAGTAGAGTGAACTTGGTACAGTCATTTCTGAGTATTGATAGCAAGTGAAGTTTTAAACTGGGAGAGACAATTGAAAATGGTGTCTTGGGAGATACCCAGTTAATGTACAAGGATAGAGATTTTGGGCAGCTAGCTCTCTTTTTCCTTTGTTGTTTTGTTTCATTATTTCATTCTCGTGGTTCCTCCCATTAGTTCTAATTGTTCTTTACATCATGACTAATGGGAAAATATGCTTAACATGAATGTATATGTAGAGCCTGTATCAGATTGTACACTATCTTGGGGTGGGGCGGAAGAAGTGGGAGAGGGAGAAAATTTAAAATTCAAAATCTTATGGAAGTTACGATGAATACTAAAAATAAATAAATTAAATTTAAAAAAGTAAATTTCCTTAAGTGACAAGCTTACTGTATGAGTTCCTTTCAATCAACTCTAGGAGCTTTCTATTACCTCCAGGGGAAAAAAATAAACTCCTCTGTTTTGCTCTTAAAGTCGCCTACAATGAGGCCCCAGCCTATATTTCCAGCCTCAGTGGACATTAATTCCCTCTCCTCCACTCTGTGATCCAGCCAAACTGGTCTATTACCAGAACCTCTTAACTGACTTCTTTCTTTCCACATTCTCTTTTCTCCACTCTCCTAACAACTGTTAAACAGGTATCCCTAAAACTTAGATTACTTTGCTGCTCAAGAATTCTAGTCGCTCCCTATTTCCCCTAGGATAAAATACAAAGTCATCTGTCTAGTTCTTAGAGCCCCTCACAATCTGGTTTCAGACTGCCTCTCCAGCCTTATTGAACAGGACTCCCCTTCTCCCATATTACATTCCAGCCAGAACAGCCTCCTTGCTGTTCCTCCATCTCACATCCGTCCCCTACGCCAGTCTCTTCTCAGGCCTGACTCACAGAATACCTACATTCTTTTGAGGCTCAGCTCAAACACCCCCTTCTACAGCCGGCCTTTCCCAGTCTCTGCAGCATTAGTGCCCACATCTCCAGAAATAATCTTGTATATTTTTGTATTTACTTTATTTGCATTCAGGTTGTATTCCCTCCCTCCCAACAGAATGTAAGCTCTTTAAGGGCAAGAACTGTTTCATTTTCTGTTTTTGTGTCCCTAGTCTCCATTTGAATGCCTGGAACACTTAATAAATGCTTGTTCGGTTAACCTGAATTCAATTCTAGCCTTATAATTCTATTGATAGGTGGCACAATGGCTAGAGCACTGGGCCTGGAATCAGGAAGACTCATCTTCGTGAGTTCAAATCTGGCCTCACACACTTACTATCTGAGTGACCCCGAGCAAGTCACTTAACCCTGTTTGCCTCAGTTTCCTCATCTGTAAAATGAGCTGGAGAAGGAAATGGCAAAAAATTCTAATATCTTTGCCAAGAAAACCCCAAATAGGGTCATGAAGAGTTGGAGACGACTAAGAAAATGACTGAACAACAACAAAATTCTGTCAGAAAAATGAAATGGATTTAGTCTGCCATGACCTGTTTTAGTGCTTACTGCTGCCTTTCTGATCACTTATCAATCATCCTTTTAATAATGTGTTCTAGACCAGAAGTCTGCTGTGGACCACACTTCTGAGAGTGCTTCAGAACCAGATTAAAATGTTATCAGAAAATACTTAGCAAAATAAATAAAAATACAATAAAATATAGATGTCAACATGAGGTTTTCTGAGTCAATACATCGCCCTCAGAGAGCAGGTCCCCCCAATTTCTATTTGAGTTTGACACCACTGATGTAGACTTTTGCCCGAATTAAAGTCAAACCTATAATTCAAGCATTCTTAAGCTGGGCTTTGTAAACTTGTTTGTTTTATTTTAAAAATATTTTGATAACTGTATTTCACTATAATTGTAATCCTTGGCATTTCATTTTATTCATTTAAAAAACATTATTAGGAGAAGTCCATAGGCTTCCCCAGACCGCCAAATGAGAGAATGTGTTTAAAGTGCTTAGCACAGTGCCTGTCCTATCTATTTTTCTATATCCTTCTATCTATCATCTATCTATCTATCTATCTATCTATCTATCTATCTATCTATCTATC
>NW_020954603.1:10219245-10352545 GCF_900497805.2 Vombatus ursinus | reverse complement strand
TATCTATCTATCTATTCATCTATCCATCCTTCCATCTACCTATCCATCTATCCATCTATCTATCCATCCATCCATCCATCTCTCTACCTCTCTTACAACTTTAAATCTATAATCCTTTCTCTCTGATAACTAATACGATAGACAAATTTGTGCTGATCTATTAATGGGTGCTAATGGGTTAATCATTCCTCTGCACTCCTATCGCCAATCCATTTTCATTTTAACCAGGGCCTGCTGGAGAACCAATGACTTAATTCAAAAGAACGGCTATAATTCAGGCAATTTCAAGTGTGAGGCCTGAGCAGCAGGAGAGAGATTTTGAGACAGAAATCATAAAATCTGGAGGTGAGAGGGACCTGAGAGCCCATCAAGTCCAATCCTCTCATTTTACAGATGAGAAAACCATGGCGCAGAGCGAAGTGAAGTGACCTTCCTGGGGTCACACAGCCAGCAGCGATCTGAGGCAGGATTTGAACCTTGGCTTCCTGACTCTGAAGTCCAGTGCCCTATTCACCATGCTGCTCAACTCAGCCTCCTTCTTATCATACTGTGGAGGCCCCCAACCCCTACCACTCCACCTGTGCATACCTGTAATAAAGCCTCAATCCCAGTTTCATTGATGGGCCATTTTTGCTTTCATGAGGCAAGGTTTGGTTAGATTTGGGCTACACATGCTGGTTCACGTACACAATATGTAGCCTCAAGTGTTAGTTTTTCCCAGGTAACAAGAAACATTCAAAAATAAACAGAAAGTCTTTTAATTTAACTTCAGCACATAAGTGTGTGTGTGTGTGTGTGTGTGTGTGTGTGAGAGACTAAGCCAGCATCTCAGCATTGGGGTGGGGGAAGGGTACTCCCAAATTCTCCCCAGTTACTTTGGTGACTGTTACAGTCTCTAGAGAATAATCTATTCTTAATAAGGACAATTACTTAGATTTATCACTCCTCAGTGGTCTTGTTAAAGATCTAAGAAGAGCCCTATTTAAATGAAAAGGACAATAGGAGCTTTTTAACTCAATGCAAGATTTAATTAAAAGCTAAGCACAGGATCCAGGCCCTTATGGTTGCAAAGAATAAAGCTAGATTTTTAAAAAAAAAACAGAAGGAACCTACAACCCCCTCTTCTATTTCCCTAATCTCTTTAAGAGGTCCATTTTTAATAGAAATTTTCAAAAGGCCGAGTGTGGTGTTTTCACGAATACACCTTTTCAATGGTTAGAGGATTGTTGATTTTCATGTTGGAGGAGACTTTTGCTGCCTTTTGAAAGGAAGATTTTAGAATTTTAGGGTAGGAAGGACCACAGATGTAGGCCTGGAAGGGCCTTCAGAGGTCAGTTAGAACATGAGGCCCTGAGAGTTACTCGTCCAAAGCCAATCCAGGCAATAGAGTCAGATACAGGATTTAAACTCAGGTCTTCCTGACTCAAAATTTAACTTTCTTTCTGTAGCACTCAGCTGAAGAACCAGTCACTGCCAATTGTGTATAATACCTTCATGCTTAGAGTGTCTTAAAGTTCACAAGGCCCATTCCTCAAAACGAACCTGTGAGACACGGATTCTAAGTGTTATTCTCATTCCTATTTTTCAAAGGAAGAAAGGGAGACTCAGAGAAGGTATGTGATTGACCCATAGCCACACAGCTCAGAAGCATCAGGCACAGGATTTGAATCCCAAGTTTTCCAGTTACCACTTCCCAATGCTGCCTCTCAGTTTCTTTGTGACCTGGTGGCCAAGAGAAGTGGGTGACTTTGCCAAGGTCACGCAGCAAGGAGGAGGAGAGCCTCCTGATCCCACCCTGCCCTGTGCAGGGTTCCTGGCTCCCACTTTCTTCCTTCCCACTTCTTTCAATGTTGCTTTTTTCAGCATCATTATAATGAGTCCTATTATCTGCTAGGCTGCCCAAATCCAGAAGGGAAAGAAAGGATGACTGATTAGGAAACAAAATGTATTAACAAGTACTGGTATTTAAAAAGTACTTTGTAATGTTCCCAGGGAGGACGTGGAGGAGCCCAGAGCCTCAAAATGGTGCCACCGTAATTTATCTGAGCACAGTCGGGATTTGTATTGGGGGTACGCAATAGCTCATGCGTGATGATTGACTGGCTCTCTGCAGAACCCCCCGGCACTGCTGCGGAATAACACACAGGCATGGGAGGCGTGCAGTAGGACAGGACGAACCTCTGAACCCTGAAAACAAAACCAGGAAAGGAAATGCTGGGTGCCTTGGGGCAAGCCACTCGCCTTCTCTGGACCTAGTTTACCTGTGAAACGAGGGAAGTTTCCTCAACTGTAAAATTGAACTGCGTGATTTCTTAGCTGACTTTAAGCGGGTCACCTCAGTTTCCTTCTTTGTGAAATGAAGGGGCAGGATGGAATTTCCTCTGTGCGTGCTTCTAGGTATAGATCAACTATCCGTCCACAGGCCTGGAACTCCCTCCCTCCTCCTTCTCATTGACCCGTGGCTTCCTTCAAATCTTGTCCCAAGTCCCTTCTGCAAGAAGCCTTTCCCAGTGTGGCTCAGTCTTAGTGCTTTCCCTCTGAGATTATCTCCAATTTATCATATATATATATATATATAATATACACATGCACACATACATATATATACACACATATACACATACACACAAACATATTATTTATGCACACACACACACGTGCATACACACACACTACCCCACTACCTTGCCCTTCACCATAGGAGGCATTTACCAAGTACCACCCCACTCCCTACCATACACTTCAATCACCCAGGTGCAGAGGGAAGTTCTTTTATGGTTCTTTACACTTAACAGGAATAAGGCATGTGGTTAAAGGTGCTCCCTCCCTTTCCTGGAGTACATAGGACTTTGTTTTGGGAAAATAATAAGAATTCTGGAAGATCACTACTCTCTCCTATTCTTTTTTTTTTTCTTTTCCTATTCTTTCAACAGTAAATTTCTTCTATGTTACTGCTTGGTTGTGAGAAATAGTACATTTTATTAAAGGATTCTTATCTCATTTCTACACACTTATTTGCATGTTGTCTCCTGCATCAAACTGTGAGTTCCTTGAGAGGAGGGAATGTTTTAAAAAAATCTTCTTTTGTATCCCTAGTGCTTAGCTCAGTGGCTAGGACATAGCAGATGCTCAATAAATGCTTGTTGCCTTGTTCCGTTCCAACTCTAATTAATCTTACAATTTTATGAAACAACAGTAATGCTTCTCCATTGGTATGGCTTGTGTCCACACCTCTGGATTGGCTTGAGGGTATTCACTATAGTAGAGGATAGCAGCTTCTTAAGCAACTCCAAGTCAACAGACTGGAGGCTGCCAGTTCTATTTCTAGCATGTACAATCACAGCTGGCCATCTGTTTGTACCATTGTTCTGCTCGATAAGAAAGAAAAGGGGTAAAAAAGAATGTATTTCAGGTGTCTCTGGCACATAGAAACTCATGCTATCTATTACATAAGGCAGAAGCATTTTTGCATTAAATTATACCATTGAAAACAATGGCGCATTGAGAATCCGTTGAGGGAGTGGTGGGCTCTCCCTTGGCTTATGGGAAATGTTCTCATTTTATGTCACCCGGGGGGTCAACAAATGTCACACCAAGAACAGATGAACCCTAAATGAAGCTCTTCTTGTGATGATGATAACAAGACCGTAAAATGGAAAACAGTCAATATAACTCATCCTGATTAAGACTTTGTGCTGTTTGTTTCCAGATCTGGCCCCTAACAAGAGAGTAAACAATACTTGGTCTCTTGGGATTGCTAATTAAAATACAATAAATTATGGAATCAATTTAAATTCTGGATCAGCTATGGAGTGTGTGCAACCATCCTTCTAAATTGTATTCCTCCGTTGGGAATATTGTCAGAAAGCTTGAGGTTGTGTTTGTGTATGTGTGTGTGTGTGTATGTGTGTGTGTTTCTGAATAGGTGTATGTGCTCCTAGCATGCTGTAGTCTCTCTTCTTTTGTTTGGTTTTTCATTAATCCGGCAGCTGACTTTCAGGAGAAGGTTGGCAATTGCAGGATAATCCCATGATCACTTCTTGCTCACTCCTAAGTTACAATTCCTTTTACTTCCTTCCTGCTACCTGGAATTGGGCCAGACTTGGAATTATTGTCAAAGGTTTCTCAATGGAAATAAATTTTAAGTTCCTTAGAATAGTCAAAAGGCTCCGGAGTTCTGAGGCTTTCCTGGATTCAACAAGAACAGTGGCCAATCCCACATCTTTTGTAGATCTGCTTGTGGGCATCCCTGCCCCCCCTTTTTCTTTTACCCTTTTCCTCATCTATGGGCAATGGGGTAAAAGCCAGGAGTGTTCCTCTCTGGAAGGCCCATTAGGGAGCTAATGCTTGGTGACAAAAGACCAGTTATTACTATAATGGGGGTCTGGCACATGCATAGAATGCCTGGGATGGTGTCTCTTCATGTGGAAAGGCTGGGGAGATTGCTTCTTGGAGAATCACGAGGGAAATGCCTTTCAGAGACTGTGGAGTAGGTGTAGACATTCTGCAACTGTTTCCACTTTACTATCTACATGATGCATGGGAGTCTCTTTGGATGAGGAGAAATTTAAAGTTGACTTCCATCTCCTTTCCTTCATTCCATGACCATTGCTCAGTGTCCAGTGAGAGACTGGACTGTAAGGGGAAAGGCCTTAGAGAAAGGCCTCTCCTCTAAAGATATCTGGCTTTAAGAAATAGGTCTCACCCACATGTACAAAAATATTTATAGCAGCTCTTTCTATGGTGGCAAAGAATTGGAAATTGAGGGGATGCCCATCCATTGGGGAATAGCTAAACAAGTTGTGGTATATGAATGTAATGGAATACTATTGTGCTATCAGGAATGATGAACAGGTTGACTTCAGAAAAACCTGGAAAGATTTATATGAACTGATGCTGAGTGAAGTGAGCAGAACCAGGAAAACGTTGAACACAGTAGCAGTCACATTGTGAGATAACTAACTTTGATAGACCTATGTCTTCTCAGCAATGCAAGGATCCAAGACAACTCCAACGGTCTCATGATGGAAAATGCTATCCACATCCAGAAAAAGAACCATGGAGTCTAAATGCAGATGGAAGCATACTATTTGCTCTTTTCTTTTTCTTCTGTTTTGTTTTGTTTCTTCTTTCTTGTGGTTCCATCTATTGGTTCTAATTCTTACTTACTGGAGTCCTTAACAATGGGGCAGGGAGTGGGGAGAAGGGGAACGACTAGTGGGGCTTATACCAAGGACAATGAAGAAAAGACACCCCCTTCCAATCTTCAGGGTTACCCCCCTCCAACTCTGAAAGGCAGAGGGAATAGTCTGACTCAGGGAGAGTGACTCATTCTAACACGTGTGCTAGGATGTTAGGATGACACTTTCCAGTGGATCCCGGAAGCTAGGAGATTTTTGAGAATGATTCTCCTCCAGGTAAAAGAAAAGAAATTTGGCAAGCGGCCCCTTCTTACAGTGGTGGGATAACATCATGACGAGAGTAGGCCATAGGAGGAAGCCCGACTCAATATAACTTCTAATACTGTCCCCAAACCAGAAGGGAGGGAGGTCAGGTGACAGAGTGAAGCAGCTGCTGCGGAGGGTCATGAATGCAGAGACCCCTGAAGTGCTTGATTGGTTACTTCACATCCTCGTCAGTTTCCGTGTAGTTCTACCTGATGATGGCAGAATGGTTCTACCAGTCCGTTGTTTCCCACAACGGTACATTGGAGTGATTCAATTCAATCCACCAGCCATCATTAAGTGCTACAACACACAGGGTACTGGGGCTACAAAGGCAAAATCCTGCCTTTAAGGATTCAGGGGATGCAACATATACACAGACAAGTAAATAAAAAACAATTTGAGAAGACACGTAAGACTAATAACTAGAGGGATCCAGAAAGGCCTCCCTTAGGAGGTAGAATTTGAGCTGAGTCTTGAATACAGGTGAGGCTACCAAGAAGTGGAGGAGAAATTATAAGCATTCAATGAGGATTTTTAATAGAGATGTGGCAGTGTCCCCAGGACAGAGGAAGCTGATGGCAGGATCTGAAATGGTAGCTGAGAACCAGCTGGATGCAATGAGGAAAGATAGATTCAAAACTCTACAAGGAACTTTACAGAAGAACTACACCATACCTACAGGGAACTTCATGAGTATCACAAAAAGAGAAAGAGAAAGGGGGACTTTGAGTAACCTGGAGTTCGTAAGTTACTATTTTTGCTACATCATGTGTTTTATGCTTAAATTCACTTTCCCCTGGTCTCTGTACGTACTGGTAGGAGACTGGGTTGACTTTTCAGGGGCACATTTTTGTACCAACCTTATGGTAATAAATATGGTAAGTTACAGTAAATATCATTTCTAAAAGCTGATTAAGTCTCACTAGCTAATTGATTTAACAGATAATCATGGGGGTAGAGGGAATGGAAACACATCAGTGGGGGCTCATGAGCTGTGACATTAAAAAAAAAATCCTTTCCCAACCTCTCAAAGTTATTGCTAGATTATGAGGGAATAAGTAGCCATGCTCTGGGGACCCAGACTGCCAGTACAAGTAGAGGATGAGGGCGTAAGTTCAGCATTTGCATGTGCTACAGTCATCTTATCTTGACCTGCCTCAACCTAGTAGTTTTGCTGGGAATTTTGGACTGTGCTTTTTCAATAACTATCACCTATGCCTGGAATATTCTCCCTCTTTACCTCCACTTACTATACTGGATTTCTTCAAGACTCAGTTCAAATCCCACCTTCTGAAGGAGACCTTTCCCGGCAAACCCCTTCCCCCAACACCTTTCCTCTGAAATTACCTTTGATCTGTTCTGTCTATGTTCATAGTTGTTTACATGTTGTCTTTTCCCTTTGAATGTGAGCTCCTGGAGGTCAGTAACTATGTGTGTACTTGCTCCTCTTTGTATTTTCTAGCCCTTAGCACAATGCTTGCTGTGTAGTAGGCACTTACTAAATGTTTGCTGACTGACTGGTAATCCTCCCCCCCCATCACCAAGTAAAAATTTCTGAAAGCTCTCAGAAAGCTGAGAACTTACTTATGATTCTTATGATTACTTGAGAGCTAACTTATGATTCTGTATTCCTGCAGCACCTAGTCCAGTGATAGGAATACAGGTGCTCAAATAAATTCTTGTGGATGGATTGGGATTAAATGGTTAAAAATTCATCACCTGGAGGCAAACTTGTGAGGGTGTGCCTCTCCATGTTTAATCATAACTGGTTCTTACACAATAGACAGTCCATCGCTGAGCCTTCCAGCTTGGGGGGGATCTACCAGAATGTTTGCTTCTCAGACAGAGCCCAGAGTCACCCCTAGAAGGCCTTTGCAGAGATGCCAATGAATTGAGGAAGGGAAATATTCACTCTGGTAGAGATAGAGACTGGACCTGGGATTTCAGTAGCATAGGGCATCTCTTTGGTGGCCTGGTGAAACCTAGGAGCACTTTTCAAAATAGTATTTTTAAATGCACAAAATAGAATACATAGGATTGCCAAGGAGACCAATTATATTGAAATATAGTTTTCAAAACATAAAAACATTCATAGAAACTCCTTCTATCAATGCAAGTCATCCAGGGTCACTGAGAAGTTAAATGGTTGTTCAAGGATCACAGAACCAGCATGTGCCAGAGGGGGCTTTTCCACCTCTGGTGACTTTAAGGCTAGCTCTCTACCCACTATGAATCTCTCCGCTTCAGTAGACCTACTTTTTTGTCTCTGAAGAAATTTTTTTTTTCTTGTTGATTTCCTTGTACTTTGATTTGTATATCCCTGGATCATTTTTTTTAAATTGTTGTCCCGCCCCCTCCACTTCTCCCACCCCCAGGTGATAATTTAAAAGGGAATTAAATCCCTTCAAGCAATAAAATGGTGCAGGTTTTTTTTTTTTAATTTTTATCTAGAGTAAAAAAAAACACCACACCAAAACAAAGGCAGATGGGTGACTTTCCAATGTGCCGCAGGCTGCAGATTGTTTCCCTAATTAAGAAGGGGAGATGTCCAATATGAGCTCGGTATGAAAAGCCATATTAAAACACTTAATGTGCAGTGCATCATGGGGGTTGTATTCCTTACTGACCTTTTAAAAAAATATGTTCTGAAGATTCCTCTTCGAATCTGCATGCAAGCCCAGCTGTTTGCAGATGTCAGCCAGCGCTTAGAACAATATGACCGAATTTTACCCTCTCGGGGTGGGAGGAGGGAGGGGGAAAGGAAAACAAATAAGGACCCAACAATTATTTGTCCTGCTCCAACTGTGAGGTAACTGCTAATGAAAATTTAATGGTGATATTTCACATTTTGCCCTGGAATTACTCATTCTTTGCAGGCTGTTTGCAGGGTGCAGACAACAGCTCACTATATATCCTCCTGCCTGATGATCAGCCAGGCCACCAAGGACTCTTCTGTCATTTTTTTTTTTAATTGTTCTTGCCTGTTCAGGCTGACGGAGATGAGCACCAGGTTACCAAGGGGAGCCTTCTCTGTTCTTGCTCTCGGATGGGCCTGGAGATCCAATGCATTCTTAACCATCTCTCTTCTATGCTCCATCCACACTTTGTGCATTTATCCCGTTACAGCAGATCTGAGAAGGCTACCAGGCATGAACGTGATCAGCAAGAGAGGCCAGTGGGTGCTCGAGATGGAGAGGCAAAAGGAGAGATCACATAGAGAGGGAGACAGCAGGGGGCTTCCATTCAGGAAATCCAGAAAGTCCTGCAACCAACAAAATGTTTTTTCAGGCAGACGTTCTTAATCTTTATTGTTTTATGGACCCATTGAGCAGCCTGGTGAAACCTATGGTCCCCTTTTCAGAATAATTGCTTTAAACGCACAGAATAAAATACATTAGATTACAAAGGAAACCTCTTGCATTGAAGTATAGTTACCAAAATAGTTTTTTTAAAAGACAACAAGTTCCCAGGTTAAAAAGTCCTGACCAAGAGGCCAGAAAGGGGGATTTTTTTTTTACTATAAAGAACCACAGACCTCTACATACGAAAAACCATTTAACTTAAATTAATATTCTTGTTTTTGTTTTGTAAAAGAAAAATAACAAATGTTCAACTCAAATTATTTTTTGAAAAAACATGGGATAATATTATTTTATAATTATTTCTTGTTGTTCAATAAGAAAAACAAAATTTAAAAATATCCTTTAATTTCAGCTTATGGCTATGAGGAGAGACTGAGACAATCCCATAGCCACAAGGTTAAGAAGTAGGAACTAGAATTTGCCTTCTGGCTCAGCATCCAGGACTCTGCTCCCTCGTCTGTAGTGGCCAATTGTACTAATTGCATCTGGTTGTCCAGTGAATTTTGGGTAACTAAAATGGCCTATTTGGTATTTTAAGATAATTTCTTTTCCTTGCTTGGCTAAGAATTATCCCTCTAAACATAGTTATCTGAGGCATCACTTTCTAGTCTCTTGATGTTCTTATGACGACACCTTTTATACTGGGGTCATATGTTGATTTTGAGCAATGCGGTCTATGATTAAGATGCTGACCTCCCTATTGCCTCTAAGATCGCATGTAAGCTCTTCTGTTTAGATTATGAAATCCTTTACACCCTGACTCCAACCTTTCTTTCCACCTTCATTGGATGCTACTCTTCCTCCCACACTCTATCATGCAGATAAATTGTCCTTCTCTCTGCTTCTCACACTCTCCATCTTCCATCCTCCTGCCTTTGCACTGGCCATCCCCTTTACCTATTGAAGAGAAAGGTTAATACCTTAACATGACACCTTGAAACAATCACCTCATTTTTAGTCTTGCTAGCCTCAAGTAAAAATATTTCTACTTCAATCACTCACAAGCTTTGGATTTTCCAACTTCTCATCCGTGTCCTCGTAGCGTCCCCAGATCAGCTGGTGACATGTAGGAGAGCCACCATGTTTGAGGAGGACTTTATGAGCACCCTACGAATGGGGAAAGGACTTCCAGCAACCACATCTTTTGTCCTTTGGGCTCTAAGCTTGGGCTCACTTTTCCCTGGATTTGGTGGGAAAGTGTGTCACAGATGTGGTGAGGGAGGGGCAGGGCATGGTGTTTTCTACCAGCTGTTCCTATGTGCTGACTACCTTAGGAGATATTTCCTTCCTAAAAGCTACTTAAGAATGACTGACAATTAATTTCCAGCTGATTATTGTATGAGGGAAGTATGTCAAGTCAAAAGTATTAGAGGATCACTTTGATCCCTTAGAGGAACCCTAGGGTGAGAGGTAGCCAAGCTCTGGGGACCTGACTTTTGAGTGGGAATAGGAACTGGGATAAAAATCCTCAGCACTTTCATTGTGAAAATGCTCTACCTCTTGACCTCTACCTGATAGAATCTTTCTCTTCTCTTATGCATCTTGAAGCATCACTTTCTACCTGAGGCTTTTCACAATCCCCCCAACTGCTAATACCCTCCTTCCTCACCGTTGTTTTTAAGTACTTTGTATCTATATGTGTCTATTCTCTTTATAATTATTTTGTATATATTTATATATTTACTGGTTTTCCACAGTTACAAAGCAAGATTCTTGAGGGTAGGACTGTTTCATTCATTTTATATGTATCACCAGCACCTTGCACAGTACCTGATACACAGTAGGCACTTAATAAATGCTTGTTGGTTGGTTGGTGTAAACATAATTTCCATCTAACTGTTTTCTAGTTTTCCCAGCAGTTCTTGTTCAATAATGAACTCTTTCCCTACTCCCATCTTCTAGTTGTTTGTGCCTTTGATTGATTAAACACTGGCCTACTGGGTTCATTTGCATCTGTGTCTTAATTCCTAGTCTACTGGTAGCCAACTCAAATAAAAATGGATCCCTATCTGGTCATATTGATTTAGAAAAGCACAGATTAACATTTTCTGTATTGTATTGTACTTTCATATATTTTGTTAGACATTTCCCAATTACATTTTAATCTGGTTCAGGCCACACTTGGGAATTTTGTGGCTTGCAAGAGGTTGCAAGTTTGACATCCTTGGTATTTATTTCACTGATCTACTTTTCCATTTTTTTAACCAGTACCAAATAACTTTAATGATTTATGCTTCCAGAAGGGATCCTACTTATCACCCTTACTCCTCTCCATTATTTCCCTTGAGATTCTAGCCCTTTGTTCCTCCACATTAATTTCGTTATTATTTTCCCCCTTGGTATTTCGATTGGTATAGCACTAAATCTATAAATTAATTAAAGTAGTATTATAGTTTTTATTATGTTGGTACAGCCCAATCATGAACAGTGAATATCTCTCCAAATGTTTATCTTCATGTATTCCTTTTCTTTATCTCTATAAAGAGTATCCGACAATATTCCAGACAAAGAACATCTCTACTTGAGTTCTATAACAAAATTCTTAAAGCTAAAAGGTAGGGTGGGAAGCAGACAGCCACCTCTGCCCTACTCTATCCAGAGGGTTCTTGACCTGTTCTTAATCAGATGGTATTTTCAGATTATTTCCTGATCTTTTCAATGATGCTAATTCAAGGAGACATAAAAACTTCCAAATCTGCAACAGAAGCCTCAAGATTAATGGTCAAAATCTCAAGGGTATTTAGAAAGATAAACAGGAAGTGAAAGGAGCATTTGTTATGTATGTAGCCTTTCCAAATGCAATATTCCATGGTAATTTATGAAGGTCTGCAGAGGGTCTGATTTTTCATCTCTTTTGCATATGCATCCTACATAGGCATATTCAGGATGACTATTCATATACTCTATTCATATTCAGGATAGAGTTCACCTACAATAGAATCCATGCTTTAGTGAATATGAGTAACATATGAAGTGGGTCCTGGCAGAAGCCCAATGCAGAATTGAAGTCACTTTTGCAAATCTGGAACTTTTCAGATAAATCCAGATTCTCTTTGGAGTTTTTGGTCAGTGTTGACCCTTTATAGAACCTAGCCTCTTTAATCACTCTCAGGTAGATCCTCTCCAATCCCACTTCCAATACATGCTCAACTTTCTTCTTCTCCTTTCCCTCAGCCCTTCTTCAGATTTTCCAAAGCTCCTTGATTAATAAAAGTTGAGTTTTACCTTTATTCAATCCTGATGATTCCTTAAACCAATAGGTCTCAAACTTTTTGGTCTCAGGACCTCAAAGAGCTTTTTTACATGAGTTATATGTATCAATATTTACCATATTCAAAATAAAGAAGTTGTGGTATTATTACAAAAATAGTTTTTTACCTCATAGACCCTCTAAAAAGATCTTAGAATCCCTAGGACCACAGAATCCGTGGAACACAGTTTAAGCAATGCTGCCTTAAACTTTGATCCATTAGAGTGATTGCTATTTGACTATTCTACTGCTGTCTCTCCATTATTGTTCCATTGATGGGTTAAAATCCTACAACTCAATCCAAACCAACAAACATTTGTCAAGTGCTACCATATGCAAGACACTGGAGATACCAAGACAAAGTGAAAAACAGTCCTTACTCCCAATGAGTTTTCATTCTACTGGTCTGAACAGGAGTCTTTTATTTTCTTTGGGATGTGTGCAGATACACATCCCAGACAGGTCATCAGGTAACTATGAGGTATGCCCACTTTCCTCCAGTTTAAATGAAAGAGTAGACGCTTTCTTCCTTTTTCCTCCTAAGAGGAGTGATCTGTTTCTTAGAGCCTTGCCTAGAATGGACTTCTACTCCCAAGGTGCTTCCTTGTTTCAAGCACCTACATACTAACCTCTGTAGAGTACAGGGAGGAGCTGACCCTGCTCTAATTAGTGTCTTCAGATTTAAATTTGTTTTTCTGAATTGCAATTTTTTGGTCACTGAAGACTGAGTTTCTGTCAGAGATCCCTCTCTCTAACTTAGACTCAGAAGTTCATGTAACTCATTGTTTAATCTCTGCATGACAAACTGCTCTCCATAAGCATCTATTTAGCTGGCAGTCTTCCAGAAAACTGCCTTAGGGGACTCGGGATCTGGTTAGCTTCAATTTCACAATTCCAACTCTTTTGCTATACCATACAAATTAATTCTTTGGAGGGGATGGGTTTTTATTATAACATGGAAGTGACCCTCAGTTCTCGAAAGCTATTGCCGGCAAGACTTTACCTCTGGTAGGTCCAACCAAAATGGAAAGACTTTGTGTATGGGCCTGACAACAGACCTCTTGTCTGAAGGCCAATCTAGCTTGGTTTAGAGCAGTTCATAGTTAGTATGGCTGCAGGGTGATGAGTTTTTCAACCAGAGTTGAAATGCTGCCGACCAAACTACATTAACAAAATTGCCAATCCTTTAAATAATAAAATGTTTTATTTAAAGCAGTTGAAATAATAATAATAAAATTTTGTCCCTGAAAAGACTAATAAGCTTTATTTTCTGGAAAATTCCTTAATGTAGGATATCTTATTCTTTGATGATGTTGAATAAATGAGATAATTATATATCTTCTTTCCTTCCTTTACAAGGCTACCTAAATTAAATACCTTTCTGAATGCAATATTAAGGGGTCTACTCTTGCAGAGATGACATTTCCCAGGAGTCTTCAAGTTTCAAAGATAAGCATAATTTGAATTCTCAGGATTGAAAGACTGAAATCCCATGAATCTTGTGTTGGGATACAAGGATATGTTATCATGAGAGCACATGGAGAGAACTGAAGGAGAGTATGTGTGAATGTGTAGGATGGGTGCGTGTGGGTGAAAATATGAATGCTGCCTAGTAGCTTAGCAGTCCTGGCACATCACAAAGACCACTGGAGCAAAGAGAGGAGTTTTGAGTGATTGGGAAGAGGGAGCCAAACCAGAGCAGCTTCACATTCTGGGATTCTGTAAAAGGGAGTGCCTAGGGCCCCAGCTCCATATGGAGTGAGCAAATGGCACCCTGTGCTGCATCTCAGCTTTCACACTGGCTCCCAAGATAAGATGAATAAAGCTTTGGAGCCACAGGTAGGACAGATAGAACAAGAGCCTAACTTTTCTCAATGGGGTGGGTGAGTCTATGAGAGACTAATCAAGTAGTCAGTCAGTCAATAAACATTTATTAATCTATACCAGACACTGTGCTAAGCACTGGGACAATTGTTTGTCCTTCATTCTCGAAAAGGACCATGGGAAGGTGATACCATGACTTGCAAATGAATTGAATTTAAGTGAGGGAGGGCTGTGCAAGGTCACTAGCCTCACTTTCTCCTCTGGAGCCATCTGGGTCCAGTGGCAAGATATAGATCAGGACTACTGGAGATGGCCCTGGATGCAGTGGGGGGACTTTGGCCTTTTTTAGCTAAGGGGTTTTTTTGGTTTGTTTATCTTTGGCTAGGCAATGGGGTTAAGTGACTTGCCCAGGGTCACACAGCTAGTAAGTGCCAAGTGTTTGGTCCGAAGCCGGCTTTGAACTCAGGTCCTCCTGACTTCAAGGCCAGCACTCTATCCACTGTGCCACCTAGCTGCCCCTCCTTAAACTAAGGTTTTTCACTGGGACTATACCCATTTGTGAAAGGGGGGATGCAAATAATTCCATTGTTTGATTTCTCCTTGAATTTCCCTTGCCATCCTGTCTCGTTTAAACACTTTGACTATCTGATTCCAGATTCCTGCCTGGTTTGGAGCAGAGCTTGCCCTGGAATTAGGGCTCAAGTTGTATATGCATAATAAGGATTTCCCAGAAAGCCACATCTGAACCCTACTAGCCATGGGCTCCAGATTTGAGGGAGGGCCATGTTATGTGAAGAGCTCATTTAGTGTTGAAGGACCCATGGGATAGTACCTTTGTCTTATTTGGCCAAAGGAATACTGAGGAAAGCCAAAGGATTTCTAATACTGAAAATAAAAATTTATAAAGGAAACCATTTCCAGACCCCTACCATTAGGTGCAATCATCTCTGTCACTCTACTGACCCAATTCTCTTTCCCTGATAACCAGGGAGCTGCTCAAGGAAATTGATTCATTTCAATATAAAGAAACAGAGGACAATAAGTAACAGACAAATTGGGGAAGAATTGGTGAGTGAGCCTTTTTCCCGTTGGCAGGGTGTTAAATAACTGTGGTAGAGGAGAGAGCATTCCAAGGCAACCACCAAAGAAATCAGTAGCATTCTGTATTCTGAGGGGAAAGGCATTAATTATACCTCTGAATCCTATTGGGGGAAGTGTTTTCTTTCCTCCAGAAACACAATGGGAGAATGATTTCCTAATAAAACTTCCACTAGGCCAGGCAGTGTTGATGGAACATAATTTTTAATATGTGGTGGCCCGGAATTTGACAGATATTGGCTTAGCAGGTGCTTCGTTCTAAAAAGCTGCATGTGGATGTCGGCAATTTCACTACTTCCTTATGTCTATTACAGCCCACGCAAGGTTAGACAAATACACTCCCACGAGCACAAAACAGCAACCTTCCAAAATGTATGTCAGCCGTGTATTTACAGCCAAGTCCTGGAGGAGCGGGTACTTCTAACGCCGCTCCCATTAATGAGAAAAATGTCAGCCTCTACAAGCGATTTTTTTTCACTCCTGCTTATCAAATCTTTCAAAAAATTGATAACTAGTCTTTATAGATTGTGAAAGTCAGATATAACTCTGAATCTATTACTTTACGGGACCCCTTGGGGTAAACTTATCACCTGGAAACCATTTTACATGGACGATTTGACTTTCATGTAGAGTGTCATAAGGCCCCCAAGATGGAAATCTAAAATAAAAACCTGGATTACAGCCTTCCCCTTGATGGAATTTATGATCCCCTTAGTACAATAATTTTGAAAATTGTATCCCTTAAGCTACAAGACTTGATTGATTATTCGCTGCCAGAATCAAAGGACTTTCCTGATAGGTCCACGTGTAGTCGAAAGGCAAGGATTAATTTCTATGGAACCACAAGTTTATCTTGAACTGTTTTTCAGCAATCTAAATAGCCAACTTCATCTTCTTTCTAGGACAGAACCCAGCATCCATTTTATCCCCATCAGCCCCAGGACACACTGTCTTTTTAAGCAAAGCTGCTCCAGGTAGTGATTGCAGCCTGTCCATGGGAGATTTGATCATATTCAATCAGACCCTAGAGACAGAAAGACATTCACTTGGGCCTCTTATCTTGTTATTACCAAGTGATATTTTCCTGGTTTTAATTCTCTTCTGGACTGCTTTAGTCAAACACCATAGAAAACCAACAAGAGAGTTTAAACAGCCCTTTTTGTGCGTGATATTCCGGCGTATTTGTCTTTTTCTTTTTTTATTCCCTTTTGGGAGCTTTATGCTCCCGGAGGAATCTTACGTGATCTCATAACCCAATCCTTCCCTCTCAATCTGAGAGGCTTTTCCATATCTTTCCTCAAAGCCACCAAAGAAGATACTCTGTACACAAGCAGAAAGCAGCAAGGACCACAACTCTTTGGGAAGGTAAGATGACTTCACAGTATGCACTACATGTCATTACATGTTATTGCCTGTGTTTGGAACTTCCACGTAATTCCCCGAATCAGTCAGTCAGTCTTTACTAAGCACCTCCTATGTGCCAGGGACTGTGCTAATAACAGGACGAGGTTGAAGCCACTTCTCTCAGTCTGCGAGGCTAAGCTGGCACATAGATTAAGCACACTTTCTCTGTGAAAATCTCATTCTGCTCAAATATTCTATGCTTATGATAACTATATGACCTGAAATTTCTAGGAAAGTACAATTTCATGGGGGAAAATCAGGTCAAAAAAAAAGCAAAAAAAAAAAAAAAATAACACTGCCACTGTTCCTCTGTGTCCTTCACAATTACACAAGCTATTTACCGGAGGACAAGGGCCTTGTTTGATGGCAGCCAGTCAGCTTAGAGCAGTCATGTTCATCCGCTGAATGATCCCCATTCCCTCCACATTTTGTTCTTTTCTGACAATCCCCCAAAGAACAAACATACAAATTGAAGTAGCCGCACGTGAAGGAAAAAGCACTAGACTTGGGGTTAGGGGATGAGGGTCTTAGCTCCACTGGTTTCCCATTCCTAGTTCCATTTACCATTTCTGTGCCTTGGTTTCCCTAGCTACAAAATCAAGTAGTTGGATTCAATTGCTTCTAAGATCTCTCCCAGGTCTAAATCTATGATTCTAAGTATGAGATCCTCCTGCCTCATTATTAAACAAAGTACACATTTTCCAGCTTCTACTGCCAATGCTTACATCAAAAAGGGAAGGACCATTCTGATACTAAATTGTTCCTACCTTAGATAGTATGATCCATGTCTCTGTAAAGGGGCAATGTGTTCTCTCCTTGTGGAAGGGGCTAGAAAGCTGGTTTCCAGATGGCGTGATTATGTGTAATGATGGGGCTCTGATCCCCAAATTGGAGCATGCACAGACATTCTGTAATTGGCTCTAGGCAAGTTTTCGGTCAAGCAATAAGCATTTATTAAACACCTACTGCATGTCAGGTACTGTGCTAAGTACTAGAGATACAGAGAAAGACAAAAAGCAGCCCTTACTTCAAGGGGCTCACAGTCTAATTGTTCTAGATTGCTAACCATATGGTGAAGAGACAGATTTTTGAGTGGCCGGTGAGCCAGACCTGGGGTGCGTTCCAAAGACACTAATTTGCCATAATGAATTTCATCTTTGTAACTAGCTGTGTTCAAGTAAGGAGGGAAGAACTGCTGTAAGCCTTTGGTGGCCCCACCCATGGCCGTGTAGAACATGAGTGCCTACTATTGCTTCTGTCTCTGCTGGTCCCATTCCTGGATTTAGTCAAAGCAGCATTGGACTTGGCCACGGTCCTAAAAGCTTTGAAAGGTCAAGGGAACCAGCCACCAAGAGCAGAAATGTAGTTCCGTGCTGAAAGCTGCCAGAAGCAATGGGAAATAGTAAAGTCCTGAGCAACCTGTTTGATCCAGCATAGACTGAAGGCAGCCAAGAGGGCAATATATCCACCTGGGATGCCAAATTCCAAAGTCAATTTTTCAGGGTTAATGCTACTCTCTAGGTTTAAGCCTACTCTCTCTAGGGATGAAGGTGGCATAGAGAGAATTTTTCCCCAGGTGTTTGGAAGAAAAGATTTGTAATTTCTGTTCTCATTATATATTTGCAATAAATATAAGTATATATAATAATAAGTATATAATAAATATAAGCATATAAATACATAAATGTATATAAGCATATAAAATAATAAGCATGTCATTAATATACCCATAAAATTTATATAAGTATATAAAAATAAAAAGTATATAATAAATTCAAGTTTATGAAATAATATATATATACATATATACAAAGTATATAAATAATAAATATATAAAAGTTAATTGATATTATTGGTTAGAGGAAACTGGAGCACTAAGCACCCAGTTTGCTGATGTGTGTGTGTGTGTGTGTGTGTGTGTGTGTGTGTGTATGGAGAGAGAGAGAGAGAGTAAATCCAGAGTCTTGTTGTATCTTTAAGGCTTGAAAATCATAGATCGTAAAACATTAGATTAACACAACTGAACACAGTGTGTACAAGAGAACTGGAGTCAGATCTAGATTTCACTTCTCTGGTTTTTCCTCAGTTTCCCTAGTACAAAAGGCACACTGAATTAGATGATCTCTAAGGTCCTTTCTTTTTCTAATATTTTATGTACACAATGGTAGCTGAGACCACCCTTTTAGGTGAGCAGATTCTTAAAACCCTATTTAAAAATTAGGTCTTAGTATAGAATCCCCTGAATAATCCTTTCTTAAAGAATAAATGCTTCATGCCAGCCAATCACCACTGACTTTGTCCTTTCCTTTGCAGCTGGCAGAAGAGCAAATTCCCTGAAGAGCATTTTCAAATGCGCCAATTGGACAGATTTCCTTGTTAGCCTTTCCTATCTAAAATTTGCAAACTACCAGGCATGTTCAGCTCTTACTAAAAACGTTATGTGTACACCAAGGATTTCATTCATCCAAATAAATATTAGCTCACAGGGATTAAAAATAGGAATGAAACGGAGGAGGAATTTGGAGTTGGCTGAGAATGTCTCCCAGAACTCATCTGGCTCAGCAGGATGAAGTGTTGAAACACTGTGATTAAAATCTATCGATGCAAGGTAATCACCATCTGCATTTTTCCCGAAGGATTTCTAAAATGATTCTCTGGGTGAGACTGACTGACCACCAAGCTCTTGCTCTTGCTGGTGGAGTTGAGGAATAACTGGTATATTTCTGTATGACCTGGTTTTGAGTGTGGTTTATAATCACAGAAGCTAAAATAGAATGCCCATTATCTAGACAGAAAAGGAGCAAATAATTAACTAGGCTTACGACGTCATATGGGGCAGCTAGGCGGCACAGTGGATAGAGTGCCAGGCCTGGAGTCAGGAAGACCTGAGTTCAAATCCAACCTTTGACACTTATTAGCTGTGTGACCCTGAGCAAGTTGCTTAACGCTGCTTGCCTCAGTTTCCTCATCTGTAAAATGAGCTGGAGAAGGAAATGGCAAACCACTCTAGTTAGTATCTCTGCCAAGAAAACCCCAAATGAGGTCATGAAGAATCAGACACAACTGAACAACAGCAAAGTACTTCCACATTGCAGATGTTTATTGAATAGAATTAATACTATAATCTCTTTTTAAGAGGCCTCATGGGTCATTTAATCCAACCCCATCTTATAGATGAAACAACTGAGGCCAGAGAAGGCAAATGATTTGCCCAAGATCACAAATGTAGTGATTGCACCCAGATTCTGACTCCAAATTCGATGCCCTTTCTTCTGTGCCACATGCAATCTCTGAAATGAATTGAATGTCAGAATGAGGGATAGGTTTCAGAGTGGACCCTCAAGCATGTCAAGAGATGCTTTTCTTGTGGATCAACTACACTGGCCACGTAGAAGAAAAGGAGGCAGGAAGGGAATAAGCATTTATATAACGCCTACTGTGTACCAGGTGCATAGAAAACACAAAAAAAACCTTAGGAGGCAGGCGCTTTTATTATTCCCATTTTATAGTAGAGGAAACTGAGGCAGACAAAGCTTAAGTGATTTGCCTAGGGTCACACAACTGGTAAATGTCTGAGGCTAGATTTGAACTCAGGTCTTGCTGACTTCATACCTAATACTTTATCCATTGCATCACCCAAATGCTTTAAAATGAGCACAACCTTCTTGGAAAGGCATTTTTTAAAAAAGCTGAAACAAACAAATCATGCTCTAGGAAAATAAAATATTTTCTTAAATTATACACATCTATTTTTAACTAACAATGATTTATTTTTTCTCCTCAATCCCATCCCACTGAGAAAAAGAAAAACAAAACCTTTGTAATAAAATATGAATAGTCAAACAAGTGAATTCCCACATTTGCCATGTCCAAAAATGTGTCTTATTCTCCATATTACTCCATCACCTCTCAGTCAGAAGGTTGGTAGCATTCTTCATCATTAGATCCCTGGAATCATGATCACTGAGCGATCTGAATTTTTAAGTCTTTCAAAATTTTTCCTTTTTTACAATGTAGATGTTATATAAATTGTTCTCCTGGTTCTGCTCACTTCACTCTGCATCCATTATATAAGTCTTCCCAGGTTTCTCTGAAGTCATCCTTTTCATCATTTCTTACAACACAAAAGTATTCCATTACATTCACATACCATATTTTGCTCAGGAAAATAAAATCTCTGTGTGTGTATGTGTGTGTGTTTATTAGGGTCTCATTTAATTTCTTTTAAAAACATTTTTAGAAATTTTCAGTTCCAAATTCTCTCCTTCCCTTTTCCCTTTCCCTCAACCATTGACAAGGCAATTCAATAAACATTTGTTAAATACCTACTATTTTCTGGGCACTGTATTAAGCACTGGAAGCAAGAAATACTATACCCATTATACATATGAAATCACATAAAACAAATTTCCACATTAGCCACGTTGAAAGAAAAAGAGCAAGGAAAAGAAAGTGAAAAAAAAATTTCATCATACACTCAGGAAAGTAAAAAGTTCAGGAAAGTAAAATCTTTACGAAAAACAAAACAATACAACTCCAGTCAACCTTATTGCTCTGCTCAGATAACAATAACTGACGTTTATGAAGCAGCCCCTTGGCCTTTGGAACTACAGAAAGGGAGGTTGCCCAGTGGTTCCCATGATCACAGGTGAGGAGTCACAAGAGTCCTGTGGAAGGAGATCCTGCCCTACATCTGCTGTCATCCCCTTCAGCAGATGAGGAAACTGAGGTACTTCAAGGACTTGAGCCGTGGGCCATGAGAAGTATTAAAGGCCGGATCTGAACCCACGTCTTCCTGACTCTAGGCCCGGTCCTTGATTCACTACTTGGCATTTTCAAGCAAGCAAATTCGGCAAATGCTTGTCGGGTGGGTTAAGATAACTGTGTACCACAAAACTGTTGTCCTATCTCTTTCAGGTTCCTTGATGTCCCACAGATATAGGAAGGAAATCTTCCAGGTCTCATATATTAAGCCTCCTTTGGCCGTTAGGAAAAAAGTCTGAAGACTGAAGGAAGGGAACGAATTTGATAATGATAATCTGTTCTCCAAGAGCATATCTTAGGGACAAGCATACTCCTCTGCATTTACAAGAAATAAATCTAGTTTGCTCTTGGTAATGCTGGTTGCTGGAGAGCTCATGTATTTGTAAAGTATTTAGCTTATTGACCCAAATGCATTTGTGTTTTTTATTTTTATTTTTAAAAAAGGTAGTTCAATTAATTCACAAGAAAAAAAGCCACCATTTTCTATTAGAGAAAGTCTACGTAGCCCAAACAGAATTGGATGTGTGATGCCATGCAGCCATCTGCAGACAGCAGCCTTAAAAATGACAATATCTGACCTTAATATGTGTGAATCTATCAGGCTCCCACTGTAGACATGTATATTTTTCAATATTCGTCTCTGAGCTGAAATCATGTCATTTATATGCAAATGATCACATCCTCAGCAGCTGCGGCTTCTCTGCTGAAGCCATGGGACTTATTTGCACTTAATAAAGCCTCATAAATAGGTTTTGCCTCTAAATGGGAGGGGGGAGCAGGAAATATAGCCCATCCTTTTACAGTTACAAACTGTTTTTTGTTTTGAAAACTCTAGGCTTTCTTTAATAGGATGCTTCACAGTTGCCAAAGAAACACCAATCCAGGAGACCAAACCAACAGGGCCCCTCTCTGCCATCCTCCCTCCCCCAGCCTCTCACCTCTGCTTGACACCCTTTTCTGCCTTGTTATGAATGTGAGTATTTTACCAACCATGACATTCGCTGTAATTTCATACCTACTTCATTAAGACAAGGGTTGCTCCCCATGTACTGTCCCCTGCCGGGCTGTGTGGGCCAGTGTTTCAGAAAAAGGAGAACCCCCCAGAGCTTCCTTCGGGCTATCCTGTCTTTAAGAAGTAGGGAGAAACAGTGGAGGTACCCCTAGGCATTTGAAGAAAGATCTCTCCTTTCCTGTGTTATGTGTCCTGTAAGTTTGGGGCTTGAGGCTCTCTCAAGAAGGCAAGGGTTGTTGGTGTTATTGGGTCCCCAAATCAAGCAAGAATAAGAAAACTTCAAGATATTTGCATTTTAACTCATGAAATCACTTTCCAGTTTGTTTTCCTCCATTTTCGAGACTAGTCATTATCTTTTGAAAGAGCTCAAAGGAAGATAAAATATGCCCTAGGAATGTCCCAAACTTGAATTTCACCCATCTCCTATTCATTCTCTTCTAAAACCACAAGCACATCTATTTGAGGTCAGCAAGATTATTCCTGGATCTTTAAATACCATTTAAGACCTGTCAGCGAAATAGGATCCTGTCACAGGATAATTGTCTCCTGCTGAGAGGTGCCAAGGCAAACCCGAGGCATTTTTTGAGAAATAAATATTGATGTAGAGTGGGGCCATTTATTTTTAAAGTAATAGATCCTGATTTGGTAATAATGAACCATTATGGTTGTCAGAGTAATGGACCATTGTGCCAGCTTCATTTCTAGGGTGCTGAACAACGGGCGGAGAGGTAATTATGTCACCTGACAGATGTGTACGCTCATCGATGGCTCCAGTTCTCAACATCACCATAAAATCGCCTCTCTGATTGGCACAGGAAACAAATACCTTCTCCAGGTCAGCCAATGAGAAATGTCTATACCTGCTCCTGGGCAGAAACGGCAAAGTAGAATGTTTACTTGGAAGAATGTAAACTTAGGTCAAAGTGAACACCATACTGGTAGGAGACTTGGAGAGAAGGCATTATCTTTGAAGGATATTCCCTAAGTTTCATTACTCAAGGGTATGGTCTCACTGTTGATAACATCTGGTTGTGTGAGGTTGGACAAGCCAGTCTCTCTGAGCCTTAGCTTCCTCATTTGTAAGATGGAAATAACAACTCCCTTGTTTACCTCCCAATGCTGTCCTGAGGATCAAGTGAGATAAGGTATGGCAATGACCTAGGCATACATCAACCGTGTTATTATTAGCTTTATAATTTGATATATATTTCAATGACAAAATGTGAACATAACAGTAACTCCCATTTCTATAGTGTCTTAAGGTTTATAAAGCACTTTCCTCACAACAATCCTATGAGGTATGATTATTCCCATTTTACAGATGAGGACAGGGAGGTTTGGAGAGCCCTGTAAGTGACTTGCCCATTGTCATTCCATGAGGCAGGATCCAAACTCCAGGTCTGATTCCAAATTTATTATCCTACTCCAAATGGTCTCACAATAATTCAATAGATCTGTGATTGCCTTAGTGTGGGTACATCCTCAATCATCCTAATGATTATGATCCAGCCATGATCTCATCATGTGATTCTTGTTCTTGTCCTCTTAGAAATCTTTCATAGACAATCTATTCAACATCAGGTTGGGAAGGGATGGGGGAAGGGAGAGGTGGAACTTCTATTGAGTCTCTTAATATTTCCTAGATGTACTCAGCCTGTCCATGGACCATCCTCATTTTTGCTTTGTTGCCAGTCCATTTTAATGTGCAATCATATAGGTCATAGGTGATGCCTTTATGTCACTTACAGTGAGCAAGTATCACTAATAATATGGTCTCCTAATTGCCATCATGTGTCTTTCCTTTGCCACGTCTCTTGCAATTATGATTCTTCGGAAATCATGGTGTTCCATGATTCATAGTCATATGGCATTACCCAGACTGTATTGGCATTAAAGAGATGTTATTAAAAACACATACTTAAAATGTTGATGGTATCACTGATGCCTTGACACTTGATGTAACATGTTCATTTAAAGTCTAATAATGTCTTCAGTCCTATGGTGACGATTTTTACAAGGTTTTGTTGTTGTTTTGGGGAGGAGGGATACAGTATTTAAAGTCCTTATCTTACATTCTGTGTCCTCAATAGAAGAGACTATTTCTTCCATTGGAGTCTGTTAGGTTTTCTATTAACTCCTCAGAAAGTCAATACAAAGAAGAAATCAACATCTCATATTACAGTGAAGATCTCATCGATTCTTATGAACTATCTCCATTTTCCATCACTGGACATTCCCTTCTCAAATTATCTTCCTCTTACTTATCTTTGTAAATGTAACTGCCCCCTCCCCAGATTACTAGATGGGATTCACAGTTTGGGTAGAGGTTAGATTAGGTGACCTCTCCCTTCTATTCCTCAAATTCTATGAATTCCAATAATTATGGATTCAGGAAAACAGAATGACCAAATGATCTTGAACACTCAGGATGTGGGGGGACACGAGAAAGGAATGAGCTTGGGATGAGGCACTTTCTAACACACCAGAGATCGTCTATCTGATGGCAGAGCCTTCTTGGAAGAGAGGTACAGTGGGTTTCAAGATAAAGGAGTCAATTGCAAGCATGAAAAATTCAGAGGAAGTTGAGCTGCCATTTTACGGCCAGACTCTGGAAAACTGAATGCAAAAGAACAGTCAGACAATCACATATGCTTAGAGTTTGAGTGGGCTCCAGAGGCTAATAGTACCTGGACAAGAATCCTTCCTGCAAAATACCAGATGAGTGTCATCTAGTATTTGCTGGAAATCTTCCAGTAAGAGGGAATCCACTATTTCAAGGGCAAACTATTCCACTTTTGGTTGCTCAGAGTTTTAGGAATTTTTTTTAACCATCAAACTTAAACCTAATTCTTTATAACTTTCAACCATTTTCTCCTAGCTCTGCGCTTTGAAGCCAACTGGAAAAGTCTATTCCCTTTTTCATGTGGTAGCCCACTTGAAAATAGCTATTACATCCCAGTTCTCCTGCCCCGGTGCCCCCACCCACTCAAATCTCTTCCTCTCCAGCCCAAACAACCCCAGTCCCTCCCACTGAAATTTAAATTAAGGTACTTCACTTTTTGGGATGTCCACCTCTGTTGCATCCTCCAGCATTCCTGAAATCATTCCTGAAATGTGGCTCTGAATTGAAAACAATATGGTGTGACCAGGGCAGTGCGAAAGAGGACTCTCTCCTCTTTAGTCATTTCCATGTGTAATGAAGGCATCATGCTAGGCTCTTGGAGGCAAAGACCAATTACTATTGAAAAATAGTCTCTGCTCCCAATGTCCTGGACTTGGAGTCATGGAGACTTGCATTCAAATTCCACCTCTGATATTTACAAGCTGTGTGACCATGGGGAAACCAATTACCCTGTCTGCGCCTCAAGCAATTCTCTAAGACTTATCTACTAAGCTATAGGAGGGTTGCATCTCCTTTGGCGTAGAGAATCCCCACACTGGGGGATTATATTAGTAGTAACTACTGGCTTCTGTTTTCACCAGATTTGACCAAAAGCTACAGCAGAATTTTATGTGAAAATATTTAGACCAGAGTCTATCAAGAACCTATCCTCACCATCCTCTCCCCAACCCCTAACACAGACAGATTTTTAAAAAAACTCACTTTTAGTAGCAAAAGAGACAATGGCCATTTTTCTAGTTACATCATGGCTTTAAAATCTAAGTCTCTTTCAATAATAGGATCATAGATAAAGAGCGGAAGGGACTCTACAAGTCAAGAAGTCTTAGCCCCTTCATTTTACAGATGAAACTGAGGCCTAGAAAGGGTTAGTGACTTTCCTAGGGTCACACAACTCATAAGTGCCTGAAGAGAGGTTTGAATTCAGGTCTTCTCAACTCTAAATTCCAGCTCTATCTAGTACATTGTCCTCACTTACCCTCATGATTTCAAATCCAGCTTTAGACACTTGCTGGCTGTGTGACCCTGGGCAAGTCACTTAATCTTGTTTGCCTCAATTTCCTCATCTGTAAAATGAGCTGGAGAAGGAAACCACTCCAGTATCTTTGCCAAGAAAACCCCAAATGGAATCACGAAGAGTTGAATATGACTGAAAAACAACAACTACCAACAAGAATTTCTGGGAAATTTTTTTTTTGGTGAGGCAATTGGGGTTAAGTGACTTGCCCAGAGTCACACAGCTAGTGAGTGGTATGTGTCTGAGGCCAGATTTGAACTCAGGTCCTCCTGACTCCAGGGCCAGTGCTCTATCCAATGTGCCTCTTAACTGCCTCTCTGGGAAAGTTTTTTTTTTAAATGACAGATAAGAATGATGGAGGAAAAATTGGGGAAACAAAGAGAAGGATGCAAGAAAATTATGAAAAGAGAATTAACAGCTTGGTAAAAGAGGCACAAAAAATATTGAAAAAAATAACACCTTAAAAAATAAAGTTGGACTAATGCTAGAAGAGGCACAAAAATTCACGGAAGAATATCAAATCCAATTCTCTGATGCCCTAACGTAACCAGGTATTCATTTCTCAAACCTACATTTCTCTTCTGAGATCCTTCCCTTGGTCCAAAGGGCAACACCATCCTCCCAGTCCCTCAGGTCCACAACCTAGGAGTCATCCTGGATTCCTCCATCTCTCTCATGCCCCATGTCCAATCTGGTGCCAAGGCCTATGGATTTCATCTTTGCGACGTGTCTCAGATATGCTCCCTTATCTCCTTTACCACCACCCTGGTGCAGGTTCTCATCATCTGAAGCCTAGACAATTACAATAGCTGCTGGTGGTTCTGCCTGCCTCAAGGCTCTCCCCACTCCAATCCATTTCCCATTTAGCGACTAACGAGATTTTCCTAAAGCACAGGTCTGATCATATTACTCTCTACTCGATAAACTCCAGTGGCTCCCCATTGCCTCCAGGACCAACTACAAAGTGCTGTTTGGCAGTCCAAGTCCTCCATAACCTAGCCCCCTCTTACCTTCCCAGTCTTCTTACCCCTTATTCTTTGTGCCAGTGACACTGGCTTCCTGGATGTTCCATGAACAAAATTCTCCATCTCTCAGCTTTAGGCATTTTCTCTGGCTGTCCCTGAAGCCTGAAACACTTCCTCTTCTTCTCTGACTATTGATATCCCTGGCCTCCTTTAAGACCTGACTAAAATCCCACCTTCTACAGGAAGCCTTACCCAACCCCTCTGAATTCTGGTGCCTTCTCTCTGTAAGTGATTTCCTATTTCTCCTGCACATAGCTTGTTTTCTATGTATGTGTTTCCATGTTGTCTCCCCCATTAGATTGCAAGCTCCTTGAAGGCAGGGATGGTCTTTGCCTCTTTTTGTATCCCCAGCACTTAGCACAGTACTGCAGATATTGTAGTATATAGTAGGTGCTTCATAAATGTTTACTGATTGCACGATTAACCAGCATTAGGAATAAGAACATTCTCTGTACATCTAATGTGTTTAGGTTCTTGCCTAAGACTTTTTAAGCTTTAGTCATTTTTTCCCCTGAGCTCTCTTAGAGCTGCATGATATATTTACTTCTTAAAGACAGGGCTACTGGCTTCAATACTTCATGCAGTCACTGACTTCTTGAAGGTGAGTATTTTCTCCACTAGTGCAGATCAACTTTGCTCCCTGATTAAGGAGACAGTCTCATGAGTTTCTGTAGCCAAAAATTTCACTGGCTGTGGTCAACTTTCTGGCAGTGATCTATGAATTTACTTTGACTGATTGTCAGATGACAATTCATTTCCAGGTCAGTCCTTTTCTAGGTTAAATTGGATAATACATATAAAAGTGTTTTGCAAACCTTTAAGTATTATATAAATGCTAATTGTTATTATTATCATTATTATTATTATTACTATTACAACCAGCTTCAACTCTGCTGGCCCAGACTCTGCTTAGGTTCTGTTACAATGATTTAGTATGTAGTGAATGTGACTGTTTTCAACTCGGCTAAATTAACCTGGGATGAGGGAGGCAGGCCATAGTGGCAAATGGAGGTAGTATAAAAACAAAAGATATTTTTAAAAATTGGAGAAAAAGATAAGGAAAGGTTTGGTCAAGAAGGCAAAAACAATCCCAGCATCACATAGAATTATAGAATCCAAAGGGACTTCTAAGGCCATTTAGTCTAGCCAGTACTTGACAGGGCTCCTATGTACCATACCTGAAAAAAATGTTGGAAGATCTCCAATGAGGAGAAACTATTACCTCCAGAGGTAGAGTGTTCTACTTTGGAATAACTAATTGCTAAGATATTTTTCCTTACATGAAGCCTCTTAATCTTCCAATCATTGTTCCTCGTTCGGCCTTCTGGGGACCAAGGACAGGTTTCATTCACTTCCATGGGTTGGCCCTTTAAATGAAGATGGCTATCATATCTCTCTCCACCACTCAAAGCTTTCTCCTCTCTAAGTTAAACATACCTAGTTGCTTCAACTGATGCTCATAATCATGATTTGGAGACTCTCCACTCTCCTGGTTGCCATTCTCTGAACCCCTTCCAGTTTATGCATATCCTTCTTAAAATGTTACAATTGATGCTAAATATAATACTTGAGATAAAATATGAATAAGGCAGAGCACAGTGGTACAATTAACTCCACCATTCTGTACACTGTACCTCCCTTACTGTAATTTGATAAAGTAAGCTTTTTTGACTTCTATATCACACTGTTGGCACATATTTACCTTCTAGTACATCAAAATTCTCATATACTTTTCAGATGAACCCCTCACTAATTAATCTCTTATTGTTAACATTTATTTCTGGGACCCAAGTGAAAGACATTACATTTATTCCTATGAAATTTCATTTTATTAGACTTGCCCTAATGTTCAAGCCTGTCAAGATATTTTTGGATCCTGGGCTTATTATTCAATATTTTAGTTATCCCACTAAGCCATCTGTTTTTGGAAAACTTGACAAGTATGCTATTTTCCACATTTTATCCAAGAAATTGAATACCATGTTAAACAGTACAGGGCCAAGTATAGATCCCATGTTCAATCCACTACAAATCTCCTTCTAAGTTGATGTCAAATTACTCTTTGGATCTAGTCATTGAACTAGTTTCCAGTCCACTGAGCCACACCACCATCCAGTTCACATCTTTTCATCTTTTCTACAAGAATAACGTGAGAGATTTTGGTAAATACTTTACTTAAATTTAGGTATGCAATAACTGAAGCATTCCCCTGATTGATTAATTTACTAATCCTATTTTTTAAAAGGGGAATTAGGTTAGTATGGCATGAACAATTCTTGATAAAACCACGTTCATTCTTTGTGGTCTTTGCTTCCTTTTTTAGATATTTGTTAGCCATTCAATTAATGAATTCACTCTAGAATTTGACTAGGAATAGTCCAGCTCACTGGCCTACATCTTGCAGATTCCACTGTCTTCCATTTTCTGAAAATCAGGATGTTTGTCCTTCTCCTATCCTGTTTTTCTATATGTTTCTGTATGTTTTTCCATATGTTTCTATGTGTTTTTCTCCTATCTCCTATTTTCCTATATGTTTCAGGGATGGCTAGTAGCTCCATAATCTTATCTGTCAGTTCTTTCTGTACCTTCAGATTCAGTTCATCTGAGCCTGATTACAAATCAATCAAGGCAATTAAGTGTTATTGTACCTATCAATAAACTGACATATCACTGATCATCCCTGAAACATACAGAAAAACAGGAGATAGGATGGCTTTTAACAATATTAATAATCACCCGCCATTTGGGCCAAGCCATGGAGATAATACTGCTCAGTAAGTAAGTCCCACTGGCTATATCCTTTGGCCACTTTGGACAGATTGACAACCACAAGGTAGAAAAGAGATTGACTGACTGCAGGTAAGGATTATAGAGCTCAAAAAGAGGTCAGGTCATACATAGAAGGATTGATACCAAGGAATTCTGGCAGAGATGAGAGGGATAAGAACCAGGAGGAGATTAAGAGCTCAGGACTGAGAGGTGATAGTCTCACTCTCCTCCACCTTGTTTAGATCACATAAGGAGCGCCATGCTCGGTTTTGGGCACTATGTGAGGAAGAACTCTGCTAAGTTAGAGATCATCCTTTAGAAGACAAGCAAGATAGTGAAGGGTCTTTAGTTCATGTGGGATGACAAACAGCTGGAGGAACTGGGCATGATTAGCCTCAGGAAGAGAAAACATGGGTGAGGGAGGTGGAAGCAAAGGGGAGAGAGAGAGAGAGAGACAGAGAGACAGAGACAGAGACAGAGAGACAGAGAGAGAGACAAAGAGAGAAGAGAGAAAAGGGATTGAGGGGGAAAGAGGGGGCTAATCTCAGCTCATCCTCAGCTTTACTCTTACAGGACCATGGCATGCTTTATTTAGTATTTATGTTCAGCTACCTGCCCTTGTTTTCACCTTCTGTACATGCCTTTAAAAGTTTGATTTGATGGATGATTTCCCTATGTATACATATTGGTCTTTTTGGATATCTCATCCACGTCAAGGTTAGAAGGGTCCAAACCCCATGCACAACAGGTCTACATGGGCCAAACAACCTTACTTACATATAATTTCTCAGCCTACCCCTGCCTGATATAGGAATTCATTGCTATATTTAACCTTATTACCCATAATTCTAAAGCAATCCAAGAGTATGTTTGGATATTTTCTTATTAATAAAATGGTAGCCTCTTTATCATTAATCAATCAGTTGGCTCAACTCCTCTCCCCTCCCTCCACCCCCATTCCCCAGCCCAGTTTGATCTCTAGTAGTTATATCACTAGGAGAGTGGATATGCTGAGTTTAGTAACTTTCAGGACATGGTTCTAAATTGCTTTTCAAAATGGCTTTTGATTCTAAATACAGAGCCCTTTCCGCTGTACCAAATCACCAATTTAGACAGATATAGGCCATGAGTTTGTTGCTGGTGCCTTCCTTCAGTGTTTTCTCCTGTGAATTTTTGGGCGTCTCTTGGTTTTCTCTTTTGTTTATACTTTGATTCTGTAGGAATTAAATCATGGCTAAAAAAAATTTGTTTTCTCTCTTATGTTAGGTGGCTTTCATCAACACTCCTCATTGCCTCCCAAATCCTCCCAATGGTCCTGCAGCTAAATTTGATTGCCCGGGTTTACATACAAAAAGAAGTAGTCTTCTGCTTTATTCCCTCAGAGCTTCATGGACACAGTTCCACCTTGGATTATAAGCACAGTTTGGGTGGGTCATTTTCATTCTGCTGAAATGACACTGAGCCCATAGTTGTAGCATGAGCCCTGTAGTTTCAGAAGAGCAGAATGTAAATCCCTTTCCTCAGTAATCATACACAGATACTGTCAACCTTGGTTTATGCTTTGAAGTCGAGACTTTGAATAGGACAAGCAGTCATCCAGGGAAGTTGAAGTTAATCAAATAAAAAGCAGGTATCAGCCTGCACTTTATCACATCGCCAAAAGAATCAAAACAGTATGAGAGTAAATTTGGCTTCTTGTCATGTTGAATTCTTCTTTCTGTGTGACAATATCAGAAAGAGGCAGTATTGTTATAATGTAATTTATATAGTGCCTTCCCCTGAGAGACGAATGAGAGCATCCTTCAGTATCCTCTGAGAATTAATCTTTCTATCTTTTTATCCTAGCTCAGTCACTCCAACAATGTGATATTTGCACATAAGAAATAAATCATGCCCACCAAGTTTAAGGATGCTCACTTAAGGAAATTCCTTTTGAATTTGCTTTTTCTTCTTTCCAACCTTTCATTTCTTTGGGTACTCAAGAGCAATTGACCCTTATTAGGTTAATTGGCAAATACACAGTCATTGCTATTCAGATGACTTTTAATTACACCCAAAAGAAAGAAAACTATCTTGAAATGAGATTATATTGACTTTAATACTTTCTTGTCATGCAGTAACATTAGCAAATTATACCTTTTAAATTTATTCTTGCTATGCTAGTTTTGTATGTGCAATGACAATGTCCGTTGTCTGTGTGAAGTCTGAATGTTCAGATGATTTTACGGTCCAGGGAAAACTCACTGCCATCCCTTGGAGAAGGAGCTAAACATCTGGGCCCCTGCCTCCAATAATCCAAGGAGTGTTACCTTCTAACTTAGAAATCAAGGACTCCACTGGAGACTCAGCTAACCTTGCTGTTCCTTTGGATCACTCTACAAAGATGACACAGGACTTGGGAATCTCTTTTCTATTGTTAGAACGGTGGTCCATTGCCCTCCAACTCTATCTTGGAACATTCTCCTTCCAGGAAAGACAATGTGAACCCTGAGAAGCGTACTCATTCCTGGCATCCTTTCAAAATGGCAATGTTTGGCAGTGAAGCTCTGTGGGGCAATTCCTCAGTCTGAAGAATCATTCATAGATTGTCTCCAACCTTGGTCTGATTCCTTCTTGCCTTTGCTACCTTAGCAGTGAGATTTACTGAGGCTGACTTCTTTCACATCTGTTCACTATGACTGCCCAATTCAAGAACTATTCTGTTACTTTGATCCACCTGATTCTAGTTTGAACCACCTGTATGATTATCACAAAATGCCAGAACTGGGTCCTTAGAAATCACCTACAGAGGAAATCTTAACCTGGGATACAGGAATTTGGGTTTCCTTTTATGCTCAAAAATGCTCAGCTTTTTGACAACTGTATTTCCATATAATCGATTTCCTTTGTAATTTTATGCATTTTCTTTTACTCACTTAATAACATTATTCTGAGAATAGGTGAAAGAGTCCATGACTCAAAAGAGATTGCTGGCTCCAGTCCAACACTTTCATTTTATAGATAAGGAAACAGATGTAGAGTGGTAAACTGACTGGCCCAAAGTCATATATCTAATTAGTGGAATCGCTGTTCTGTTCTGACTCATTTGCTGCTATTTGTGCCCTCCTGATTCTAGTCCCTCTCATCTTTACCAGAATTCCATGGTATCAATCCTTCTAACTATGGCCTGGCCTCTTTTTGAGCTCTATAATCCTTACCTACAGTCAGTCAGTCTCTTGTCTACCTTATGTTTATCAGTCTGTCCAAACTGGCCAAAGGATATAGCCAGTGGGACTTATTAACTGAGCAGTATTGTCTCTGTGGCTTGGCCCAAATGGCAGGTGATTATTAATATTGTTAAAAGCCATCCTAGTTAAAAATAGCTGTTATCTTTGTCTACTGAGCCCAATTTAGTGTTTCCCCCTCTTCCTTTAACCATTTAACATCTAGATTGGCCGATTAAGAATTTCTGTAACACAGCTTCTCTGGGCTTCAGTTTTCTCATCTTTAGAATGGGTTTAGGCTGGATAACTTCCAAAGAAGCTTCCCTGTGCTAACATTCTATGATCCTACCTGTGCTTGCACTCCCACCAACCACTGAGACTTTCAGAATTTTTACAATACTGGCTTCTCTCCTTTTTAATCTTTGGGAGAAAAACCAAAAATGGCTGATTATCCATTTTGGCAACAATCAATTGGGAAAAACAAAAAGAAATCTGAGGTACTTTAAAGGGAACTTTATGCTTTCTATTCAGCAAAACAATGGAAAATCAAACGTTTTGGTCAGATGGGGCGAAGTCAAACTGAGGGTCAGCAGTCTGCTTATAGCAGCATCACAGACAGATACAAATATAACTATATACTCAACTGCACTAGATACAAAGGTCCATTGTGTCAATTCACAATGTTGTTCAGAGTTGAATGTTTGGAGGGACTGTGATAACCGAGTTTTTGCAAAGCAACAATATTTAGGAATCTGCAAACCAGTCTGAATACGTGTATTTTGCTTCCCAGCAATACTCAGGAATGTTTTTGTGGGTGCTGATATTTCCAAAATCATTAAATAATTATTGTGCTATTTTGGTTCTTTGAGAAAGATGACAAAGTACATGCAGATACCTGCATTTTAGTAGGAAAATGCCTGCTATATTAGACTCAGGATTCTATATCATTAAAAGATTCTGCATCAGAAAGTTTAGATTCATTTGAGTAATTATCCAAATGAATAATTTTTAAAGCTGAGTTTTTATATGAAGAATTTAATTTTTATTTCTTTCAAGAGCAAAGTCAAAGAGCAAGGTAGCAAACTTTGGTCAGAACACCTAAAGTTCTTCTGAACATGAACAGTGAAATTAATACATCACAATATTTCTCACTATAGATTAAAAATGAAATTAAAATAATTTAAAATAAAAGAGATATGACAATGTGCTGCAAACAGAAATTGAGGAAAATCCCCAAAGAATAGGAAGTGGTTGGTTGATGGACAGCCCATGAAAATGAAAAGACAATCATATGAAGTGATAAACCCTATTGGGAAAAACTTGAAATTTAGATATTGAGAGTTCATAATTTTTAACAAAAAAATCTAATAACAATTGCTAATCCCCTTCCCTTCTTTCAGATTTAATTTAAGAATAAAAATAGAATAACTTCAAGAGTAATTTTATTAAGTCATTTTCATAAGAAGCCAAATGTGGATGTTCATTGTATTGTCAGTACCATTGTATTGTGTCCTTTAACTTCCAAGTCTTATTTCATGAACTAGATATTTGATTGCTTGAGTCACAACTGTGAAAAGTCATATACCAGGACAGCTGTATGTATGCAGAAAGTATGTACTTATGGCAACCCAGAAATACTGTAGTTATAGGCTACATAAAGACAGAGCCCTGGAATTCCCAAATTAACTAGGCTGAAACCCAAAGGAGGCAATGTCCTCGAACGGCCCAGTGTGATTACAACCCTTTAATCCAGTATGGATTATGGAAAACCACTTGCACCCTGAAGCTCAGAACAAAGAACTCTATGACCACAGAAGTGATCACAAGGAAATGAGATGCTAAGGCAGTGACCAAACCAAGTTTTCCTGCTGGAAACACACTGCTTAGCATCTTGACTTGGGTTTTTAAATCAAATCATTGTCTTGGGAAGGATAAACCAATGGGGTAGGGATGGAGGAGCTAGGAAAGAGGGTTCAAATAGGTTTTAAATAAGTAAGATAGAAATCAAAGTACTCAAATCTGATAGATATGGGTTGAAGAGGGAAGAAAACAGGGTTTCAAGACCACAGCAGAGGAAAAGATGCCATGGTGATGATCTCCCTGAGAGTCTAGGGAGAAGTATTAGTAGTACCGCTTTGGGAAATAGATGTCCTGCCAGGAGGACCTTGAGGATGAAGCTAGGATAATGACCACCTGAATCTTGCTCAGGTTCTCCAGAAAAGAGCCTCTGAAATTTAAAAGCACTAAAGATAGCCGGATGTACTAGATAGAGTGGGAAAGACCTGAATTCAAACCCCTCTTCAGGCACTTATGAGTTGTGTGACCCTAGGAAAGTCACTAACCCTTTCTAGGCCTCAGTTTCATCTGTAAAATGAAGGGGCTAAGATTTCTTGACTTGTAGAGTCCCTTCCGCTCTTTATCTATGATCCTATTATTGAAAGAGACTTAGATGTTGAAGCCATGATGTAACTAGAAAAATGGCCATTGTCTCTTTTGCTACTAGAAGTGAGTTTTTTTAAAAATCTGTCTGTGTTAGGGGTTGGGGAGAGGATGGCGAGGATAGGTGCCCGATAGACTCTGGTCTAAATATTTTCACATAAAATTCTGCTGTAGCTTTTGGTCAAATCTGGTGAAAACAGAAGCCAGTAGTTACTACTAATATAATCCCCCAGGGTGGGGATTCTCTACACAGGGAAGGGGGAACCTGCGGCTTTGAGGCTACATGTGTCCCTCTAGGTCCTCAAGTGCATCCCTTTGACTGAATCCAAACTTTAGATTTGCTCTGTGAAGGTTGGATTCAGTCAAAGCACCACATTTGAGGACCTAGAGGGCCACATGTGGCCTCAAGGCCACTGGTTCCCCATCCCTGTGAGTCTACACCAAAGGAGATGCAACCCTTCTATGGCTTAGTAGATAAGTCTTAGGGAATTGCTTGAAGCATAGACAAGTTAATTGCTTTCCCCATGGTCGTGCTTGTAAATGTCAGAGGTGGAATTTGAACACAAGTCTTTGTGACACCAAGTCCGGAACCTTACTTGCAACACCATACTGCCTCGCTTACTATTGAGAGAACATCAGTAAAGATTTTAACATAAATCAAGCAAGCAAGCAACAACACATGGAGGGTATTACAGTGTTCTTACTAAATTCAGACTTTAAACATATGGAAGGAAATACTCTAATTTCTGTGCTAAATATTCTTCCAAAATCCACATGAAAAATATTTTTAGCAAAAGATAAACATAATTGTACTTAACATGAATAAGTATGAATTCTAATAAATTTAGTTCGTTTTGAATTTAAAAAGCTGGTTAACTATTTGATGCACAAACAGATAATCATTACAAACCATTATGCTGATTGGGATTTGATCATTAAATCACAGAAGCTCAGAAGTGGAAGAGTCCTCAGAGGCCAATAAATCCAACCTATTGGAGACCTGAACTGGAATGACCTCTACACCATGTTTGACTGTTGAGCATCCAGGAGGATTCCACTTCTTCCACTGTTCGACCCTTTTATTTCACCCTTTCCACGATCTCTCTGTTATCTCAATTTCTTCCAAACCTTTCTCTGTCCTGTTATTCCTGAATAACATTTTTTCCTTTGCCCAAAATTTGACTATCCATCTATATATTAATTTCTTAGGACATGAGTTTTTTTTTATTCAAAGATACTCAATTAAATCAAGAGTTTAATTGGTCAGGGACAGAATCTTCCTATTAATTCTGTGTAGGACTTAGAAAGGCTGTTGGAGCTGCAGGTATTTGTTATAATGCTACCTGGTGATATGATATTTATTTTTTAAAGCCATGCAAACTTCATAGTCCAATTTGAACTTGGGGTATTTGGTGTTTACACTTAACATTATAATAAGATGTATGATTTTAAAAACATTAATGTAGAACATTCCAGCTTTAATCTATGCACATACATTACAATATATGACTGTAATACTCATAAAGCATAAAGGCAGCAGGAATAACAGAGAAAAAACCTTTTAGGATTGAGTTATTCTACAGCTAGGAAACTAAAAAAAATGCCAAACGCAGCTAGAGAACAGAGATCAATTAAGTTTCTGATTTCTAGTCAAATAATAGGAAATTTATAAGAAAAACATCACTAGTACTAAGAACTAAAATATGGTGGTAAAAGGACTAGACTGGGAATCAGGGACCTTGAATTTTGGTCCCAGCTCTTCCTTAACTAAGCTATGAGACCTTGGTAAAAGTCACTTCGCCTCCGAGCTAAGGTCTCCTTATTTGTCAAATTTAGGCCAATGAACTTTACAGTTCCTTCTAGTCCTTCCATTCTATTGTCTCCCTCATTAAAAGATAAAAATGCTGCCAACAGAAAAGAAGAAAACCGGAGGGCTTTCCTTGTTTTTGTTAAACAAGAAAAACTTACAGAACAGTACTTGTTGAAAAGATTATTCGTTGTCCAATTCTTAAGGATTTCTATCTGCTGGCGTCTCACTGGTTAATCTTTCAAGTTCCCCAAAACGATCAGTATTGAAATAAAAAATGCTTGTAATTTTATCATGTATCCTATTTTAAATATATCGAGCCATCTCTCGTGACAGAAGTATTTCAGGCAAATTGCAACAGTCTAAGCTTAGTTTTCTTCACTTTTTTTAAAAACACAGATTTCTTAGCCACCAAACAAAGGGTTCAAATTATAAATTTATGCAAATCATTTTCTTAAATCTTTCAGAATTTTATTTTTATTTTCCAAAGTTTTAAGCATTTGTATTTTAAATTAATTTAATAAGAGTTTTGCAATGTAGTAATATTATCATCTGGGGTGGCAAGATAAAGCCTGCTTTTTTGAATAATCACCTCCTAATAAACCAAGACTGTATAGGTACCGTAAATATTTCTTGAGCAACACTTAAAAATGTACAGTTGATATGGGAACATTACAAATATGCAACACAATCGGGAAAGAAAACAACTTGCATTGAAAGTCAATCAAAAATATTATTGTTTTAAACTTTTATTTTCTATTAACAAGCATTTTCTCTCCCTCCTACCTCTCCCTTTCCCCACAAAAATAATTGGAAAAAAAACCATTGTAGGATATATGTGTGTGTGTGTGTGTGTGTGTGTGTGTGTGTGTGTATGTATACACACACATACACATAATATACATTATTTATATACACACACACACACACACACACACACACACATACACATAATATACATTATATGTGTGTGAAGCAAAATAAATTCTCAATTTGGCCGCGTCCAAAAAATGAGTTACTCAAGGCAGAAAAGCTTCATCATTAGTGGACAGCCTTTTGGTGAGGAGCCACTCTGAATGCAGCCAGAAGAGCATTTGGACAGCAGATTTATAATCCATCATCAAGTCCGTATTGGAAGCCCTTCTAGACTGGAAGAGACATGACAAAACTTGCACTTCTAGCACAGACTTCAGGAACTTAGGGTTATCTATACATTGGGATGAAGTCCGAGACTAATAAATTAATTATTACTCAGAGACAAATTGTGCCACAGTCACAATTCCCACACTCTTTGCTATCCTAACCCACTGACTAATAAGAATTTAAGAGTTACAATATATTACTAGCAGCACTTTTTGTCATAATAAAAAGTTTAATAATCAAAAATTATCAAGATCTCCCTTCCTTTACCACCTAAACCAGTCCACATTTCCTACTTTTCTCAGAGTTCTTCTCTTCGCCCTGACTTTTCTCTAACCTCCCTTGTCCCTAATTCCTGTTTTCAAATGCAGGCATCTCTATTATTTATTGTGCCACAAGTATGGCCACTGTTTATATGGCCCATGTAATGACTGTGCTCCCTTCTCACCCAAAATGGGGTCTTTACTGGGACTCACATAGATTTTCTTGAGTAGGAAACATGCATTTTTTAGCTTTCAAGGAAAGAAAACCCCAAACGCGGGGGGTGGAAGGCAGCATATTGCTATTAGACTTGAATTTTCAAACTTGAAATGAGACCTAAATTACAGCGTCTACAAGGTCTATAGAATGTCTACTATTGCTTTACAGAAGGTCTGTAGAAAATGTCAGAGCAATGAGGTAGAGTCGAGGCAAATTCTTGTTAAAAGATGTGACTTGACCTCAGAATTGGAATGCTTACTTGACCAGGCAGATGAGGAACTTTGTCACCTGCAGGGTGGGGAAGACCTCTCCTCCTAACGTGTGCTTATTTGAGTTGGTGTGTCTCCCTTGAACCTTGACCACACAGGTCTGAGTCCTTATTTTGGCACCTGTGTTTATGTTTACGTGTGGGCAGGAGGCAGCAAATAAGGAACTGATGAAACCTGGCCCCAGATTATGCTAATTCCACTTTTATTTTAGAGTATACACCTGGCCATTAGTATAACACCTCTAGGAATTATTATTATTATTATTATTATTATTATTGCTTTTTGGTGCGGCAATCAGGGTTAAGTGACTTGCCTAGGGTCATACAGCTAGTAAGTGTCAAGTGTTTGAGGTGACATTTGAACTCAGGTCCTCCTGACTCCAAGGCCGGAGCTCTATCCACTGCACCACCTAGCTGCCCCTGGAAGAATTCTTATAAAAAGGATTTTGGGGAAAGACCTCTCATCTGGTCACTATACTTGTTGGATGATAAATGGAGTAAGAGGAAAACCTTTTGCCTGTAGCTCCCATCTCTCTTCCATATACACTACCTTCTTCTTCCTTTGGGTAAAAGAGAGTCAGAAGAGCCCACACTGGAAATGAAAAGCCGGGACATCCAAGATGTCCAAGGTGTCTTGTGTGTATGCTCTCCTCCCATTTTACAGCTGAAGAGACTGAGGCCTCAACAGGTTAAATAACTTGCCCGGCGTCACACCAGTAGTAATGGCATAAGTGCTTAAACTTCTCTCCAGATTATCATGAGAATAAAACATAAAAATGCACACTCCTGAAAGAACTAAGTATATCAAGTCTGGGAAGGAGCTGTAACAAAAAGGACAAGCCACCTAGTAAAATTTCTAAGGACCAGAGTGACCCAGGTGGCCCGTGGCACTATGGACGTGTCAAAAGAAGGGACTGTGGAGAAGATGGGAATCTCGGCACTCTTTTTGGAGGGGGGGAGGTCTAGTTTAAACTTCTGCCAGCAAATAGTGCAAATAAATCAAAACAGTAGATAATCCAAATGACATTTCTATTTTGCTTTGGAATGCATTAATGTTTCATTTGAATTAGAAGCAGATTTAGCTTCTAATTATATTTTAATTAAGCTAATATTAAAATTTGCATTCCCACAGCACACAGTGATGGTGGGCAGGAAACCAGCACAGACATATGCTGGATTACAGCAGAAGGCAGCCTAATGAAAATATGAAAAATTTGCTATGGGTTATTCACCTAGTGGCTAATCTTGTCTATGTATAATTACTTCCTCCATTAAGGGTACAAGGAGTATTAAGTTGAACACTATAATGGATCAACATTTTTCCATATGGCTTAAATGTAAGGATGAACCATTCTGATTATTTAAATGAAGAATTTACAGAACTGAAATTAAACAAATATCGTATGTATATGTTCACTAAACAAAACACTATAATAATAAGATAATTTAGGTAAATAGTGTCATCTATGGCTTCTTGGAGTAAGGTTTCACTATAATACCTAGCAACATAAATATTTGCTTGTTTTTAATATTTTATTGATGCCTTAAAAAAATGACTGTCTTTTCCCAATACTACCTGACAACGAAATCCTCCCTTTTAACAGAGTACAGCAAAGTACACTGACCATGTCTGACAGCACACGTATGCTTTCTCCCACTCAAAGTCCATCACCTCTCTACAGAGAAGAGAGATATTTTCCTCATCAGTCCTCTGCAGCCAAGACTAAAAACTGTACTTATCTAAATTTTGATGCCTTTTAATGTTGTTTTCCTTTCCTTTCCCATAACAGATCAAAAGAGTTTAGTCTGATTATCATCCACACTGAAAAGACAAAGTGGATGTAAATGTCTATCACCCAGAATGTGACATGAATTTGGGTGGGCACTCAATAGAGCTTTTCTATCAGCATGTATATCTGGGTCAGATGATTCAAATGGACAATGGGTTGAAACGAGAATGCCTAGCAGGAGGAAAGTTGAGATATTGCCTTCTAGAAATTGCAAAGCTCCTTTAATGACCTCAAAGTACCAATGGAAACAAAGGCTCATCTCTTTAATACCAACAGTCTACTTGTTTTGCTACAAAGCATTGAGAATTGGTATATGACAATTTCCAGAGAATTAAAAATAACCATCTCACAGAAGACAATGGAGAGGAACATGGCGGGTGCTAGCAAGTCGCAATATAGAACCAATGAAGAGCTTCAAAGAAGAAAAGGAGCAAAAAATGTCATCAAAAATGCATGATAGACTGTCAATTGGTGAGGGCAAAGGGATGACAGGCAGAAAAGCAGAGCACTCCACTGGGGTCTTGCAATGTTAGGAAAAAGTGAGGAAAGCTTCCAACATGTTGTGTAGATCCTATGTGGCAAATTTATGAGAGGACATGGATAAGAGTTACACAGGATGTGCACGGATCTGTGAGTTCTGCGTCGTTGGAGGGAACTTCCACATTAGTGAAGTCATAGATGATCCATTTGGGTATTTGAGTATGGAACAATAATACTCTGTTACCACATGTCAGAATGTTTCATCATCCCTCAATAGATGGACACTTGCTTTGTTTCCAAGTTTCTGCTACCACAAAAGTTTATGTGTACTGATATGAATATTTATGGAACCTTGCCTTGTATTTCACTGAAAAAATTGAGGTCATTCCCTAAGAACTCCCTCTTTTCCCCTCTTCCTCACTATCTCTTCCTTCACCCTTGGCTCATACAACGAGGTGATCCTTCTTTTCAAGGCATACCCTTCTATCTGCACAACCTCCTTTCTGTCTTCTGTAGCCAACTGTCCTCTTTATCATCCCCTCTCTCACTTATCTTCAACCTCTCTTTGTCTACTGGCTGCTTTCCTGCTGCCAACAAACATGTGTGTGTCCCCTCTATCCTAAAAAAACCTTCACTTGATCCCTCCATCCCTGCTAGCTATTTTCCCATATCTTTCCTCTTTTTTGTGTGTGGCTAAACTCTCTGAGAAGGCTGTCTACAATAGGTGTCTCCATTTCCTTTCCTCTCATTATTTTCTTCACTCTGTGTAGTATGGCTTCCAACTTCAACATTCAACTAAAAATGCTCTCTCCAAAACTACCGATAATCTCTTACTTTCCAAGTCTACTGGGCTTTTCTCAGTCCTCTGAAGCTTCTGCCACTGCTGATCATTTCCTTCTCCTCTAGTTTCTGAGACGCTGTCCTCTCCTGATTCTCCTCCTACTTGTTTGACCACTCCTTCTTCATGCAGGTGGTACCCACTAATCTTGAGTGTCCCACAAGGCTCTGTCCTGGGCCCTCTTTCCTTCTTCCTCTATGCTATTTCACTTGATGATCTCATCGGCTCACTCATTGAATCATCAGATTCAATTATAATTGCTAGATTCTCAAATCTACTTATCCTGCTCTAACTTCTCTGCATCTCCAGTTGCCTATTGGATAGCTCAACCTGGATGTCTGATCAGCATATTTAATTCAACATATGCAAACCTGAACTCATTATTGTCTTCCTCAAACCCTTCCCTCTTCTAAATTCCCTATTACTAATCACCATCCTCCCATTCACCCAGGCCTGCAACCTAGGAGTCATGCTTGACTCCTTTCTCTCACCCCTTGCATCCAATCAGTTGCCAACTTCCATTGATTCTACCTCGTAATGTGTCTAATGTATGTTCCCTTCTCTCCTCTGACACTGCCCCTGCTCTGGTGTCTCATCTCATGGCCCTCATCACCTCAAATCTCTCCCCACACCAGTCCACCCTCACTCAGCTACCAAAGTGATCTTCCTAGAGCACAGGGCTCACCACGGGGTTCCCTGTTCTCTACCTCCTATCTCCCATTTTGTAAACTCCAGCAGCTACCAAGAACAAATATAAAACCTGCTCTTTGGCTTTTAAAGACCTTTCTAGTCGGGTCCTGTCTAACTTTCCAGTCTTCTTACATCTTAACTCCCTTCACATACTCTGATCCCCTGACACTGACACCCTTGCTATTCGGTGCATAAGACCCCCCCCCCCCCCCCCCATCTCCAAACTCTCTCATGCCTGGATCTCTCTCCCACCTTATCTGTCTCCTGGCTTTCCTCAAACCTCAGCTAAAAACCCACTTTCTGCATGAGGTGTCTTCTGATCTCCCTTAATGTTAGTGACTTTTCTTGAGATTATCTCCAATTTATTGTGTATATGTATATATATGTACAATATGTATATATACATGTATATTTATACTTATTATCTGTACAAAGCTATTTTCATTATGCACGTGTTGTTTTCTCCATTAGATTTTGAACCCCTTGAGGCAGGGATGTTTTTGTTTTTCTTTGTATTGCCAGCAATTAGGACAGGGCCTGGCAAACAGGAGATGCTTAATAAATGCTTGTTGACTTGCGTTGCCTAGCCTAGATAGGGGCCTTTTCCCTCCATCTTTGACCTCTCTGGGGTCTGTGCCCAGCAGGGATTTTGCTATGTCAGTGGACATAAAACACTGAGTAACTTCAATAAGTGTTTGTTGATGGATAAATGAATAAATAAACTTGATGTAGCTTTTAGAATTAATCCCTTCAGAAAAACAGAAAAAGAAGAACACTACACACTGTTTAATGTTTTTACTTATTACTCAGTATTACATTTTGACATTCAATCAGAAATGTATTATTTCAAATCTACTGAGTAAAGGCACATGAATCACACTGCTGAACAATCCATAAAATCCCAGGCAGTACATGTGAACTACCACTACCTGTGACATTGGATATCACCTTTTCTCTTACTTCCATAAATATGAGCATAAATTGAAAAAAACGGTTGTAATCAAAATTCTATCAAATCCAAATTAATCACCAAATAATTCTCTCTAAGTACTATGTAATTATTAACTTCCTAAAATAAAGCCATCATAAAATTAATTTTAAAAGGTTAAATTTTAAAATGGAAAGATAAAACAGTTAAATCCTTCACAATGAAGGTAATAAAACTGCTAAATTTTTGAGAAAAATCTGAACCATGAACTAATTATTTTTAAGATATCTCAATCTATTCTCACCCCTTATGATACCAATATAATACACGCAGCATCTTGTTTGCTTCTTTTAGAAAATCCCATCAAATATCCCAAGAAAAGCCTTCATTTCATCCTCTTCATCACCAGAATGACGTGCACTGAGAAAAGAACAGAGCTGGGGGTAAGCTTCTCATCACCCAAGGGATTTAAATAACTGGGCCCTAATAAACATGTTACTGATAATCTCAGCAAGTTCTGTGAGGTTAATTCCTCAAGTGAGCTTTAAAGTGCATCTTCTGACTTTATTTATTTGCCGTGCACAGGGGAATCACAACTTCTCTGTCACTTGCCATCTCCCCAAACCGCCAGGAACCCTGGGAGGCTGAGTGACTCCTTAATAGAACACATGATCAATCAGAGGCCCTACTTGAATCCAGAGATTTCCTGAGGGGAAAGACTGCTTTGGTTTTGGTGTTTTTTTTCCTATCCCCCAGAATATAGCACAGTGCCTGGCACACAGTGGGCATTTATATGCAAATGGAACTGAATTCCTGACTCCAAGGCTGGCCCTCCATCCACTATGCTATGTTGTCTCTACAGAAAGTTAGGGAAGGGGCAACTAGGTGGCGCAGTGGATAGAGCTCCGGCCTTGGAGTCAGGAGGACCTGAGTTCAAACCTGACCTCAGACACTTGACACTAGCTGTGACCCCAGGCAAGTCACTTAACCTCAATTGCCTCACCAAAAAACAAACAAACAAAAGTTGGGGAAAATAAAGACATATCAATACCTAAAAGTAGTCAATGGTGAAATCAAGGATTATATGTTGGGTGACCATGCTGTTAATTAATGATACACGTTTTGTAACAGCTTGTCTTTAATAATACAAACATTTAGTAATAATATAAACAGGTCTTAACAAGTCATTAGCTTTTGGCTACTAATAGAAGTAGAAACTATTAAGGAAAGTTATCCTATCATATGGAAGAATAAAAATAGTGATATCTTCAATGAAGCATTTACTGGGTGAGATTAACTTAATTCTTCAGAATACTATTTTGCTTTGAAAGACGTATAATAACCGAACAATTGATTAAAAGGCATCCTCTGAAAGATTAAATAATCTCAAATGAACTTTCCTGTTCAAATTCAGAAAAAACATGAACAATTCTGCCAGTTAGACTTTTTAAGTATATAAAAGCAAATATCCAGGCACTCTCAACTGTACAGTTATTTGGTGCTGTGTATTCATGCCCTCAAAGAGCATTTACTCAATATTACTCATTAAAGGGCACAAAACTTGAACCTTTAAAGCAAATCACTGATTCTGATTTTAGTCTAGAACAGAGGTTCTTAACTTTAGCAGTCTGGTGAAGACTAGGGACCCCTTCTTAGAATAATGTTTTTAAAACTGTAAGATAAAATTCATAGGATTACAAAAGAAACTAATTTTATTTAAATAAGGATATAATTTTTTTTTTGCTTTTTTGGTGAGGCAATCAGGATATAATTTTTTTTATCCAAGTTCACAGACCCATTGAAATCTATTCACAGACCCCATGGGGAAGGAGAGATCCATGCAACCCAGGTTAAGAACCCCTGGCCTAAATATGAACCTAAAACCTAGGTTAAAAAAAGTATTGGATTTGTTTATAATGATATTTTTACTGGTAAAATCTTGAAGTTCCTTACCTGAGATCAGTTACTTTTTTACTATCATTGCTACTAACAAAAAAGTCCCATTTCTTATTGGAATGAGAAGTATTTGATTCTTTCTCCAACCAAACGGTAGGTAGCACCCGTTCTATTTCTGGTGAAAGATTCTGATGTTGTCCTTCTTGAAAATGAATCTAGGAATAGAGGTTTAAAATAAAAATTATTGACATCAACTAATCATACTTTAAGTAAGGACATTCAGAAAAACAAATAAACATATCCCTGGAGTCCACTATAATGATGTTTTCTAAATTCATGATAAGAAACCACTTGACAGGTGGACCCAACCTATGAGAAGATCTTTTTGGTCCTTTAGATAGAGTACATACTATTTATATTGAATTTTAGGCTGTGTCATCAAAAAGGTCTAGGGTAGATTTTCCCAAAATTAAATCTGGCCATACAAATAGACAGAATTTTAGTAGTACCAACAGTAATTTTATCAAACAATTAAAGTATCATTCAACTACTGAAAGCAGTTGTCCACTGACATAAGATATTTGGCTAAAACACTATCAATTTTTTATAAATAAAAAGGCCTAATCTTAAAATCTTATCATATCAAATTATTAAAAACTGACTAGAGGCCACAACAATATCAAATCAAATTTCCTAAAGTGGAAACATAAATACCAATCTAAATCAGCACTCTTTTTAAACTTGAAGATATTATAAAGACAACATTTTATGTCATTTTTAATGAGAATTTGTATACACTATAAGCACAGTATTCTTTTTATCATAAAATTAAAATCCTGAGACAAAGCCCATACATCACAACACATTCATTTCTATATCACCAATCTACATTACCAGCCAACAGAGAATTGTGATTTTTAGCCAGAGTGAAATGGGAAAATGTGGGCAGTGATAAAGCTCTTGTTGAATCAGACTGCCTTTAAGTATCATTAAATAAAGAAAATTTCTAGGTAAGAGATTTGATTTTGTATATACTTTATAGATATTTATTTAAAGAATGAAAATTCTACTCTAAGATCTATATCAGTGGAAGTGTTCACTCATAGATCTACCCAGATGGAAATGCAGTTAACAAAGAAAACTCCCAAATGCAGCAAAGAGGGATCAAGCTGGCTAATGTCGGAGAACTGCTACTAATACATAACTTTGGGCTGGTGGTGATATGGGCGCTGGTGTAGAGACAATAGCCTAAGTTTCTGTTTTTTATGCTAGAGGCAGCATGGCCAGTGGAGAGAGAGACGGCCCTAGAGTCAGGACAACCTACTATTTAGAACTAGACACAACCAGTGTCGTCTTTGACATACACAGGCTGTGCGACCCTTCACTTCTCAGAGTACTCAGGCCCTTCTCTAAAATTACAAATTGGTGAGTAGTGGATGATCTGCACTGGCAGAGGGAATTCCTTACCAGGAGCTTTAACACAAATGAAATCACAGAGGAAGTTTTAAAAGTTTCTATTTTTTTTCTACCCTTCGATTGTTTTATAGGTAATTTAGTAAGGCTCTCTGAATATTTCACTGACACCACAATCCAGTCACTAATTCTCATCACATATTCATATGGTAAAATGTCTGGCTTATTGATGTCATTTTTTTCACATCTACAAGAATGAGGATTCATTTTTGAATCAGGCTATGATTTTTAATATTACTTGTGTCTAGTCAAATGATTATCTGTATTTTTCCCCTTTCACAAAATGATCACATCTTAGTGAGGAATACATGTATTTGTAATAGCAAATTTTTAAGGCTGAAAAATGACATAAAACTCCACAAACCAGTTTTCTTACAGTATTTGTGTTTCCAGGCTGTTGAGGCACTTTGGAGGACATGTGAAACTCTGAAATGATGGAATCTTGGAAATGAACATCTGAGCTCTCAGGTGACAGGCAAAATCTAAAAATTAAAATAAATATTTTGTAACCAAGGAAAGAAATACATAATCATTGGGTTAATAGTAAACTTTGGAGAATTTTATCAAATTCATCATATTAGCTGCACAAACAAAGGCATCATATTTCACTTTATTTATTCTGATTTATAGTTACATAGAGACCATAAGAGCTCATTTTTATTGGTATCCTTTCTTTCAGGTGAATTATATTCAATGCACCCCAAGGAGTTTAGTATTCTTATATTTGAAGACTGCAAAAAATGGACATTTCATAGCTTCCTTCAGTCACTTACATAATTCACAATTATTTTTATTTCAAGAAGTTCTTATATCTGTCATTCATTCAACAAGCACATATTAAGGCCTACTGTGGCCAAGCACTGTGCTGAATTTAGGGAATAGAACGACAAAAACAAAACAGTCCTTGCTTTCAAGAAACAACCTATTTAACTCCTTCCTTTCTAATTCTCATTGGCAGAGGGAACTCCAGGTGAGCAAACTCCTTATACCATTGCAGGCTGGCACCTTCTCTACAACTTCTAGTCCTAAAGAGTCACCTAGAGAACTGAGAGGCTAAGTGACTTGCCCAGGATCCCACAATGGGTATATGTCAGAAGTGGGACTTGAGCCCAAGTCTTCCTGCTTTCAAGGCCAGACCTTTATCCTCTTCACCATGCTGCTTCCCATTGGACTTCATCTCTACAAAACATTTTGAAAGTCTTAAAGTGTTACTTAAATTTTAACTGTTACTATAATCACTGCTATTTTTGCTTTGTCTGAGATTGGGATAGCCATCCCCGTCTTTTTTACATCAGCTAAAGCAAAACAGATTCTGCTCCAGCCTCTTATTTTAATTCTGTGTCTTTCTGTTTCATATGTTTCTTGAAAACAACCCATTGTCGGATTCTAGTTTCTAATCCATTCTGCTCTCTGCTTGTGTTTTATGGGTGGGTTTATCCCTTTCACATTCACAGTTATGATTACTTAACTACAACCTATTTTCTTTTGCTTATCTGCTCTCTTTTTTTACTTTGTCCCTTCTCAAGTCTCTTTTGCTTCTGACCATTGCCTCTCCTAATCCACCCCACTCTTCATCACCTTCACCCTTTCTCTAAACCCCTTCTCCTTCTCCTTGCCTGTTGGATAATGTGAATTTTTATACCCAATAGAGTGTGTGTATATATATTCTTCCTTCTTTGAACCAGTTCAGATAAGAGTGAGGTTCAAGCATTGCCCACCTCTCCTCCTATTTCCCCCTCCATTATCAAAACTCTTTCTTAAGTGCCTCTTTTATGTGACATAATTTTCCCATTCTCCTTCTCCCTTTCCCCTTCTCCCAGTATACCCCTCTTTCTCATTCTTTCATTTTTTTTGAGATTATCCTAACAAAACAGATTCATATCCTTGCCCTCTGTCAAAGTAGACTTCTAATTACCCTAATGATGATAAAGTCCTTGGGGGTTATACATATCATCTTCCCATTTTAACAGTTTAACCTTATTAAGTTCCTCATAATTTCTTACTTACATTTACCTTTTATGCCTCTCTTGAATCTTGTGTTTAATGTCAAATTTTCTATTCAGTTCTAGTCTTTCCATCAGGAATGCCTCTATTTCATTAAACGTCATTAATTCATTAAAAAAACATTTTCCCCCATAGAATTATCCTCAGTTTTGCTGCGTAGGTAATTCTTGGCTCCTTTGTCTTCTAGAATATCATATTCCAAGCCCTCTCCTCCATTACTGTGGCAGCTGCTAAATCTTGTGTGATCCTGACTGTGGTTCCATGGTATTTGAATTATTTCTGGCTACTTGCAATATTTTTTCCTTGACCTGGGAGCCCTGGAACTTGGTTATAATATTTCTGAGAGTTTTCATTTTGGGATCTCTTTCAGAAGGTAATCAGTGGGTTCTTTCAATTTCTATTTTGCTCTCTGGTTCTAAGATATCCAGGCAGTTTTCCTTCATAATTTCTTGAAATGTGATGTCTAGGCTCTTTTTTTGATCATAGTCCAATAATTCTTTTTTTATCTAATAATTCTTAAATTAATTCTCCTTGTTCTATTTTCCAGGTCAGTTTTTTCCCTAATATTCCACACTTTCTTCTATTTTTTTTTCATTTTTTAAACTTTATTTTATTGTGTCTTGGTGTCTCATGGACACCAAGCTTGATTAGCTTTAATTTTTTTTGTAATTGCTTTCTTCAGTGAGGTTTTATACCTCTTTTACCAAGCTGCTCATTCTCTTTCCATGATTTTCTTGCATTGCTCTTATTTCTTTCCCTAATTTTCCCTCTACTATTCTTGTTTGATTTTTTTAAATAATTGTTTTTGTTTTGTTAAAATTCTTTCTTTAGTTCTTCTAGGAATTATTGTTAGGGTTGTATGCAATCTACATTTTTTTTCCCTTTGAGGTTTTGTTGTAGATGTTTTCATGTCATTTTCTCCTTTTGAGTTTGTATCTTGAGCTTCATTTTTGCCATAGTAGATTTTTATGGTCAGGTTCTTTTTTTGTTGTTTGCACATCTTTCTAAGCTGACTTTGAACTTTATGTCAGCATTTGGCTCTGCTCATTTTTTTGGGAGGGGGAACTTGTCTCCAGATTCATGCTTTTTCTCCCTGATGTTTTCGCAGCTAGTTCTGGGAGTCTATAAATTTTCAGTGCTTCCAAGGTGCTGTGATATGAGGAAAGGCATGGTCATTGCTCTCCTGGTCTGCATTCTGGTCCTCACCCAGGAAAGGCTCCTGCTCCCTTTAGATCACAAGTGCTTGTGTATTCTCTGCCCTGGAACTGTGCTTAGGGAATAGGGTGCTTGCTCTGTTATAATTGCAACTTGGAACTGGCTAGTGGGGAATGGGGAGTTGCTAAACTGCACCTGGCCCACACAGGGGTCCCCTATAATCTCTTTCTGATCAGGTGTCCAATCCTCTTACCACTTCTAGGCAGTGAGAGTTCCCAATAATTCTGATGCTGCTGCCACCACCACTATTGCCAAGGCCCACAGCTGATGTGTCTAATGTATTGGGCTCCCAGTCAGCCCCCACCCTAGTGTCACAGACCTCTAAAGCTGTCCATGGACTGGAAATGTGTCACCCCAACCTTTTGCTGGTTATGCAGCTCCTGCATTCTATTCAATAAGCTGTTTGGAGGGGAATGTTGGGAGAGTTCTAGAATCCTCCCTCTACTTCACCATCTTGGCTCTGCCTCACATCACCGCTATTTTTGACAGAATTTAGATCAAGAACAAGTCACTATCTGACACAATTCAGATATGACAAGTTATCTTTTATACTTAATATTCTGAGGACCATTATATAGGTAAGAAAATAAATAGTTTCTATAACTGAACAAAAGTCTTATGATTTAAGCTTATTGGACAACCTCCTCCCAATGCCTTCCTTTACAGAAAGCAGAAACTGGACTTAGCTCGTTCCACTTCACATCTGCTGCCCTGCCAGGTTTCAACTTTACACAACAAGATGCCCCCATACCAGCTATCCCCTAGTGTCTCCTCTCCCCTCTTTCCCATCTTTTCTTGCCTCTTTTTGTGTATTGTCTCCCTTTTTAGATCTATAATTTTTTTTGGGGGGGGGAGGCTAGGCAATGGGGTTAAGTGACTTGCCCAGGGTCACTCAACTAGTAAGAGTTATGTGTCTGAGGCTGACTTTGAACTCAGGTCCTCCTGAATCGAGGGCCGGTGCTCTATCCACTGCACCACCTAGCTGCCCCCATTACCTCCCTTTTTAGAGTGGAGGCTCTTTGAGGGTAGGAACTGTCTTTTTTTATTAATTGTATCTCCAGTGCTTAGCTCAGTGTCCAGCACATAGTAGGTGCCTAATAAATGTTTATTGATTGTACAGTTGCTGAAAGCATCTGCTGGACAACAGACTAGCAGATGGGAGAAGATGACATGGACCCCATTCTGTTCCCAGATAGTTTTAGTTTCTTTTTCTAGGTCTCTGTATTTTGAAAGCTTTTCATTCCAAGTAGGTTGCATATTATAAGTGTTTGGTATGGTGACAACTATTAAAAATGTTCTTAAATTTTTATGTGTCAATATCTTATGTGGGTAGTTGTGGGCAATGGTTCTACCTGTGATGATGTCTGTTTCCATTGCTGCTTTGGAATTTGTATGTTCAGTATAGGTATTTTTTTGCCTGCCATTTTATAAAGGATAACAAACTTCTCAGGTACAATTCTAACAACCTAATCATGTCTTTCTAGGTATCCTGAATGTGTTAAAATTTTGAAACCTGCAGTGATATGTTGCTCAGTTCCCATATTTTGTTGATGGAATTCAGACAAAAATGGTCCTGGGACAAATCACTATACTACTATTCTATTTTATATTTAATGTTTGGTAAACTATTGCACAGGTGAACAGAAAGACTGCTTCTTGTAATATAATAAAATGTTGAGATAAAAGCTCATCTGTAGATTCACTGATTCTTCTGAGTGGCCCCAGTAGCAAACAGGACCACAGGGATGGCATGTAGGCAGAGGTATGCTGGAGCCAGCACAAACCATTTCAAGAGAAAGAGCCGGATGTTATATTTTCAGTGTTTGCACTTATTCCTTGTAAACTGACAAACGTTACAAATAAGGGCTTGATTTGTAATTTTGTTGAATGTCTAGACTTAAGAAAGTGATGAGAGTCTTAAGAAAGAAAATGCTAATAATGCTGATTAAACTTAAAAGTGGATCACATATACGTTGGGTTTTTCCCCAGAGAGTCAGTTGTTAAGCATTTACCAGCACACTTCTGCATGTACTTCATCTTGTTCTCACATTGCTTTAATTTCTTCCAGTAGAGCTCTATATTTTGAAAGCTGTTTGTTCCATATAGCTTATAGATTATGATTATTTTACATAGCTTCTATTAAAATGTCATTATTAAATTTGTATTAATCGATATTACATTCAGATGATTGTGGGTAACGGTTCATTCAGTGCTAATGGTTTAGGAAAGTTTATTTGTTGAGTTCTCAAGGATATTTTGAAGTCGGTATTTATATTATGGAGATTTGTTGTCTACTGCTTTATGAAACATAATGATTTTCTAGCATATTAATGTAAAGGAAGCTCAGTGGAGCAGTGGATAGAATATTGGTCTTGGAGTTAGGAAAAAATGAGTTTAATCCTCCTTTAGAAACTTAATAGCTGAACAACCCTGGGAAAGTCACTTAACATCTGTCTTAACACCAGTTTCCTTGTCTGTAAAATGACAATATTTATTGTATTGCCTACTCACAGGGTGGTGAGGAAAGCACTTTATTGATTGTGAAATGTTATATTAATGTGACTATTATTATTTAGAAAATTTTATATCTTTAGCATTGTCTTTGATTACATTTCCCTCATTTGTACTTTTATGAGTTCTGAGACTATCTGTCTCTTATGTAGTTAAAACCACCTGCTTGCCTGTGATGAATGACATAATGTTCTAAGTAACTACCTTATCAAATTGTCTCAAACTCCAATTTTTCTACTGCAAGGGAGCCGGAATGGTAGTCATGTGGTTTTGGACCCATGCTGTCTTCCATATGCAGCCCTTCAAATGACAGATATCAGTGGAAATAATTTTAAGGTAATTGTTTTCAGTAATTACAGTTGATTGGCATTGGTCTACCCACACACCCTCTCTCAGCCCTTTTTAGGACCGTGAATATCCAAGACAGCTCAAGGTTTAGAGAGAATATAAGCACCTTACTAGAAGGAATTGTCTCAATCTTTGTGTTTGTATACCCGCTGCCTAGTGCTTGGCACAACGTAGGAGTTTAACAAATGCTTGTTGATTGATAGGTTCCTCCCTAGGCTATGTCAGACTCTTTAGACATTCTTCTGACGCTGGTGGAAATAGTCTGGACTAGAACTCAGGCCCCCAGTGTTTGTGATAGGGTGTCTAAGGAGAAGCACCGTTAGTGGTTGTCAGTAGATAGGTGTTTTCAGATACAGATCCTTCAGGCTGCATTTTGGGAAGGTAGATATACTATAGTGGAATGAGAGCCACACATGGAGTCAAGAAGACGTGGATTCAAATCCTGTCTCTGACAATTACTAGCTATGTGCCTCTGAGCCTCAACTGCTTTACCTGTAAAATGGAGATAATAATCACTGGATGGCCCACTTCACAACTTTCTTGTGAGACTCAAATGATACCCTGTATATAATGTGTTCTGCAAACTTTAAAGTAGTATAGAAATGCCAGTTATTATTAAGTAGGATGGTGTGATTCATCAAAGCTTCAAGCCTTTACGCTGAATGGTGCTGGGTCCCAGTGCTGATTCACACAAAGTGCTATCAACAGTTTGTGGACTGTAATGTCGAAGCCTAGGCAATCATGATCTGATAAACTGGCAAAGTGAGTACATAGTTCTGAGCCCCTGGCTGTCCTGGTACAGGAAAAAGAGACTTCTTGGAGCAGGGTGAAGAGAATCAGGATCAGAGGTTGAGACTGTGAGAGTGACCCATGTCATAGAAGGGGCTTGAATGTCAATCTTCTGCAGCTCTTCCCCCCAGCTACATCTTGCAGAGAACTGATCTTACATAAATGGAACACGTGGCCTCTCAACATGGCGCACTTCGAGAAGTGCTAGGAAGATGTCTCCACCCATTCCATGAGCTACTCATTACTTTAGATAAGTAAGTTGTTCTTTTGAAAAGCAACTGCCCCTGACGGGATATACTCAAACACCTAAGTTTGTGTTTTTCTCAATCCAATAATTCAGATCACAACTTGTCTACAAATGCCCATCCTGTGTAACTCTGGGCCATGTCCCTCCAAAAGTTCACCAAAGGAGTACACCTAGTATGCTGGAGGCTTTTGTCAAGTTCTCTCAACATTGGTAAGGTACTAGTGCACCATTCTGCCTATCTATCTTTCAATCCCTTGACCCGACCAGATGACCTGTGTGCTCTGTCTTTCTATCATCCATTTCCCTGAAGATATAATTTATTCCCATTTTTCTTTGAAGGTCCTCATTGCTTACATGTTACAGCCTATTCATACTTTCTGTGCAACTCTTCACAGACCAATGTATGATATTCATTTTTAATTCTTTAGAGTCAATTATATTCCATGTATTGATTCCATATAGCAACACAGACGGCATGTTGACAAAAAAGAAATGTCTTTACTTTCCTACAAAATTTGGGTTCATTAAAGCAGCTTTGCAATTTCCTGAAGGCCCTCTAGCCCACCTCTTTCTCCTCTTGTTCAACTCTGCACTCAACTCATTTATCTGGATTGTCAGGCCAGATGTACATACCGATGGACAAGCCTGATAAGGTGTCCCTCCAAGTGAATGTTGAGATCTGAGGAACTGCCATTCTTCATCTGCTTAATCTTTCCTGCATAGATGGATCGGCCAAATTCCTTTGAAATTCTGCAGCGCTCCAGGGTTTGATACAATCAACCAATGCGATTCACAAATAGGAGCATCTGGAGACTCACTGTCCTCAGGCATGCCCTCCCTTCTCTGGCCTAGATTCTGCTCGGATCTCTGCCAAAAATACCTTCGGTGAGCAAAAATCCCCCTGTTTCATGCCTTGCCCAATGCTTATTATCAGAGGGTTAATGATTAGGGTAATTACTGTTGTTATTGCTTCTAAAAAATCTTGAATGATTTTGAAGTATGGAAGGCAGACACTGTTGTAAAAGAGCCTGTAAGGAAGAGTTTGGATCTACAAAATCAAATGCTTCTTTTGGTAACCAACAAACAAGAAGCACAATGGGATATATTCTCTACATTTTTCAGTTAATTGTAAAGACATACTCTATTGTTGGATATGGATGTTTCTTACTAATAACCTTGACTCAGATATAGATAATTCTCACAAATGTTTTGTACAGATGGCAGAGTAGAATCATAGCCTGAAAGTCACTGATGATCTCTCTATTGCTTTTTTTTAAGGATTAATAAACTCTGAGGTTTCCCCCATCTCTGACAGCTTTTCTTTGTTCAAATACCTCATATACTAATCTCCTGCTACCCTCTCAAATGGGTCACGTCCAGCACAGACGTCTTTAAAATGCACTTGACCTCCTACAGCTGCTTTCCCCATCTTTGTGCCCTTTAGTGACATTTTGACCTTCTCTAAAAGCACATACAGAACTGTGATGTCACACTCCAAGTGTGGGGGTTCCACCATCTTTGATGGAGACAACTCTTACATTTATTTACGGAAATCTTTCCCATTTTTCTTCTGTTTGTGTTCCTCTTTCCTCGTTCATCCTTGAATGCTTTTAGCTGAATATTTAGCGAAGCTTTCTTTAAGGTAATTTTAACTTCATTGTTTTTCTCTGCTTTATGAGATGCCACGTCTTATAAGTTTCCATTATCCTGTTTTGCAAGACATTACAAATGAGTTTATATTCTAACCCAATACTGCTTTTGGCAGCCATCTTGCTCATTTTGACAATTCTGTCAAATGTGGGCTGAATAAGGCATATTTCTAGGCTCTTTTGTCTCACCGTTGTGGCAAATAATATACCCCAGCTAAATGGAATCATATTATTTTAGTTGATGTCAGCATAATTTCTGTTTTCCATTTTTCATTTTTGATTTTCAGTGACTTGTCTAAGGAATTCAGGGTTAAGTTGCTTCATTTGTGTGCCATGTATTTTTTCTCATGACTGTTCTATATTTTTGCTTTTTACTAATTTTGATCTTCTCTCTCTGACAAAGGGATGGTCGGACTATGCATACACAGCTGTCTCAAGGATAACTCCCAAATCAGTAACAAGTCTTTTCTTGTCTATACAAATTTAATCCATTTCATTCTTTATGGTGTTATTTGGTGCTTGCCACGTCCAGCACCTTCCAACGCTTTTCTAAAAAAAAAAAAAGGTGTGCATGAAATAGAGGCAAGCAGATTCTGGATAACCTATGTTTTTTGTTTTTTTCATTCCTTCCTTCTTTCTGGCCCATGCTTCGCCATATATTTCTACTCGCGCTCAACGTTTTTTACTTTGGCACTGAAGTCCCCAGGGTCTTATCAAATTCTTCAAAGAATTCCTCTATCTTTCATCCATAGCCACTGATGTTTGTGCACAGGCTGCAGTTAATTTTCACAGTGGCCTATTTGTAAATATTTATCACTAATTATCAGAGGCAGTGAGGAAGGCCCCTTTCTAAACCCGGAACACATCAATTCTAGTCCCACCTCTGACATGTATTCACTGTGTGACCCTGGGCAAGTCCCTTAACCTCCTAATGCTTCTCTCTCATCTGAAATGATAGAGAGGTTTTCCTCATCTAGGAGCTTCCTAAACCAATGAAATAGCAGACTCAGTCCCCATCCCAAACCAGAGATGGCATACACATAACAAAGACTGGTAAGAATGTATTTGCTTAAACTAAAAAGGATAGGGCAGACAGAAGATTGTGGGTATATCTCCCATGTTAGATACTATAGAGTAGCCACAAAAAAGGAAAAGGAGAATAGTAGCTAACATCCAGAAATTCACAAGACACAAATTCCAAGAAGAGAGTCAGTAGTAAAATCCCTATGTGTATGTAAGTACTTCAAGTTTGAGCAAGAAGAGGACCTGGAGGATCTAACACAAGAAGGTAAATCTGGCCTTACTGAGACTTGGTGCTTGTGACTATACAGTGGCTTTGGATGGACATGCTTTGTTCAAAAGAAACAAGGTGGGTAATAAGGTCTCGGGGGTGGGGGTGTGAAGCACTCTACATAAAGCTGGTACACTCATGTGAGAAGATCTAGGAACCAGACAGGGGAGTACAGCAGAAAAAATTTGGGTGAAGGTCAGAGAAGGGACAAACAGAGGTGAAATTTTCATTGCTGCATATTACCAGGCCCCTGGACAAAAACAGGAGACAGCACACAAGCCCGGCAGAGAGGCTTGGTGCAGTCGTGATTGGGGGCTTCAGTTATCCAGTCATCTGTTAGTACTCAAAGTCTATCTCTATCTCCATCTCCCCCACCTCACCCCATCTCACTCTCTTCTCTCTGATTCTCTGTCTCTGTCTCTTTCTTCAAAGTTGGAGGAGCCCACAAAGGGAAATTCTTTTTGGCATCTGAATCTCACTCACCAGGAGGAACTGGTTGCTGGGGTAAAAATGATGGAATGCCTAAAGGGGAAGTGATTATTCTATCCTAGAATTTGTGAAGAGGAAATAAGGTCCCAGTTGACATTACCCTAGATTTAGGGAAAGCAGATTCCAAAGTGTTCAAAGGCTTCCAACATCATGCCACGTGAGGCTTGGTTGAAGGAGTTGGAAATTTTTAGCCTACAGAAGACTTAGTAGTGACAGAATAACTGTCTTCAGCTATCTGAAAGGCTCTCATATAGAAAAGAAATAGACTGGCAAAGTGTAACACTAAGAACAACGAGAAAGATGTTACAAAAAAACTACAGATCTGAGGTAAAGAAAAACTTCCTGACAAATAGAAAGAACTATCATCGTTGTTTGGTTCTTCATTCTGGAAGAGGACCAATGATGCCACGAAGGTGATGTCTTGACTTGCAAGTGAATTGGGTTTAAGTGAGGCAGAGCTATGCAAAGTCATCAGTCTCACTCTCTCCTCCAGAGTCACCTAGAACTATCAAAAAAAAAACCAACCCAGAGTAAACCGCCTTGGACATAATGGGTTTCATGTCGTTAAAGGTCTCTAAGCAGTGGCTGGTGGACATTTAGGGTCTGTTGCAGAGGATTTTCCTGCTTAGGTGTAGGTAAGACCAGATGGTCTCTGAAATCCCTCCTAACTCTACCATTGGGTGAGTTACACCTCGGTACAAATTAGTTTGATCAGAAAAACATTTTTCTTAACAAATTGAATTGGGACCTACCAGAAAGAGAACAACTAGACTGAAGCCTGAGTTGGAGCCTAGCTTTGACATGGATAGCTAAAAATCATGGGTGAACAATAAAACTTCTCGGAGCCTCACTTTCCTCATTAGCAAAATAGGGACACCAAGACTTAGCCCACCTCACAGGTCCATGGTCAGGAAAGCACTGTATTAAATTGAAAATCCTATAGAAATGTGAGTTGTTGTTACTGCAATAAAGTTCTCCTCCAATGCCTCCCTGGGGTAAGGAAGGGACCTGGGCCTACAGAAGGCTCTGCTGGCAGAGGGCAAGTTCAGCTTTGACTTGACTAGATGTGCCAGTTGACCATTTGGTCCTTGCTATCTGTGACAAGACCAACGTCTATCAGAGTTTCCAAATTCCACCATCCCCCAAAACAAGGGTCCGCTAGTTTTTCCCTAAAGTGCAACAAAGCTATTCCTAGGACTGGCCTCGGGGTAGGGTGGAGGGGATAATGTCAAAATTCAGGTTGTACCTCCCTTGATGCAACTTCCTGGGTCTTCCTGTTCACCTATTGCCATAAAAAGCCACCCCACTCCCCTGACATGAAGTTTTGCTCCTTCAGACTTGGTTAATGTCCTGAGAACACGCATCAGACACCTACTCTGCACTGTTAACCAGATACATTTTAATATGAAGATGAGGGGGGCCACACCTTCCCAGGCTTGGTGCTGATATCCTTTCTATGCTGTGGCTAAGTAAACCGCCTTTTTTGCTAGTTGTTGAATGACCCAGAAGTGCTTCATTTTGTCCCAACATGGAACCTGAACCTAGCCAGGGACCTCAGGGTAGCAGCCAGAGTCAGGCCCACTCCTAACTCCATCCACCTGTCACCAGGACTCTCTTACACGTCGTCTCCCCCAATGAGCATGGGAGTTCCTCTCCAGCAGAAGCTGTCTTGCTCCTCTATTCACATTCCCAGTTCTTAGAGCAGTGTATGGCACATAGTAAGTACTCATTAAATGCTTTTCCATCTCATACTAAGAGAAGCTGAACTAATGTGTTGTACATGCTTGTATCTGTACATGCTGTTTACCCTGGTAAAATGTAAGTTCCTTGAGGAGAGAGATGTTTTGTTTTTGTCTTTCTATTCCCCAGTGACTAGCACAGTGCCTGGCACGTAACAGGCCCCTAAACGCTTAATTACTGATTGATGGAAATCGCCAGTTACATCAGATGAGGGAGCCCACGTACTGATGAGCCTCTCACAGAATTATTAAAATATGATTACTATCACTACTAATATGAAGCCAGGGACAATGATAATAAAGAACTGGAAAATCAGTTCCCGAACAAAGGGAATGCTTTTCTCCCCTCCGGTATTTTGTTCTCCACTGCTGCCATAGCTGCCACTTCCTTATGGCAACACCAAGTAATGAAGCTTTCATTTTTTCTAAGTGCTCTAAAATCAATCTGCTTTAGATTAAACAGTCATAGCATCATAGCGTGACCTCTGTGAGCTGGTATTTCTCTGATTCCATTTTTAATTTCATTTCAGAAGGAAATAAGTTGTCAAAAGTCCCATCAAAGGTTCTAAAACTTGCCTATTTGAAGTTCCCCTTTGGAATCTGTCCTGTGTCTTTCCGAGAGGTGGCCTCTGTCCCATGGCACTGGGAAGCAAAGAGTTTCCTGCATAAGGAATATTATTAATAAGAATATCTTTAGTAAAATACCAGTAAACAGCTGAATGAGACTTTTCACTAGTTCCATAAGCAGTGTCTCCAACAGACGTAATCCGTTTAAAGGAAGGAATAGATTCCCTTTCCACATTAATCAAATTTAATTTGCAAAGAGAAAGAGAGAGGTGCTGAAAATCTAAAGTAAGTGCAAACTGTAAAATACACAGGTTAGCTTGTTAGTCACTGTGGTAAAAGGTCTCAAGTTGCTTTTAAATATATGTAAAGGGAATTAAAACCAGATAGGAAAACATTGCTTTATTTATTATCATTTTGTGGTCCATATGAAAGATTAAGTCATGGTTCATTCCACATTTCCAATGTTCTACAAGGTATGGAGAGCATTTAAAGCAAGTGAAAACGCCAAGGTGTTCCCAAAGTCTCAGTGAGGTGTTCAGCTTAAACAGCTTTACTAACTTAGAACAGCACCAGAACTGTGGGGATACCTTGAACTTACCAAGAACATGAAAAGACAGAGCTCTTACTTAACCTCTCTAGGCCTCAGTTTCCCCATCTTTAAAAATGAGGGGATTGGACTAGATGTTCTTTCCAGCTTTAGTTCTGAGGTGTGAGACCCTGGGGAAGCTGCCTTTCTTCCTGGGTCTTCAGCATCCTCATGTGCAAAGTTGTGGGTATTGGACAGAGGGCTGGGCCTGGAGTCAGCAAGATTTGGATGCAAGTCTTGCCTTAGACATATACTAGCTGGATGACAGGCATATGGCTTCATCTGTCAGTGCCCTAGTGTTAGTGCTTGCTAAAACTATATTGAAGGTATAGATGAGTGGTTGATCGGTATTGGTAATGGGAATTTCCACACCAAGAGATTCTCATATGGAAGAGATCAGAGGTTTAGAGAGATATAAGGGGTTTGACTTTTGAGGAGGGACAGGGTGAAAGGAGAGAGAATAGAATAAACAGGGGTGAAAGGAATAGGATGGACGGAAATACAGTTAGCAATTGTAACTGTGAAAAAAAGTTTAAAGCAAGTTTTTCTGACAAAGGCCTCATTTCTCAAACATATAGAGAACTGAGTCAAATTTATAAAAATAAGAGCCATTCCCCAAATGATAAATGATCAAAAGGTATGACCAGTTTTCAGATGAAGTAATCAAAGCTATCTACAGCCATATGGAAAAAATATTCTAACTCACTATTGACGGGAGAAATGCAAATTAAAACAATTCTGAGGTACTACTTCATATTAGATTGTGTAATAGGACAGAAAAGGTAAATAACAAATGCTGGAGGGGATGTGGGAAAAATGAGACACTAATGTATTGTTGGTGAAACTGTGAACTGATTCAACCATTCTATAGAGCAATTTGGAACTATGCCCAAAGGGCTATAAAACCAGGCATATCCTTTGACCCAGCAATACCACTACCAGGTCTATATCCCAAAAGAGATAAAAAACAAAAAGGAAAAGGACCTATATGTACAAAAATATTTATAGCAGCTCTTTTCTGGGGGTAAAGAATTAGAAATTGAGGGGATGCCCATCAATTGGGGAATGGCTGAACAAGTTGTGGTATGTGATTATGATGAAATACTACTGTACTATAAGAAATGATGAGTGGGCTGCTCTCAGAAAAACCTTGAAAAACTTGCATGGGCTGATGCAAAGTGAAATGTACTGTGTACAAAGTAATGGCAATATTGTAAGATGATCAGCTGTGAATGACTCAGCTATTCTCAGCAATACAATGATCCAAGACAACTCTGAAGGACTTAGGATGAAAAATGCTATCCACTCCCAGAGAAAGAACTGATGGTGTCTGAATACATACTGAAGTATACTTTTTTTTTTTACTTTCTCTATTTTTTTGAGTTTTTTTTGGTCTATGTTTTCTTTCACAACATGACTATTACGGATATGTTTTGCATGACTACACATTTATAATCTATATCGAACTGCTTGCCTTCTCGGGGCGGGGGGTGGACAAGGAGGAAAGGAGAGAATTTGGAACTCAAAGTTTTAAAAACAAATTGTTAAAAATTGTTTTTACATGTAACTGAAGAAAAATAAAATACTAAATAAATAAAAAAAAAGTAAAAAAAAAAGAGAATGAGAAAAAAAGAAATATAAGGGGTTTGGATTAAATGATATCAACGGTCTGTTCCAGATCCACATTTCTTCATTCTAAGGGTGGTATTTATGAAAAAATCTTGGAGTAGTATCCCCATCAGCCAAAAGTTACTATGTGTCAAAAATAATATTTTTGATTCACTATCATCACAATATTAACATTTTATGAGTTTCTTGAATCTAAACATCTATTTAGAAAACAAGTGAAAGTTAGCTTATAAAAGCTAAACTAAATAGCTATTCCAATAAATATTTAGCAAATTATTTTATGCTGAAATAGTTTTACCTGGAGTTTCAGTGTTCTCCACGTGGGTTAAGAAGTTACTTGCATTTATTAATTTTTCATCATTGAAATCATCCCAAACTTCATCTCCCAATTCGAAGTTCACATTCAAAGAGTCTGAAAACTGAGAGCTATTTTTATCTGCATCTGTCAAATTATGCGTTAGGGAACTATTAGGATTTCTGTTGGAGAGTACTATGTGAGGGCTTTCTTCATTTAAAGCAGTAGAACATTTCCATGTGGAAAAATCTGTGAATAAGAAAGAATAGGCAGTCATTCAATCTACAACAAATAAATAAGTAAAAATGCTATTAAACAACACTGTCTCAAAGATACAAATTTTAAAAGGCCTGAACACCTCACAAAAGCACTGTGCTAAACTAATATTGTCAGTAATCAATCAATTAAGCAAGCAAGCAAGAATTAATTAAGTGCCTCCTGTGTGCCAGGCACTGTGCTGGGGTTACAAAGACAGAAGGGAAAGTCTCTACTTTCCAGAGCAGAGACACATGTACATTTATAGGCATAGACAAAACACACAGAAACCAGGTACCAGTATAGCAACGATCCCTCTGGGGATAATTCCTCTCTCCACTGACACTTGGGGGCTGGATCTCTCTGAGGACAATTATTCCAGGTTCAAGGTACTCTGTGGGTCTGTATTCCTAAAACTGCAACTCTCAAGCATCTACTGGTATGTTCACCTTTAATAGTCTGTGAACTCACAAAATTAGCTCTAAGCAAAGGCATTTACTAAAATGGCACATAACAAAACATTTATTTATAATCCTGAGGCATTTCTACTACATATATACATGGTGTCAGTGGGAAGACACAGAGTATATTAGAAGAGAGGCAGACATAAAGGGAAACTTCTGTGATGTAATTTTTTAAAAAAAGAAATATATGTTAAATTTAACATGATAATAACAAAATTGCTCTGTTTGTACCCCCATCTGGACTTCTTTTAAATTCTATGCATTTAAAAATTGTTGTGATGCTCTTTTTTCCATGTCTGTCACTACCCATTAACACACTTTCCTATCTGAGCCTCCTGTCCCCTACTACATGCTCTCTCTTAAAACGACGTATAGTCAAGTCAAATGTGTACAGATCAATGTACTGGCCATGCCTGGGAATGTACTCTGTCTTATCATGTGCCTCTCATCAATCACCTCCCTAAGAGGTGGGAGAAACATTTCCTCATCAGTCTTCTGAAGTCATCATCGGTAGCTGCTTTAGTGAGGTATTCCCCCATATATTCTATCCCTTGTTTCAGTATAAATTCTTATCCTAGCCATAGAGGTGAAAATTATCTCTTTCCTTTGTCTTCTAATTGTTTTAATATGATCTCCTATATTTTAGGTCATGTATTCACTTGGGGTTTATTGGATGCATATGGTAGATAGACGATGTTGGTTTAAATCTGATTTCTGCCAGACTGCTATTCAGTTTTCCCAATTATTTTTGTGAAAAAAAAAATGAGTCTCTGCCTTATTGGGATTGCCTTTGGGTTTACTTAACATCATGTTCCTATGTTTTATTACTTCTGGGTCTCGTTTATATAATATGTTTTGTTGTTCAACTTTTCTGTTTTTTAACCAAATTGTTTTGATGATTACTGCTTTAAATTCAATGAGGAAATGAAATATTAGGACTAAGTCAAAGCCTGATCAGGGGAAGAATAAATGAAATATTTACTATTAAAAACAACTGGCCTACAAAACAAGGCAAGGAGAGATAATTTAAGAATCATTAGGCTTCCTGAAAACTGTGACCAAAAACCCAATTGCACATCGTATTTCAAGAAATTACAAAAGAAAACTGTCTAGAAATAAGAAAGCCAGATGGCAAAATGAAAATGCAAAGAATTCTCCATTGAATTCCTGAAAGGAAGCCCAAAAGGCAAAGACTCAGGAATGGCATAGCCAAAATCCAGGGCTCTGTCATCAAAGCAAAAATACTACAAAGTAGTTAAAAAAAAGTGAGAGGAAAGGAAGTGGAAGCACTAAATGCAGATTTTTTTTTTAAAGGAAGCTGGCCTTTAAGAAAGGGAGACATCAGATACAGCTGGCAGGGATGTTTTGATCAAATAAGAATTTTTTTAAGGACAGGGGAGATTTGGGCATGTTTGTAGGCAGCAAGGAAGGATTCGGTAGCTAGGGAGAGACTGAAAAATTGAAAAAGAGTAGGGATGATAGTGGACAGGGCAAATGACCTGAGAAGATGGAACTGTGTGGGATCAATGACTGGTACATGTAGAGGTACCGGCCTGGGTGAAGAGAAGGACCATCACAGACTGGAGTTAAAAAGGAGACAGCAGGGGATGTGAACGGGGTGTGAGATGAGAAGAAGGGGAGAAGGTGAAGAGCTTCAGTTTTCTTGAGTATGAGATGAAGTCTTCATCTGAGAGCCAGGGAGAGGGTGTTGTGGGAAGCATGAAGAGAGAAGAGAAAATCTAGAGAAGCCACTGTGGCAACTTGAATGGAGAATCAATTAAAGAGGAATAAAATAATTGTCTTGCTGCGATGAGGGCTCTGTGGAGATTAGAAAACATGAATGTGTATGGACCAGTCAGTACAGTTTTGCTAATCAAGAATTTATTAAGAATTTTCTATATGCCAGATGGTGTGCTAAGCACGGATACAAAGAAAGGCAAATACACAGTCCCTGCCCTCAAGGAGCTCACCTTCTAATGGGGTGAGCATGCAAACAACCCAAGTACATTCAAGATTCATACAGAGTAGACAGAAGACAATCTCAGAGGGAAGGCACTAGCAAGAACTAGAGGTGGAGGATTGGAGGGAGGGCAGGGAAAGACCTATTGCAGAAGATGGGATTCGAGTTTAGTCTGGAGGAAAGTCGGGAGGCAGAGGTGAGGAGGAAGAGCATTCCAGATATGGAGGACAGCCCATGAAAAACTCTTCCAGCTCTATTTACCAGCACCTGAGTACGAACAGAAGAGGCCAAATAGGTGAAGTAATGGGGCTGACAATACGTGATTGATGACTACAAGGGAACAAAGGCTAGGGAAGTGGAAGGAAGTAAAGACTTGTTCTGGTTTACCAGTCAGTGGAAACCCAATCTCCAGTGGGTTAAGACTCGAAAAAGAAAGAGTAGGGTGATGGCCCTAGGCAATGCTAAGATACTTACATGCAGAATAAATTTATGCTATTGATCTGTACTCTCCACTAAGTCCTACTGCAATGCTTCACCGTGGTGTGGAGGTGACCTGTGCTTTTAGAGAATCTACCAGCAAAGCACAAGCTTTGGCTGGTCCTACCCAGTTGGAAATAGTTTGAGTATGAGTCCAGTAATAGACTGTATACCAGTCATCTAAGATCTAACAGCTAAACTGGGAGCTAAATTTGCTAATGTGTTGTATTTCTTATTTGGGAACTGCCCATATCCTCGGAACACTTATCTGTTGGGGAATAGTTTTGTTTTTATGTATTGCTATAATTTCGCTGCTTGATAAAGAATATTCCAGCCACGTAATTCTCAAAGACCCACTATGGGATGCCTCCTGTACCACTTCCCGCATGCTAATTTTGACACCACCTGTTCTGAACCTTGAAGTTGGGGTCATGTGGGCTTGCTCTCTCTTCATCAAGACCACAAGCTTTGGCAAGGAGAAGGTTCACCTCTAACTTAGAGGCTTCAGAAGCAAAGGGGAAAATGGGGATGCTGAAGTGAGGTTCTGAGGTTGTAGAAGAGAAAGAAGAGGAAGGCTGTGATAGCCTTGACTCGCTCAGTAAAGTAGCAGATCAGATCCTGTGTCAGAAGGGGAAGGGGAGAAGCTGGTATATAAGATCTAAAAACAGAGAAGGTTTCAGATAGCTGTTGTGGAGGGACAGAAAGAGTTCAGTTCACTTCCCTCTCTTTCAGCTGACAAGTGGGAAACTTTTTTTTTAACAAGACTGGCAGCAGAATTTTTTGTTATAATACATGAAATCTTATTTTATAATACAAATTTTCAGAAAACCCTTGAAGCACTCAAATGAACTACAGCATCCCTTGAAGTTGGCACAAAGGAGCTGGAAACCTTTTAAGGACATACCAACATGTCATGGGCTGGATTTCCAAATCCATTTACTATCCAAAAGGCAGCAAGTACTAAGAACTAGGAGACTTGAGTTCTGGTCCTGGAACTGCAACTACCTACTGGTGCCCAGCAGGTAACCTTGAACAAACTATTTGCCCTTTATTATCTCAGTTTTCTCATCTGTAAAATGAGGGATTTAACTAATGATTCCTATAACCCTGTCCAGCTCCAAGATTCTATGATTTAACAATTGTTGTTGTTCCGTCATTTCACTCATGTCCAACTTCCTGTGACTCTGTTTGGGTTTTCTTGGCAGAGATACTGGAGTGGTTTACCATTTCCCTCTCCAACTCATTTTACAAATGAGGAAACTGAGGCAAGCAGGGTTAAGTGACTTGCCCAGGGTCACAGAGCTAATTATCTGAGGCTGCATTTGAACTTGGGTCTTCCTGACTCTACATCCAGCATTTTATCTACTGTGTTGTTAATTAATCTACCATAGCTGTTAATTAGGTTACAAACTCCACAAGGCCATATACCTTATCAAATATAAACTTTGTCTTTCCTCTTACATGTACCTAGCACAGTGTTCTGCTCAAAGTAAGGGAGGAATAAATGTCTGCTGAATTTGATCATTTGATTTGTTGAAGGAGGCAAAAAAGCAGTAATATGGGGAATAGTAAAGTTGAACAGATACATTATATATACGTATACATGTACATACATGTATATGTATGAAAACTGAGGGGAGTGACAATAATTATAGATAATGAAGGAAGCTCTCTTTCCATATCCTCTCTTATGTGTTGTTTTTACTCAGGTTTGGAGCAAAGTGGGCAAACACTTTGAAGTTGTAGGTGGAAACAACAGGTCTCTTCTTGATCACTTCTTGTGCCTAAGTAATTCTTCATAAAATTAACTAGCTTGGGATAATAAAGACGTGGTATATATGATGTAATCATCACCTGGCTAAGGTCTTAAAAAATAGCAGCTTAAGCACGCATGAGGGGAGAAGATGCAAGTAAGAGGTTCTCCTGTAAGCAATTACCACCCATGTACTTTCTCTCTCTCTCTCTCTCTCTCTCTGGCTAGGCAATGGGGTTAAGTGACTTGCCCAGGGTCACACAGCTAGTAAGTGTCAAGTGTCTGAGGCCAGATTTGAACTCAGGTCCTCCTGACTCCAGGGCCAGTGTTCTATCCACTGTTGCCACCTAACTGCTCCCACCCATGTACTTTTAAAATGCTTTTCTACCAGTTACATTTTACAAAGGGGACAAATAGTTAAAGGATCTATGATTTCACCAGCTTGAGGAACTCTCTCTATTGACAGAATGCAGGCTACTTTTGACTCAGAAGATAAATTCTAGGGAGTAGCCTGAGGCAGACGTAGCTGAAGTGACTTACCTAGGGTCAGAGAGTTAAAGTGTCAGAGGAAGGATCTGAACCCAGGTGTTTCTGAACCTAAGTCCAGCACTCTATCATGCTACTTCAACAATGTGATTTCAAGTAGATGATTTAATCCTACCCAGCCAGTCCATGCACTCTCAAAAAAAAGTTCAGCCAAGTTCTGTGCTCATATATGGCAGGTAGGTAGGCAAGCATATGTGCCACAGTGTTACAGAGGAAGAACATATGGAAACAGGTACTATTATTAAAAAAATGTGACACATTAGAAGACAATAAATCTAGATTATACTTTGACTATATACCAAAATCCAGACATATTTAGTAAAAAGGTACAGAATTATACTGGACTATTTTAGAGATATTCAAAATGTGAAAGGTATTTCTAAAAATGTCTAATAAAGTCAAATTAAGTTATATATAGAAACCAAGAACAACACTAGTTTAGAACATCAACTCATTTGTGAAACTTTATGGAAGATTACAAGCACCATCACCCCATAAAACAGTGAGAAGCAATACAGGGGAAAGGAGGTATAAAGAAAGTTTGACAAGAAACCAATTAAGCAAAGTCATTTCAAAATATTTAAAGATGAAACAGGAAGGACAACAAACAGCAAAAAATGGGGAAAAATCTATAAAGATTTTCATGCCAAGTTCTTTTCACTATCAAGGCCAGTGGAGCCACCACCTTATTTTCCGACATCTCAGTCCCTGGCACGCTTCTTGGGGGAGAAGAAATGGCCCCTGACCACAATGAAGATGGAAACCGCAGCTGGACTGGACAAAGTATACACAGAGGGGCTCTGTGCTACTGGTGACCTGACTTTGAGGGCACTGAGGGATTGAGTTCCAAGGTATTTAAAGAGGATACCAAAAGCTTTGGAAAATCTGGGACCTTCTTATTACAGACAAATTAGTGACTTAGAGAATACCAATAACTGCCAAACTGCACATATATTTATGAGAATAAATTATACATGTGTACATCAAGGGTATTTTTGATGAAAGTATGAGAAAGGAATAGTCAGGCTTCTACAAACAGTATGTACACAAAGCAGATAGACCTCCACTTTTACAATCATACAGCTGAGTGAAAAGCACAAATGATATTTGGTAGTGCAAAATGCTACCTTAAAGACTTTATTTCAATTAGGTGTTTCCCATGTACATGCCAAATTGTATAGGATACCCTTTATAACCAGATATAACAACAGAGATAACAGTAATCTTTTATAACTGGTTACTACTATCAAATGAGGCACAAAATTAAAAGATGAATTCTTGCCAGAAATATTTGCCCACTGTCATCTGGAGGATATATAACACAGAGAACAAATGGAAGCAAGATTCCCTGTAAATCGGGTTGCTAAACATTTTTTGTGATGGACCCCTTTGGCACTCTGGTGCCAAAGATTTCTTCTCAGAATAAAGCTTTCTAAACGTTAAAAAAAAAAGTCATGGACCCCAGATTAAAAACCCCTGATTATGGATGGGTGGGGCCTTCCAAAATGCTCCTGTTTGTGGATGATTTTGATTCAATAGCAACACTGCAGAACACTGCACAGTAATGATATCCATAATCACTCAGCGGTACCTAGCCTATTGAGAAGGGGACCTAAGTTGCTGAAGAACCCAAGAAGAAACACACTGACACCCCAAGTCACCAGCATTCCATCCTAGCTATGATAAGCAGTTGAATGGGCAGAGCTCATTTATCAGTACATAGATGATGAAAACATATAACAAATGAAAAATAAGTGGGGCCCAAAAGTGAACAGGAAAGTAAGCACAGGCTAAATCATCTCTGGGAAACTTCTTCAGGAAACAAAGGGCTATCTTTAACACCATTATTCTTTCAATAATATTTCATGGCTGCAAGTCAGAACACACCAAAGTTTTGGAAGGATAAAAACTTAGGGTCAACTAAAGAGCAATGAATTGGTACGTGTTGGATATGAGCATGCTACAACACATTATTAATGAAGAACTGTGCCAGACGAACTGGGTAAAGCATGTTATCTGAAGGGTCTGTGGTTAGGTCGGCAGGGAGAAATCCTTGTCCAATAACTCCCTTCACCAACACAGATTGACATCCATCTATGATTTAGGAGAGAAGTCCTGGCAATTGCCTCAGACGCAAACAGGTTAAAGTTCAGGGACACAAAAGTAGCAAGGTTTAGAGGAGACAGATGAATAGAGGTTTTAAAACCCCCCACCAAATTCCACTATGCTAACTTAGACAAAATGATGTGGTGAGATCAAGAGATGATGAATGGATGCCTATGTATTCCACTGGTTTCCACATGCAGCAGTGGCTGCAATTGCTTGGTTTGGAGTCGCTTGGCTTAGCAGGAAAGTGAATTACTCAATCTCTCTGGACATTCTCACGCGAGCAGAGTCACTATGTCCCGGCTCCTCTCTTCAGCTGTTTCAATGGGTATGACCTTCCTTTAGTCAGGGCCTTCACCCTTGCCTGGATAAAGCTTCCTGAACCTGTTGGGGGAAACCCTGACAGAACTATAAGAAGATTACCTGAGGCCAATATGGCACAGGAGCTCAGGTCTTCTGACCAAACCTCTTTGCTGCTAATACTGCTATTTTGTTTGTTCTTTGCCCAAGGGAATCCATGTTGGTCTGGATTCATGTGGCTTAGCTTCCCCCCCCTGCTTTTGAAAAGTTATAATAGTGCTTAACAATAACTAGTTCTTTTGGGACCCAACAAGGAAAACCCCCTGCACATTCAACACATTAGAGAGGTTCCTTCTCTTTCTCTGTGTAGCCAACCATAACCTCCCTCAAAACCATCCTTGAGCAAATGAGATTGTTGTTCAGTCATTTTTCAGTCCTGTCTGACTCTCTGTAAGCCCATTTGAGGTTTCTTGGCAGAGATAACATCATGGTGCCATTTATATCTCTGCATTATTTTACAGATGAGGAAACCGAGGCAGACAAGGTTAAGTGATTTGCCCAGGGTCACACAGCTAGTAAGTATCTGAGGCTGTATAGAAACTCATCTCACATTGAGTTAATTGCGGTTTGATCCTGATGGTAGTTTGTTATCAAGATACCTAAGGAAGGCTAGGTAAACAACATAAAATATAATTTTAAAGAAACTGATTATCTTTGGAACAGATAGAGCCCCTCCCTGGGGAGAGAAAAGAGAAAGGAGAGAAGAGGCATCACTATCATCATTCTTGGCAAAGACTACTACAGTCTTTTCAGTATTGGCTCCATGGGGCCAATACATGTAGTTCAGCCCCCAAATCACAGCAGTGGCATCAACCACAGCAGCGGCACTGCTGGGCCCCAGAAGCTCCTCTTATTTCTCTCTCACTGTGCCATGGACATGTCACGTCCTATCCCAAGTGAATTGCTCATCTCTCACTTCTCACAAGGCTTCATTTCTTTTCTTCAGGATGAGAGCACAAAGAAACTATCTTTTCAAATACGGTTACACAGCCTTCTTGTTTCCTGGGTCTGGAAGAATTCTCTGTCTACCAGCAGACACAGTCTCCAGAACCATAGGAATATCCTGGGCACACGAGGTAAATCACTTGTAAAGGACTTATGGGAAGACATGTACAAGAGTCACACAGGACAGGAAGGCAAGGATGGACTGTGATTTGCATTGTTGTAGGCAGTGCACACGTTGATAAGATCATAAGTGCACTGAATTATCGAAAAGGCATTTAAAATAAAATATTTACAAGCTTAAGCATACAAACTGAATATACTTCTTTAGTTTTCCTTTGTTGATTACATGTGTTTATATACATACATATATATTTATATGTAACCCCACTTTCTCATATTTATCTTTCACTTAGGTCAATGTATCCAGATCATATGTAGGGCATGCATGACATTTAAATTAAAATATATTAGGCATCACAGAATCCTAGTTTAGCAAAATGTCACGGAGAGGAATTTCTCCCTTTCCCAAGAGAAATAGCAGGATCTTTTGAAATATCAGATTAAGAAATCTATCTCCCAAAGAACAGAAAGAAGGCCAGCAAAGCAGGACTGCTTTAAAAGCTACAGATTGGTCATATCAGATTCTTAAAAGAAAGTGAGTTGCACATAATAGAGAGACCTGCACTTTCTCATACAATCTTTCCCATTATACTATGCATGCAAATATCCATTCTATTTGGTGATTATTATCTGAATAAAAATAAAAATTAAAAAGAAAATCGTTAGATTGTAGAAACAACGAGGATAACAAGCATTTATGCAAGGCCCATGTGGACAAGGACAGTTTTATCCATTGTATCTGTATCTCCACCCTCTAGCACAGTGCCTGGTACATCTGTACTGGGCATTTAATACATACTTGTTGAATAACTGATTGATTGAACTTAGCCTAATAATTCAAAAGAAAACCGTAGCTGAGTCGGTAATTAAAATAATTTTAGATGTTGGTTTTTCAATATTATTACTTTTCAATCTGAAGTAATGAAAAATCATTTCCCTTATTAAATCATAACTCTGTGGTAACTTACCTTTTCCTCCATAATAAGCTGGTTGCAGTTGTTGCTGGGATTTTTCACAGATTTCAGGAGAATTCCATTTTTTCACTAAGGAGGATGCAGAAACTTGTGTACATTTTGACCTTTATGGATTTGTGGAAAAAAGAGAAAATTGGAAATAAATTAAAAAATTAATAGGAAACTAAAAACCATTTATTCAAACAAATGAGGGAAAATCTACGACCCATTCATTCACCCCTTCTCTGAGTCACTTATACCAATCTGAAATGGGAAGAAAGGAGGTGGAAATATACACATATTGGGCTAGAGCCAGACACAGATGGATTAGAGAGTTTTCTATTTAGTGTAATTTGAAGGTTACATTGAGAAATCTCAACTGCACCCATATATCTCCTCTATCTGACTTCCACAGCTTTGTCATCCTTTCTTGGTCTGAAATTCCTACCATTCTTATTATTTTTAAGATTAGACAACAAAGGTATTGTGTATAGAAGGCCACTGATAAGAAACAAACAAACAAACAAAGAAACAAACATTCCTAAGACAGAGAAGAAATGTTGTTTCCTTTCAGGGTCTGGGTTGGAGAAAGGATAACCTTCTATTTCAGTCCTCTGTCACACGAGCATGAATTTGCTTATCAAACTATGTTATGGTCTTCATGGCCTCCTGGATCTTTTTGGAAGTGACCAAGAGCCCAAGGGGATGAGATACAAGATGAATGAGAGTAATGGAAGGTGGTACTGAGAGAATGATGGCAAAAAAACTAGGGGATCCCTGGCCAGAAAGGGAAGACCTGATCACACAGTGGCGAAGGGATTGCTGAGAAGACTTTGCTTTCTTCATGGTTTTGCCTAACATGCCCAGCATTCCTGAAGATGGTGTAACAGTAGTATTTTGGGAGAAAGGCCCTTTGGAACTACCCTATATCCTTAAAATAAACATCAAGAGCTAAGGGCATGTGATAGCAACCCTCTTTCTGAATAAGCATACTCCTTCTAAGAATAGAATGGTAGAGTTGGGAAGGATTTGGGGGATCATCTAGTCCAACAATTTTATTTTATGGATGAGGCCATTGAAACCCAGAAAGATGGCTATTTCAGGTCAACTGACTCCTGGTCTACTGTGCTATACTATGTTTGTGCTTATAAGAAAAAAGATTTATGTTGAGAGTTTCCCTTCAAATACAACTTCCAAGTATAGTGTAGTAGTAGCAGTAGTAGCAGCAGCAGCAGCAGCAGTAGTAGTAGTAGTAGTAGTAGTAGTAGTAGTAGTAGTAGTAGTAGTAGTAGTAGTACCTTGGAAAAACTGGAAGCAAAGCCCTTGGAGTAAAACGAAATTTCTTAAGATCCACATTTTGAGATTTATTTATCTGCATCTATTGGAAGAAAAAACAAATTCACTCTTGATTACACATGAATAAATTTTAACAGATGAATGGTTTAATGAAGATCCTTGGGCGTATATAAAGGTTATAAAGTAATAAGAAAAACTGAGAATACAAAACAAAGCAGGAAAACTACAGCTGGTCACCATGAAATAATCTTGTGCTGCCAGACAAGGCTGTTTGGTATTGTTGGAAGCAGTAATTACTTCAAACTCTATGTACTGGGTCAACTGTCACCACATCCCTCTTTTTAGCCTCTTGTGATGTGAATCCTTCAATCTCTTTTCATCTTAGCAAAGAAGTGAGTAGCTCTACCACCAGCCTGATCCCACTCTCTGGCTCCACAAGAGGATATATACTGCTCCAACCCTAGCTGCTGGCCTGGCTTTGTAACGCATGAGACAGTATTGAAGTTCATTCACTGGGTATGGTGACATGACATTCTAAAGACTTTTCTTTCCTCTGGTAGGAACTCTCAGATCACTTGGAAAGGGAGTTTTTGTTCAATGCCAGCCTTTAGAACTATTCAAGGCCTTGCATATGGAGGTAAGAAAAAGGCCTGGCAGATAAGACCTTTAAATTCAGTGTCCCATTGAAAATAGAGCCCCCAAAAGACAATACAGGAGTTAGCAGTTTACTCTTCTTGGTAAGTCCATAAAGATAACAAACAGGGAACAAGTGAGATATTGAACAACAATCAGTATCCAAAAAAATACTGACAGGCTAGGTCACTAGACTAAATCTGATAAGTTTAAATGCAATATAATTCACTTTGATTAAAAAATTCAATTTTACAAGTACAAAATAGGGAGATATGGTTAGATAGCAGTTTGTCTAATAAAGATCTGGGGGTTTTAGTGGACTAGAAGCTCAATACGAGTCAACAGTATAGCACTGAAGCCAAGAAAGTTAATGCAATTTTAGGACTATTAAGAAACGCATTGTGTCTAGGATAGGGAGGTGGCTAGTAATCTCACTATCGTATGCCCTGGACAGACCACACCTGCTGTATTCCATTCTGAATGCCACATTTTAGAAAAGACATTGGTAATCTGAAGATGGTCCAGAAGAAGGCAAATAGGATGGCGGAGAGCCTGCAGACCACGCCATCTAAAGCTGGGCTAAAAGAGCTGGAGATGCCTATATCAGGTAATCTAGAGACAGATGAAGATATGTGCATATTTAACTGATACACAACAGAACGAAACAATATGATATTGTTCAGAAAACTAACCTTGAGGCGTTTAACTGGGGGAACAGAGGAAATGGCATCCCTGTGTCTTAAATCAGTTAGATAGGAAGAAAATGTTGACTCTCTCATTTCTGACTTTTGTGCAACTCCAATTTTACCTTTGAAGAGAAATTTAGGATTCTTTAGGCCACACTTAGATGTTTTTATAGAGAGTAATTTCTCAAAATCTAATAGTTACTTTTTCTCATACTGCATACAAAAGAAATAAAATTGTACATAGGGACTATATTCAATGTAATATAAACATTATATTTTGATATTTAAAATTATATTACCATTGTCAAATTTTAAAGCCTGAAATGATCCCATTCTAAGGAACTCACAGCAATCATGTCCACATGTATCTTTATTTTTACAGTGATGGTGGCAGTCTCTGTTTCCAGATATTTTGCAAGTATTCTTTCTGTTGCAGATGCTTCCTAAAGAATAATAATGATAATAAGAATAACAATTTATTACTATGCTTAATTTAATGTCACTGATTTTCATTTTGTTGCTTTTCTACATTCATTAAACAGAGTGATTACGAGCGTCAGTCTCCCACAAATGTCACCATTTTCCTTATACTGTATTACAAGAATATTCTTGAGAAAAGCACAGCCGGCCTTGACAATCAACAAGAAGGTCAGTTTGGTAGTGATGTTTAGGAATGCACTGGAAGAGTAAATGACTGAAGGTAGAAAGACTCATTTTGAGGTGAAAGTAATAGTCCAGTCAAGATACAACGAGGGCCTCAACTAGGGTGGTAACAGTGACAACGATAAAGGATTATAAAAAAGTTATTCACAACAAAGAATGTTTACACTGTACAGGTTAATTTGTGGCTAGGCTGCCTTTGCAGGCAATTGACACCAACACTTCCCGAAGCATTGCAGTTTGCCAAATGGCAGCTTAAATACTCCATTCAAGTTCAAAAGCAAAGTTGGTTATGTTATAAGGAATCGATCGTGTGATCTTGAGTGACTGTTTGAAGCACAATCACAAACATTTAGCACAGTGCCTAGAAAACAGCAAGCACTTCCAAATGGTTTTTACATTCATAAACAGATGCATTTGCATTCATCATATCTTTCTGGCCTTCAGATTTCCCGGTCTGAAGAAGGAAGGGGTGAGATTACATGATCTTTAATGTCTCTTTCAAATCTAATATCTCAGGAGTCTATGATCACGTGTACCTAGTGTTGCAAATATCTGTAACTTCATCTTCCACCACTGATGCAGACCACTTTACCTCTGTAAGTTAGCAGGTGGTCCTTCAGAGTGATGGTGGCTCCAAAATTCATTTCCTTACAGACAATCAATGATAAGCCTCTCCAAATTTAGGTGGGCTATTTCTCAATCAACAGACGTATAATTATATATCTACAGAAATAAATGTGATAAAATCATATATCTAAACCTGGAAGGGACTTATGGGGTCATTTAATCCAGTCTTCTCATTTTACATGTGAAGAAACTGAGGCCCAGGGAGGTTATATAACATGTCCCACCTCATACAGGTAGTAAGAATTATAGGCAGGATTTGAACCCAAATCCAAAGCTATGGCTTCTATCACATATCCCCTTGCATCTGGAAGTCTTGAAGACTCATCTCCTAAACTGGATAAAGTTACACTTGCTATCTATTTAACATAACTTTGATTACCTGAATATAATTTATAACCTGATAAAATTTTAAACTTATAATAAAATTGTCTCTGCTATAGTCGAGACAGACAGCTAGAGATTGCGTTGCTATGGATATTGGTGCTTTATTCATGTGGAGGAGTATGAACAGGGCAAAGGGCTATATCTGGAGGCCACAGGCTATTGGAAGAAGTTGTTATATCCTTAGGTGACAGAAGTGGTCATGAGGGCACAAACTTGGCATTTCATCACAGAAACACAGAATTAAGAGAAAACTTCCTTTGCTAAAGTCAAGCATGCTACTGATGCTAATAAACCAAGATTTTGATGATTATGAAAAAGGAAAAGGGTACAAAAATAGAAGAAAGAAATGCCTGCTTTTTCAACATGGGGCATACGTATGTGTATGTGTAGATGTATTCAGTCAATAAACATTTATTAGGCACCTACTATGTGTAAGGCACTGTGCTAAATGTTGGGGATGCAAAGAAAGGTAAAAAACAGTCCCTGATTTCAAGGAGGTCACAATCTAAGGGGGGAGACAACATGCAAATAACTACGTACAAACAAGCTATATACAGGATAAATTGGAAATAATCAACAGAGGGAAGGCACTAGAGTAAGAGGATTGGGAAAAGCCTTCCTGTAGAAGGTCGGATTTTAGCTGAGATCTGAAGGAAGTAAGGAGGCAGGGATAAGGAGAAAAAGCCTCGGGGCATGGGGAATAGCTAGTGAAAATTAGGTACCCACAGTCTGGAGGTGGCATGTTTTGTTCAAGGAACAGGAAGAAGACCAACATCACAAGAGTGGAGTCCACGGTAGGGTAGGGGGAAAGATAAGGCACAAGGGAATGGAAAGGTGCAGGGAAGGGGGAGGTTATGCAGGGCTTTGAATGCCAAACAGAAAATTGTATGTTTGAGCCGAAGGGTGGCAGGGAGTCAATGGAGTTTATGGAGTGGGAGGTAGGAGTTTGGGGGGGAGGGGATGTGACGTGGTCAGAGCTGCGCTTTAGGAAGATCACTCTTTAACAACTGAGTGGAAGATGTACTGGAGTGGGGAGAGACTTTCGGCAAGCAGACCAACCAGACGGCCTTTGCAACAGTCCAGGCATGAAGTGAAGAAGGCCCACATCAGGGTGGTGGCAGTGACCAGAGGAGAGAAGGGGGCATATACAAGAAATGTCACAAAGGTAGAATTGACAGGACTAGGCGATATATTAGATATGAAGGGTGAGAGAAAGTGAGGAGTTAAGGATGACACCTAGGTTGCAAGTCGAGGTAATTGGGAGGATGGTGGTACCCTTGACAGCAACAGGGTAGTTAGGAGGGGGAGGTTTGGGGTGAGATAATGAGGTCAGTTTTGGACAATTAGAGTTTAAGATGTCTATTGGACATCCAGTTGAAGATGTTCAATAGGCAGTTGAAAATGCAAGACTAGAGGTCTATACTGAGGTTAAGGCTGGATAAGTAGATTTAAGAATGTCAACATAAAGAAAATAATTAAATCAAAGGCATCTGATGAAATCACCAAGTAAAACAGCATAGAGAGAGAAGAAAAGAAGACTCAAGGTAGAACCCTGTGGGACACTTACAGTTAGTAGGAGTGGATAAGGATCCAGCAAAGAAGACTTAAGAAGGCACAGTCAGAAATGCAAGAGGAGAACCGGGAGAGAGTAGTGGCATGAAAACTTAGAAAGCAAAGAGTATCAAAGAGAAGAGGGTGACCGACAGTATCAAAGGCTGTAGGAAGGTCAAAAAGGATGAAGACTGAGAAAAGGCCATTAGTTTTTTTCAATTAAGAGACTGCTGGTAACTTTGGAGAGAGTAATTTCAGTTGAATGATGTCGGAAGTCAGACTGTAGAATTAGGACGAGAGTGAGAGGAAAGGAAATGGAAGATGCTATTGTAGATGGCCTTCTCAAGAAGCTTAGTCCTAAAAAGTGGGAGAGATATAGGATCACATTTATCAGGGAAGGAGGGATCAAGAAATAGTTTTTTGAGGATGGGGGAGACACAGACATGTTTGTAGGCAGTAGGGAAGCAGCCAGTAGTCAGACAGAGATTGAAAAGATAAAAGAGAATGGGGATGATAGAGGGGGAAATCTATTGGAAAAGACAGGATAGAGTGGGATCACTTGTGTATTTGGAGGGAGAGAGGTGAAGAAGAAAACAGTGGCAGAAACTAATCGGGTGATGTGAGATGAGGAGGAGGAGGAGGAGAAAAGGGAGAGCTCTCCATGAATGGCCTCAACTTTTTCAGTCAATTATGAGGCAAGGTTCTCAGCTGAAAGTGGAGGAGGAGGAGGAGCCATAGGAAATTTAAGGAGAGATGAAAAGGTTTTGAAAGGCCTGTATGATGGGTGAGATATTGAGTTCATTAGTGAGATGGCAAAAGGATCGCCAGGGTAGGCAAATGGCACAGCGGATAGAGTACTTGGCCTTAAATCAAGAAGATCTGAGTTCAAATCCAGCCTCAGACACTAGCTGTGTGATGCTAGGTAAGTCACTTAACCCTGTTTGCTTCAGTTTCCTCGTCTGTAAAATAGCTAGAGAAGGAACTGGCAAACCACACCAGTCTGTTTGCCAAGAAAAGCCCAAATAGGGGCATGAATGGTTGGACACAACTAAAATGACTGCCTTCAAATGTCCATGATAGTAAACTGGTGGCTTTTTAGCTAACAGCTGAAATGTTTATTCAAAGAAATTTGGAGCTACAGGGTACAAAATAAGCTTTAGAAACCTCTTTGAAAGATAAATTAAGACTTGAAATTCCTTTACTTATTTAAATAAGAACTGTAGAAAGCTGATTTAAAGGTTATTTTTTAAAAGTTGCTTAATTAAAGAAAAGATTTTTAAAAGTAATGTATGCCACCACAAAGTAAATGATTATAAGAATAACAAGATTTGAAGAAAATTAGTGGGAAAATCTGGAAAATATTGTGTTTGCTAAAACACATAAGCATCACATTATAATTAGATAGGTAAGGGACAAGGCATTTTTTAATGCTATTTAAATTGTGAAAGGGTGACCACAGGTCCAAGATCTAATTCTTTAGCTCTAAAGGCTGGAACCTCAGTGGTCAGCTTAACCTTGGGTTTGCTCACGCTATCAAACTCAGCTGAATCTGATATGAATCAGAAAGCTAATTTATAAATTTGCAATTAGAAACATAACTACTCAGCACACAAGATTCTTGTGCTGGCCTGTCAGCATATTCTCTTCCCAGTACAGAAACTTACTTGGAAAACCAAATTAAGATCAGAAGGTTGCTTGGTGAATAGAGAACATTTAAAAAAAAAATAAAGGAAGTAGAAAGTCCTTAAGAAATACATTTAGCAAACTGTCATAATCCTCAGTTTTAGTGATATAATTGTCAAATAAATAAGGTATTCATAAAAATCACTCATACAACTCTGTCCCTGCCCTCCACCTCCTCCCCCCTCCCCCCCCAGGACAATGCTATGTCAAATCTTCAATAATCAGTGTTTTTGTCCATGTGGATCCTTTCTCCACTGACACAGATTTCAACTAACACATCAGGAGACAGTCTTCAAGAGCTGCTATGGCTTGATGGAATAATATCCAAAAAATAAATATTTGCTGTTGTTGTTGGCTGATCACTTGGTTGAACTTTCCAGAGTTGAACTCAGCTGGAATCACTTTACAGAATTTTGTATCACCTCGTCACTACAGTAAAGCATCAGGCAGTGCTAAAGCCTGAACAATTTTTACTCTACCTTCTCCTTTTTACGTAATACATGATGACCACCACTTTTCTGTTTGTATTTCTCATTTTTCTTCATAATTTAAAAATTTATGGTTTATATTGATTACACATCTAGGAACTCATCTTAATATCTTTAGTAACATTTTAGGATGGATTACTGTAGGAAAGTGTACTATTGTTATCTACTACAATTCATAACGTATAAATTTTTGTTAGTAAGGAAATTAATCAAAAGTCACCTTTTCCTGACATTTACCTGTTTCATTTTCTCCCTAATATCTAATGTTTATCCTGGGATTCACCTTAATTTGGGACCTGTGGCTCACTCTCTCTCCCCACTACCTATGCAAATAAATTCAAATTCAATGTAAACTTTAATTTTATATCAATTTGTTTTGTAAGAACAAAATGCTGTAAAAAGAAACAATAAATCCTATAAAGAAACCTTTATGTAGAACACAGATGATTTTCATCATCTCCCATATTTTTTACCTTTTCTTTAGGGCCCTTTGAGGAATCTGTCCATCTCTGCTAAGCAGTCTTAACCTGGCCCTGATTAACCCAGTTCAACCAAGGACATAGACTATGTAAAGCAATAATTATGACTTATTTGCAAATAGTAGAAAAAGCAATGGCCTAAGAATTAGGCAATTCAGTTCTAATTCATGCTCTGCCTCTAATTCGCTCTGTGAACACAGGCAAGACACTGTATTTCCTGGCCTTGGTGTCCTCATCTATCAAGAACAGGGATTAAACCAGCTGATCTCTCAGCTGTCCTCCAGCATTAATATTCTATGGCCTCTAAGGCTCTGTTCCTTTGCCCTGAGATGGAAGTTGGGGCAAGGAGGAATTGCCTTCTCCCAGAATACAGGAATGCAGAAAACTATGTAATTCTAGACATCAACTCAATCTGGTGCATAGTGACTCAACATAGCTATGCTCAGGAGATTAAAAAAAAAAAAAACTTGGCCGAGGCCCAAGGAATTTGTTGAAGATTCTGGTAGCCTCCTGGAAAAATCCAGGAAAATTGACAAACACAGTCAAGATTCAGGACAGGATAATTTATATTTATCACTTGTTTATATTGCACACAACATTTCAGAGCTTTCAGAGTACTTTCTGCATGCATGAGAAAGCAACTCTGTGATATAGCATGCATATTATCATTTCCATTTTGCAGACAACAAAACTAAGGCTGAGAGAGATTAAGGTCACAAGGTTATTAAACAGTAGAGTTGACTTGGTCTTACTCCAAGACATTACACACTCTTCTTCTGAGCTATCGCAAAATCCTGTCACTATTTCTTAAAAAAGAGAACTTGGAAAATAGACATCTTTTTCCCCCTGACTTCACTAGATTAGTTTGATTACTAATATAAATTGATAGAGGTCAAAAACTGGAAAATTAAGGTGTTCAGAGAATATTAACTCAGACTGTAAACTTAGGTATAGTTTAAAGCTAACAGATTTTTTCAGGGTATTTGGGAACATACATTTCCATAGTTTTGCATAATGTGCATATGAATTTACATTAATTTACATGTTATATTTTAAGAGCCCTAGCTGCAAATATGTAAAATAAAATAAAATGAATTTATTAGTGAACAAGTGTCTTCTGAGCAAATATTCGGAGCCACAAGGAGGAAGTGAGTAGGGCTGAGAGCCAGCTTCCTCAGGCTGTGGGAAAGGATCAAAATAAGAACTTTCCACAAAACACAAGAACCTCGGGCATCCCTGATACACTTAACGTCTGCAGCCTAATCAGAAATTCAGAGCTGTGTGCCTATGCACTTGAGTTCATGTTTCTCATGTTTTTTAAGTCTTGCTCTGTGCAATTCCTTATTTTTTTTCTGATAGGTTTGAACATTTTATTTTTCTATTCTTGTTTTAATAAAAGAAAAAGAGCACACACTCTTTTAACTTTTGCGTTAAAATGCAACATCTTAATAGTAGTGTTTATTTAAACAGGAAAGGATCACACTGGTGGCGTCCTTGAACTGGCAAGTTAACACACATGGCACCAGCAAGCATAGACGAAAGCAGACAGCCTCTTGGCCACTATTTAAATGCACACACTTCCAAGAGGCACAAATAATGATCTTGTTCTTACATGTTCTTTAAGTACATAAAATTTTCATGCTCAGAATGGCATTTAAAATGCTAATGACTTTATAAATTCCAAATCAATTTTCCTCAAATCTAGCAAAGTACATATTTTTTGGTTATGCTTTGTTAAAAAGATTAAGCTTAAAGCTGAAAATTTCAATTATTTGGGAGTCAGGCAGAAAAAAATAAGGTTGTGGTTTTTTTTTCTTTCAATGGCCAGTGATTATTTCATGGTAATGTAACTTGTAAATAATAAAAATGTTTTTTAATAAACTTTATAAAAATATGATCATTTGGAGCTGTGACCAAGCATAAAAAATTTCAGTTGAAGTCTACCACCTTGGAAGAAGGACCCTTACCTGAGCCAGCCATTTCATTGGCCCTTCTAGAATCCTCTTTTCCCCACTACAACTCCACACCAGTTGCCTCTCTCCCTACTCCCCTCCTGATGATACTACCCTCAGGTCAACTTAATGATTGGAAAGTCTCTGCCTGGAACCTTCCACATTGTGAGAAAATCCAGCATTCATTGCTCACACTACACAACCAGCCCGCTCCACCTTTACATTAACTGTCTGACTCTCTGAGGACTATGATAACTTATCGGAACTCATTCTTCAATGATTAACATATGTACACCCTCCCCATCCAAGTAATTCTGAGTCCCAATGTGCCTTTTATCCTGCTCTGCACCGCTTGATCCGTGTTCCCAACCCAATGTCCCATCCAAGAGCTACTCACCCTTTCCACAGTCCAACTCCTGACCTCATACTAGGGGACTACAAAATACATATTGGTATTTCCTCAAACCCCCTCACTTCCCAGTTTCCTGTGGCCATCTTTTCTACTCCACCTCTGCTCCACAGAGAGATGGCCACATCTATGAGTATTCTACTTCTATGTTAATGAATCTATTGGATCATAATCTGGTATCACTCCACTTCTTCCTCTTCCTCACATACAGTAACTCCTTCATTCTCACCATAACCTCCAATTCTTGCAGGCCTCCATCCCTACATTGGTTATACTTTCCTCTCCTTCCCATCTTGGTCACTGATGAACTGGTTCAGTTCAACTCTAACTGTCCTCTTCTCGCCTTATACTGTCTCCAATCTTGCTCTGCCAAACCTCAGTCTTGAATTACTCCTGTCATCCACCGTTTTCGTTCTTATACGTGCTAAACAAAGAGAAAATCATAAAATCATGCTGACTGGGCCCACTACAAATTTATATCACGTAATCTCAACTGGGCCCTCATTACAGAAAGCAACTCTTTTACACTTCCCTATTCATTGTCTCAGTCACCACACGCAGCTTTTCAAAAACTTTTTGTCCTTCCTCAAACTGACCGTGTCTTCCCTTCCCACACTCTCTCAGCTGGGAATCTTGCCTCATGTCTCACTGAAAAAACACTGAGGCCATTCCCCGAGAGCTCCCTCATTTCTCCTCTTCCTCAGCTCACGCTGAAGACACCATCCGCCTCTATTTCCCCCTTCACCCTTGTGTCACAAGAAGAGGCGGCCCTTCTCACGAAGGCCTTATTCTCTTCCTGCACAAGTGATCTCATTTCATCCTGTCTTCTCCAGTAGATTGCCCCCTCTGCCATCTCTACTTTTTCACTCATCTTTAGTCTCTCCCTCTCTATTGGTTGCTTCTTTACTGTCTACAAACATGCCTATGTCTCTTCCATTCTTAAAAACATTCCTCACTTGATGTATCCATTTCTGTTACCCACCATACTATATTTCTCTTCCTGGTCAACTCCTTAAGAAGGCCATCAACAAACACTAGCTGCCTCCGCTTCCTTCCGCTCACTGTCTTTTTAACTCTCTGCAGGCTGGTTTCTAACGTCAGCAAAACTGCTCTCTCCAAAGGGACCAGTAATTTCTTCACTGCCAAATGCAATGGATTTTCCTCAGGCCTCATCCTTTTTGTCCTCTCTGCAGCCTCTGACACTGTCCACTGCCCTCTTCTCCTTGACATTCTCTTTTCTCTAGCTTTTCACCACATTGATCTCTCCTGGTTTTCCTCCTGCTTGTCTGACTATTGCTTCTCAGTCTCTTCTTCTGGATCTTCATTCAGATCATGCCTGCTAACTATGGGTGTCCCACAGGACTTTGTTGTGGGTCTATTCCCTTCTCCTTCTATACCACTTCACTTGGGGATCTCATAAGCTTCTATGGATTCAATAATTATCTCTATATTGATGATTTTAAAATCTACTTATTCAGTCGTAACCTCTCTCCCAACTTCCAGACTCAAATCTCCAACTGTCTATTGGCTATTTCAAACTGGATGTCTGGCAGACATCTTAAATTCAACATGTCCAAAACTGACCTCATTTATCGTTTACCCCCTCAAGTCTTGCCCCTTCCTAATATCCCTATTACTGTCAAGGGCACCCCCATCCTCTCAGTCTCTCCGACTTGTAACCGAGGTGTCATCCTTGACTCCCCTCACTCCATCTCACCACACACCCACCGCATCCAATCGACCGCCTCGTGCGGCCCGTTCTGTTTTGAACATTTCCTGTATGTCTTCTTCTCACCACAGACACTGCCTAGTGCAGACGCTCATCACTCACACCTGGATTACTGTAACAGCTGCTGGTGGGTCTGCCTGCCTCAACTCTCTCCCCATTCCAGTCCATTCTCCATGCAGCTGTCAAACTGATCAGGTCTGACCACATCGCCCTTCGTATTCAATAAACTCCAGTGGCTCCCTATTATCTGTAGGATCAATATAAAATTCTCTGGCTTTTAAAGCCCTTCACACCCTGGCCCCTTCCCACTTTTCCAGTCTTCTTAGACCATACACAGAGACACTGGTCTCCTTGATCGTCTCTGGGCATTTTCTCTGCCTGTTCCCCCATATCTGGAATTCTCCTTCTAAATTCTCTCAAGTCTCAACTAAAATCTTACCTTCTGCAAGAAAACCTTTCCTGATCCTCCTTAATGCAAGTGCCTTCCCTCAGAGATGATCCCAAAGTCATACTTTCTATACCTTGCTTATACAGGGTTGTTTCCCTTATTCAATTATGAGCTCCTTGAGGGCAGGGATTGGATACCCAGCACTTAGCACGGTGCCTGACACATAGCAGGCACTTACTAAATTCTTGGTGACTTGACTTGGAAAGATGTTTTTACAAAGTTATGAGAAACATCTAATAGTTAGGAACTTCCTCCTCATCTTAACCAGAAATCTTTCCTGTCAGTTTCCCCCACTGGCCCTGGTTCTACTCTGACAGGAAGCAGAGTTTAACACCTCCTCTATTTGAGAACTCTGAGCGAGTTTTCTGGGTTAAATATCTTAAGTTCCTTCAGACGATCCTGGCCTGCATAGTTTTAGTCCTTTTGCATTGTCTTGGTCTTCTAGACATGTTCAAACATGCCAATGTCATTCTTCAACTTGGCAGTCATATTTCAGGAAATGCATATTTTTATTCTTTCATTCAAAAATCATTAAGTTCTTCCTGTGTGCAGAGCACTGAGCTAAGTCAAAGGGGAAATAAAAACTTTAGATGAGATGTTATCAAGCATTTATGTAAATGCTTGTTGATTGGCTAAGATACGGTCCTGGTGCTCATGGAACTTATGGTCTAGTAGGATGATAAGTCACAAACATACATGATGATTATCTATAGTATATGAAAAGTGAGGTCTGAGAGGAAAATTGTTACTGAGTGGGAGGATAAGGGAAAATTTCAGTGAGGAGGTGGTATTTGAGCTGGGTAGATGGTAGATAGGTCTTCAAATGGCTAAGAGAAGGCATAAGCAAAGGCAACTACATATTCTCTACTGACTAACTAGCAAGGCTAAAAGACCTTATTTCATGAGTCAATCTAATAAAATGATGGCACCAATGACCTCAGTGAACAAAAAGAGCAGAGAAAGTACCATTGTATCTACCTTCTCCTTACTGTGATGAATGAAAACTCCAAGAGACAGAGTTTCTGGTAACTAATAATCAATTTATTAATTAGGCTAGCCAGCAATCAATAAATAATGGTCAGTGGTTTCTCTGACCAAAGATCCCCAGGGAGACCCTGAAACGCCCTAAATCCGTTCTGAAAAGGAACTTCTTTGACAAGTGAAAACTATCCCTGACTGGTGGACATTTAATTAGGAAGGGGGCTAAAAGGCTACCGCTCCTCCTGCTGAGTTTGATCATGAGACTCAGCAGCCTCGAGGCATCTGGGCAGGTAGCCACTTCCATCAGGACCTCTCTAGTTAGTTCTCTCTTTTACAAGCTGGGTTGCCCTAAGTGCTAATGGAGGAAATCAAGGACCAGGGTTCTTCCCTCAGGCAAATGCTCACCCAGACTGGATTCTGCTTATACTCTAAACAGAAACTGGGTCTCCCAGTTGGGTGGAGTCCTGTACACCTAGTTAAGGATCGTGTGCCTTGGGGACTAGGAGCAAATCTCATCACTCAGCCTTGCCCTTCAGAGATTGACTGACCTTTTCAGGAGACAGGCCTTGATAGAAATAAAAAGGAAAAAGGTGGACCACAAATGAATAATTAATTATTAGTATAAGAGCATACTATCAATTTCCCTTACTACCCAGAAAAGGAGATGGTTATTAGAATTACAAAATAAATTTATTAACGAGTACAAACGAAAGCATGAAGATAGGAAAGTACAAGACATGTGCCAGGAACAGTGAGCAGTCCAATCTGGTTGGAATAAGGAGTCCATTGAGGGGAGTGATATGTGCAGTGTGGAAAATGAGGCAAAGGCTGATGGTGAAGGGCTATGAATGCTAGGAAAAGCAGTGTGAATTTTGACTTTGTAGTCACTACCAAGAAGCTATGTGTAAAAAAGATGACTGTTTCACACCCAAACACTAAAATAGAAAAGATAACATTATCTCTTGCCAAAGAAAGGTGAACATGACACCTCTGTCCCCTTTTGGGTGGTTTTCTGTAGGACAGCACTGGGTTGGGGCCTGCATGTAAAGACATGTGATTCCTGATTGACTGGTACTATGTTGGACACTATGGTTGGCATGCCTAAGGAAGATCGAGAAACCCAAGGAACTTGGAGAGGGGTGATTAAGAGACAAACATGGACTTTTAAATAACTGACAGGTCATTTCCATAAGCCACAGATGTGTGGGGCAGCTAGGCCCTCAATATATCCTTTATAATTCAAGATACTGCCAAGAGTGGAGAAGAATCTCTCCCTGCTGGAGCTAAGATCCGATCTCACTCCCAGATGAAGACCTCATTTATTCTTATGTATTTATTCATCTATTCTAATCTGCACAACTTCCTTGATTTCTGTTTACAGCTTACTTAGGTATGGCAATTTACCAACTATTCAAGGTGGTCTTTTGTGTGACCAGTAATTGATGGGAGAGAGCTAAACTAGTGATAATAAACTATTAGCTTCCCCTTGAGACTGATCAGGCAAAGTGGCATTAAATCTGAGTCCCAAGGTATCATCCCTCTAGCCTACCAATATTTGAGGTGTAGCATATAGACATAATTCTTCTCCAAACCATTCTTGGAAATAGGCAAGGGAAAAAGCAAGTTCCTTCTTCAGACTTTTTCTACAGACTCCTTCCTATTCTTCACAAGGCTAAATTCCACCTCCCTTGGAGATGAGGTCAGATCCCAGATCAGATATTTCTATGACACATTTATCTTAGGAATATTAGGTCATATTAGGAAATATCTTAGGAATTTATATCTTAGGAATATTAGGTCATATTAGGAAATCTGACCTCTGATCTAGAAAGGCCCTTCCCTTTCTGTATCTGTAGCCTCTTCCTGATCAGAAATAGGCTTGTCAACCATTATCTATTTTCCTCAGAGTTGAACTAAGGGTATCTCAATCATAGTATTTGCTATGGGTCCTTGTTCCAGGAAGTACATGCATGGTATCCCTGCCCTTCCCCCTAGATGGGCAATTTTAAAAAATCTTTTTCCCCATCCTAAAGGATGTTTTTTTTTTCTTTTAGGAAGAGAAGAAAGAAATGTAGAAGACATCTCCACTCTAAAGTAAAAGGGGTAGGTGTAGAAAGATCTGGCTACACTTGCTTTAATGGACGCTGCCCCTCCAGTGTCGTCTTATCCCTGCATCTACTCTCCTTCATTCTAAGTCCTTGATGCCATCATAGTCCAGAGAGAGGTAAGGTGAATAGTTTTGTTAATTTGATGGGAGGTGCGATCCTAGCACTTTCCCATCACTGCCAATGAACCCCTTCACTTCAGCAGGAGGAAAAGCAAGTGGTAATAACACCTATAAGAAAACACACCTAAGATCCCTGAAGAGAGGCATACTCTACCTACACAAAACAAAATTTTTTTCTTAGCAAAAGAGGGAACAAGAGGGGCTGCTAGTATCATTAATACTAAAAGCTTCCAATATAAGTTTGATTTTCCCCCACATGGAGGAATACGATTTTAAGGCTTATGGGGATGGTCTTGGAATGCGAGATCCTTTACCTCTGCTCTCATAGCTGCCTGAGAAATATCAGCTATAATTGATTCATTAATTCATAGGTTTCATAGGATTTAGAGTTGGAAGGGACCTTAGAAATAATTTAGTCCAATCTCTTAGAGATGAGAAAAGTGAAGCCCAAAGAAATGACGTGACTTGTATTGACACATGTAGAAGAAGCAGAGCCAGGTTCAAGCACAGACCTTCTGACTTCTAAAACATATTTTCTTTCCACTATCTCTCTACTCATTAAATAATTTACTAATCACCTTCTAAACACAAAGAAATGTGTGATATGCAAGAATACAACCAGGGAGCTCCTATTATTTTCATTAAGTAATTTTCCAAAGCTTCAAATCCTTAACCTAGAGCCCCCAACTAAGACATTGATTACAACCCACTAACCATCTCTATGCTCTACTGGGCAATGACAGAGACATTTATATAAGGCATTAAGGCTGAAAAGCACTGTTTGATCTTCACAACAACTTTGTGAGGTAAGTACAATATAGGGATTACTATACCTATTTTACATATGAGAAAATTGAGGTTGAGAAAGGTTTAATAATTTGCCTGTAGTCAAAAAGCTAGTACTAGGGGAGCAATTTGAACTTAGGTTTACTCTACACCCTATATCTAGGGACTGCCTATATTGTACCACGCTGATTCTCCAAAGTACGAACTATGCCCCAGCATTCAGAACTTCAGAATATCAAGGAAAACAGTACTAAAAGAAGCATGAAGAATATAAATAAAGAAAGTTGGTAAAGATATTGTCATTTACCTGTACCAGCATCTTCTCTTGGAGAGCCATCTGAATGTCTTGAATGTGTCTCTGTTTCTAAATTTCTTTGCATAACCATTTGATTTTCAAGTCTGTTGGGTCCTAAGTAAAAGGCTGTAAACTTCTCTTGAATATCAAGTCCTACTATAAGGTAAGAAGGTGAAAACATTTTACAATATTTTATCTGAAATTATTTATTTATTTTTATCACTTCAACATAGCTGGGAGAATTAAAGAACCAAATAAATCAAACACCTGAAACTATAAAAATTCAATATTACAGGTAAAATTGTATGTTATCTAAAAATAAGGAAATCCAAACAAAATTGTCCCAGCAATTGGAACTTGGTTATCTTGTTTCTTAAAATACTGGGTGTAGCCTCATTTTTAGGTTGTGAATTTTACTGACACTTTGGTTACTCTTGCCTAATTCATTTAATGCACAGAGTTGTCTTTGAAGTTCAAGTATGTTATGCAAATACAGTATTTTTACAATGTCATGTTTACTGTTCTTATGTCTCAACATAAAAATACTTTTGTCAAACTTGAAGTTAATTCTTTTTTCATTTCAATTAACTTACCATATTCTGAACTAATTAGATTAATGCTAAGTTCTTCAGATTGGAGAGTTCTTTTAACATCAATTTTTTTAGTCCAACTTCCAGTTTTTAGTAGAACAGAATCCCTGAAATACATATGAACATATTTTTAAGAAAATGAGGCAAGCATTGAATGAAATACAAGTTAATGACCAGGGGCTGAAATGTTTCTAAATGAGGTCACCTGCAGTGCTAAAAGCTTATTTTATGACTCTCATAACTCGCTTTCTTCTTTTCTGGGGATGGAGGAAATGGAAGCCATGGCATATAACTTTCTACCCTCCCTTTCTTACCTGCAATGACACTACTGCACGAACATATTAGACTGCCTCATGAAAGAGGTGATGTAGCCTGTGAGTTAGTCAGCTGGGAATATGTGCTCACCATGAGGGACTCAGCGACCAAACTTAAAAAAAAAACACTGCAATTTGCCAGAGCTAGTTATTTCCACACCCATTCATTTGTACGGGGCCTATAACAGGCACCAATGGAAGAAACACAGACAAATGAGGGTCCTTAGCCCCAGGAATTTATAATTCAACAGAGAAGATATGATGCATAAAGATAACTACATCAAAATGCAGTATTTCATTACTCATTTCAGGTAGTGGGTTTTAGGGCAGAGTTCATTTGAGCAGAGGTAGACTTTCATAAACTGCAACATTTGTGAGAAACAAACATCACATTTGCATTCTTATTTTAAAAACTGATGAGACCAACTGTGTCTACACAATGTCATAACTGGTTAAAAAGTGAAAATTCTGTCAAGCAACATGTTGTTTTGTCTACAGGTCACTAAGCTGTTTAAGCCTAACACTAAACTGACCAGTTGTGTTGCCTTCTCAAAGACAGCCATAATGGAATTTTGAGATAATATTCAGAAATGAATACAGGAATATCTTCAATAGGAACACAAGGGGCCAGTCAATACAAAACCTTTAGCATTCTCGCACCTGACTCATATTTGGAAGCTGCTTTCCTATGGGTTGGGGTCCATGAACATGGTAACAGCCTAAGGAATTCCCTTGTCAAAGTCACTTCCCTTCTTTACCCTTAAAGGTAACTGGTTCCTCCATGAAAAACTTGAGGGTAAATGATTAAAATAAAAATGGTATGCTGGATGTTTAGCAGTGGTGAATGGTAATACACCAGATACATTTTGTCTAGATTCTGCACAGTGGCTATGGCAGGGATGTCAGATTTTAGTGTGGAGAATATAGGACAAATTCTGAGTTGAGCGAGGAGGATTTTGTACTAACAGTAGCCATTGGAAGCATCTGGATGGCCTTATATAGAACAAAGCAGTGAAAGGCAAGAAATCTTGCTCTAATAGCTCAAGGAACAAGGGGAAGAGCATCCTGTCACTACTGCAGACCACAGTAATGGCCCTTCATTCTCTATTCAGCTGATAACTGCACAACTGCCGTCTGGGATAGTCAAAAACAACAGAACAAAATTTTATCATTCTTTGAAATCTCCTTTAGGTCAAATTGAGAAATTCATCTGCAAGAGTATGCAATTTAATAGTTTCCACAACAATTTTATTTCCCACTCTTTTTGCTGAGTACATCTTTTTAAAAAAAATCACATTATTAAAAAACCACATAATCTGATACTTTTTACTTACATAAGCTTATGTTTAAAAACCACTTGGTTATCTGCATCTCCCACTATTAGCGTCACATAGTGAGAATCTGGTGCTGTTCTTTTAGTCTGAAGCTGCTCAAAGTTTCTTAGGAAGACGGTCACTAAGATTTCAGCTACCATGTTATTGTATCTTGAAATCTTAAAAAAAACAGTCACGAAAGTGTTATAAGTGAAATAATTCTCATATCTGGCTTCAGGGCTGTGCTAAGGAAAGCTGCATTACTGTGACCTTGGCAGGATTTGGGGCATCCCCCCACTAAGTCACACATTAATATGGGCTCTTTTGTTCTGGCTGTTGTTTTTAAAGAAACAGACGATAAAAAAGATTTAAGAAAAGAGAGGAATATACCTGCTCAACTTCGAGTTCATATTTTGGTAGATGTATCACGGTTTCCTTGATTTGGTTTCCAAAAGGGGGATGTCTATTTAAAATCTGAAAATATTAACATCACTACATTTGACTAAAATAACTAAAATCTTCTAAGCAGAATATTGTTCATATTCATAAGTTTTAACAGCATTTAGCGCTTATAAAACTAAAAAATTTCAAAATATTTTGTAAAAATTACCCTAGAGAGGAACAGTATTTTTAAAAGAAATAAAAATGTAAAAGTTATGTTTTGGGCGGTATTCAAAATAAATGAATATTAAATACCAGCTCGAGTTCTCTGGCATTGATATCTTCTATTTTCTTAAAGGAAGTCAGACCTGCGTTTACCATTGCATTGGACAATGTGACACCTGTGGAAAATTAAACAGAATATGGTTTTTAAATCAACTATTTCCAATAAAATTCATTCTATCAACATTTAACAAGTATATGAATGAAAAATGAGATAAAGACAATTTTAATTTTGAAAACTTTTCAGGTAGGTGATTAAATTCTTTGCAAGATTATGACCAAAATTTTTCAGGTATTATTCATATTTATTTTTAATAGTAAAAAAAATTTGGTTTCATTCTTCAGCAGAGAAGGAAGACTATTTTAATCACTAACAGGGCAAGTATTAAGAGGTGATGAATTAGTGCCTATGAGTGAGAAAATGTAACATCATTTGTAGTCTGAAGTGGTGATTACCAAAGAACTCAAAAGATGGTAGTACTGCTCCACCCAAGGGTCCGTATGCCTCAGAGGCTCTGTCTCTTCTCTGTGTTACTCTTTCTGTCTATCTTTCTCTCTCGTTGTGATCTCTTCTTGACCATGCTCACATCTCTATCTTTAGCTCTGCCTGTGGTTCTCTTATTCTATGTGCATGTCTCCACACAGTACCTCTCTTTTTGTCAATCTGCTTGTTTCCTCCCACTTTTAATTTATCTCTTCCTTCTTTCTTACTAATCCTTCTATCTTCCTCACTTAATTGAACAAAATATATTTTTACTCACTGTACTTGCTGAATATTATCATCTGTTGAAAAAGTAAACAAAACATTTTTAATGAAGTTCCTTTTTGTTTTGGTTATCTTTAATTAATTCTTTCTCTCCCCCTCTTCTGGCTCAATGGCCTTTAATAGATACAAGCCAATAACCTAGGAGGCTGAGACTCATGGAGATCAGATGACTTGTCCAGGCTCACAAAACTAATAAAAAAGACTTGAACCCAAGACTTATGACTCCAAGGAAGCAGTAATATTTTATTACTAGAGAGAATGCTGAGAGAATGCTGAGACATAAGTAGACAACCAGATTTGATGCAGTCGGGTATGGCCAAGAGCACTGTGCTTTGTCAGTAGGGTGAAAACAAAATACACATTGCAAAACGTAGGATCAAATCAAATGCAAAATCTAGTCTTGTTTTGAAAAAAAGAGAAGTATTTTATTTAGCCTCTCCAAATTTCTCCAAGTAACCACAAATTATACAAAGGTAAATAAAAATTAGGTTTTCATGAAGAAATTAAGATATCTCATTTAACCTAGTAAGTATACACTGTTTTGGATTTTGAAAACTGTAATTTGAAATGAATTGTTGATATCCATTTACAAACTTATTTTTTTTTTATTTCATACCTACCAATTTTTTCCAGCTGTTTGGAAACGTGCAGAGAATTTTCCCAAAGTTTAGCCCGAAAGCATTTAGCTAAAATCAAACTATTTAAGAGGACTGCAAACTTCTTTTCTTGTGCTGCCAGATACTCTGATAACCCTAAAAGAAGAGAGGTATTTTTGGTCATAGATTATTATATTCTAATTTAGTAAAAAGTATCAAGAAATCACATTAAACTTTATCCTACATTTTGTAATTCTTGTGCCACTTCTGAAGATCTTAGCTGTGTCTTGTGTCAAAGCAAAATCCTGAAGGGGAAGGCATCCAAGATGAGCCTGAATAAGACTGAGATGGGCGAAAGGAAGAGAAGATCTTATATTACATATGAAGGTAACACATTGGCCACTGCTGATTAGCCGCTTCTTGAACCTCTCCTCCCTCTTCCCATCCTTCAGCCATTCGGTCTTTAATCTATTTCTTCCCACTCCCTAAATACAGGTGCGTCCTAAGGTCAGTTCCTTTTTTCTATTGCTAACTTCTCCTTTCAGAAATCTCCTTTCCTCTCATGAGTTCATTGCTTATAGAAGAGACTATAACCCTGCTGTGGTGGAAAGGGCCCTGGGCCTGGAGATAAGACACAGGTGGGTTTGTACCTGAACTCTGACATTTACTGCCTACATGAGCATGGACACATCTCCACCTAGGGCAGCTAGGTAGGTGGCTCGGTGGATAGAGTGTTGGCCTGAAGTTAGGAAGATTCATCTTTGTGAGTTCAAATCCTGCCTCAGACATTTACTAGCTGTGTGACCCTGGGCAAGTCACTTAACCCTATTTGCCTGAGTTCCTTATCTGTAAAATGAACCAGAGAAGGAAATGGTGACCCAGTCTAGTATCTCTGCCAAGAAAACCCCAAATGGGGTCACAAAGAGTCAGACACGACTGAACAACAACAAAAATCACTGCAGTACTTGCCCTTTAGGGTTATTGGGAGACCCAACAAAGACAAGACATATAATGTGCTTAGCAAGCTTTGAAGCATTAGGAAAATGTTAGCAGTCCCTCTTTTTCTCTGTCCCCTTTCCTGCTGCTACAACTATTCCGCACCTTCTTGTTACCTTCCCACAGCAGCCCCTCTCCTTGCTGTCTCAGCTGAGGCTTGCAAAGTCATTCAAAAAATAAGGCCATTTGCCAGAGGCTTTCTCTTCTCTCTTCCTCCTCATATCACATTCCTCTGACATCATGCCCCATTATCTCTTCCTCCATTCCCATCCCAGATGAAGAGCTGGGCCTTTTGCTTACCAAGGCCAGCACTTTTCCACCTTTGATCCTATCCTCTTCTTTCTTCCCCAGCAGAATTCTACCACTACCATTCTCTCTCTCTCTCTCTCTCTCTCTCTCACACACACACACACACACACATACACACACACACACACCTCTTGTTATGTACTGGCTCCTTCCTTGGTGCCCACAAATATGACAGGTCTGCCACACCCCTAAAAAACCCCTATTTAATCCTGCCATCCTCACTAGACACCATCCTGTCTCTCGTTTCTCCTTAGGTAAGCTCCTCAAAAAGCCTTTGCTTCTTCTCATTTAACCTTCTTCTAAATCCACTGCAATCTGGCTTTCCATCTGCTGGAGTCACTCTCTCCAAAAACACCCGAAGTCCTCAGCCCTCATCCTTCTTGACCTCTTTGCAGAACCAGGCACCGTTGACTACTTTCTCCTCCTGAGTACTCTTGTCTGGGTGTTTGTGACACTGATCCTTCTTGATTTTCCTCCTACCTGACTGCTCCTTCTCAAGCCTCCTTTGCTAGATTTTTATCCCGTGACATTCACAAACTCATATCTCCCAAGGCTCTACCTGGCCCCTTTATTCTTCTCTCTATATACTCTCTTATTTGGTGATCTCATAAACTCCCCCTGGATTCAATTATATTTCTATTCAGTCCTACTCTCTCCTGAGTTCCAGTGTCATAGCACCAACCTCCATTCCCTCTAAGGTTGCCATGTATCTACTCTGTGTATGTATGTGTGCGTATATAAATATATATATATATACACACACATTTACATATCTCTCATCTCCTTCATTACAATGTAAGCTCTTTTTTAAAATTAATTTTTTAGTTTTCAACATTAGATTTTGAGTTCCAAATTTTTTCGCCATCTCTCCCCCCCATCCCAAGATGGCGTGAAATTTGATATAGGCTCTACATATACATTCATATTGAACCTATTTTCACATTAGTCATGTTGTAAAGAAGAATTAGAACCAATGGGAGAAACCACGAGAAAGAAGAAACAAACAAAAAAAAAAGAAGAAGAAAAAAGAGAGAGAAAGCAAATAATATGCTTTGATCTACATTCAGACTCCATAGTTCTTTTTCTGGATGTGGACAGCATTTTCCATCATGAGTCCTTTGGAGTTATCTTGGATCCTTGCATTGCTAAGAAAAGATGAATCTATCAAAGTTAGTCATCGCACAATGTGGCTGTTATTGTGTACAATGTTCTCCTGGTTCTGCTTACTTCACTCGGCATCAGTTCATTCAAGTAGTTCCAGGTTTTTCTGAAGTCTTCTTGTTCATCATTTCTTATAGCACAATAGTATTCCATTACAGATTGTAAGCTCTTTGAGAGCAAGTCTTGTTTTTGCTTTTTCTTTGTAACCCCAGAACTGATCACAGCTCATGGCACAATGTAAGTGTTAAATAAATGCTTGCTGGGAGGTGGAGCCACGATGACAGAGTAAAAGTGGTGACTGGCTTGAGCTCTCCCCCAAACCCCTCCAAATACCTGTATAAAATGGCTCAAAACAAATTCTAGAGCAGCAGAACCCACAAAAAGACAGAGTGAAACAAATTTCCAGCCCAAGACAACCTGGACGGTTGATTAGAAAATTCTGTCGCACCAGACTGGAAGAGAAACGCAGTTCAGCGTGGGCCACGCAGGCAAAGGCCAGGCCTCGGCAAACCTGGAGCAGGCCTCAGAGTATTGAATCACAGGCAGCTACGGCAGTTTCCAGACTTCTCAACCCACAAATGCCAAAGACAACTTAGAAGGTCAGTAGGAAAAGTCTGTGACCACCGTGAGAGAGAAGCTTAGTTCCAGCCACAGTCCTGACGCAGCCCCAGAGAGGTGGCTGCTTCCAGAGCTTCTGGCCCACTGACTGAGGAGGAACTGAGTGGCTGATCAGAGGGGAACTGCAGGGATCTCTTTGCTGGTGCTGGGGCAAGATTCTCTTGCTTTGCCTGTGCTTGGATCTGAGTCACAGCTCTGGGTGGCAGTCCTGGGGCAAGGAAGAGTGCTGGTGTGGTGGAGCTTGTGGTGGCAATGGAAAGGAAATCCTCCTCACAGTTCCAAGGCAGAAAACAGTGCTTGTGATTACTCATAGACCAGAGCACAGGCCAGGAAAGGAGTAAACACCTCGCTCCTGATCGTATCACCTTGGAAGAACTGAAAACTTACAGTTCCCTAGAAGTATCTCTGAAAACAGTTGCACAAAACCCCCAAAGCTTGGGACAGTACATTCTCCACACTGGAAGTAGACCCCTACCTTAACAAACAGTTTAAAACTCAAGTGATTGGCTGGAATCATGAGCAAACAAAGGTGCAAAAAAAGTCAGACCACAGAATCTTTCTTTGGTGACAAAGAAGATCAAAACATACAACCAAAAGAAGACAACAAAGTCAAAGCTTCTACATCCAAAACCTCCAAGAAAAATATGAATTGGTCCCAGGGTATGGAAGAGCTCAAAAAGGATTTTGAGAAGCAAGTAAGGGAAGTAGAAGAAAAACTAGGAAGAGAAATGAGAGTGATGCAAGAAAACATGCAAACTTGTCAACAGCTTGCTAAAGGAGACCCCAAAAAATAGTGAAGAAAATAACACCTTAAAAAATAGCCTAACCCAAATGGCAAAAGAGGTCCAAAAAGTCAATGAGGAGAAGAATGCCTTAAAAAGCAGAATTGGCCAAATGGAAAAGGAAGTTCAAAACCTTACTGAAGAAAATACTTCCTTAAAAATTAGAATGGTGCAATTGGAAGCCAGTGACTTTATGAGAAATCAAGACACTGTAAAACAAATTCAGAAGCATGAAAAAATAGAAAACAATGTGAAATATCTCATTAGAAAAACAACTGACCTGGAAAATAGATCCAGGAGAAATAATTTAAAAATTATTGGACTATCTGAAAGCCATGATCAAAAAAAGAGCCTAGACATCACCTTTCAAGAAATCATCAAGGAAAATTGCCCTGATATGCTAGAACCAGAGGGTAAAATAGAAATGGAAAGAATCCACCGATCACCTCCTGAAAGAGATCCCCAAAGGAAAATTTCTAGGAATATTGTAGCCAAATTCCAGAGTTCCCAGGTCAAGGAGAAAATATTACAAGCAGCCAAAAAGAAACAATTCAAGTATTGTAGAAACACAATCAGGGTAACACAAGATTTAGCAGCTTCTACCCTAAGGGACCGCAGGGCTTGGAATATGATATTCCAGAGGGCAAAGGAGATAGAATTACAGCCAAGAATCACCTACCCAGCAAAATTGAGTATAATCCTTCAGGGGAAAAAATGAATAGTCAATGAAATAGAGGACTTTCAAGTATTCTTGATGAAAAGACCAGAGCTGAATAGAAAATTCAACTTTTAAATACAAGACTCAAGAGAAGCATGAAGAGGTAAACAGGAAAGAAATTATAAAGGACTTATTAAGGTTGAATTGTTCACATTCCTACATGGAAAGATGATATTTGTAACTCATGAGACCTTTGTCAGTATTAGGGTATTTGGAGGGAAAAAATTATATGTATAGATAGATTAATAGAGGGCAGAGGGTGAGTTGAAGATGAACGGATGATATCTGGAGAATAAAATTAAGGAGTGAGAGAGGATTATACTGGAATAAGGAGAAAGGGAGAGGTAGAATGGGGTAAATTATCTCACATAAAACAGACAAAAAAAGGCTTTTACAGTGGAGGGGAAGTGGGGGAAGGTGAGAGGGAATGAGTGAATCTTATTCTCATTGAATCTGGCTTAAAGAGGGAACAACATACACACTCAACTGGGTGTAGAAAGTTATCTTACCCTACAGGAAAATAGGGGGGAAGGGGATAAGAGAGCAGGGGGGATGATAGAGGGGAGGCCAGATTGGGGGAGGGGATAATCAGAAGAAAACATTTCTAAGGAGGGACAGGATCAAAAGAGAGAATAGAATAAATGGGGGGTGGGATAGGATGAAGGGAAATATAGTTAGTTTTCTACAGCATGACTTCTATGGAAGTGTTTTACATGACTATACAAGTATAACCTGTATTGAGTTGCTTGCCTTCTCAATGAGGGTGGGTGGGGAGGGAGGAAGAGAGAAAATTTGGAACCCAAAGTTTTAAAAACAAATGTTTAAAATTGTTTTCACATGCAACTGGGAAATAAGATATACAGGCAATGGGGTATAGAAATCTATCCTGCCCTATAGGAAAATAGAAGAGGAAGGGAATAAGAGAAGGGGGGCGATAGAAAGGAGGGCAGATTAGGGGAAAGGGTATTCAGAATGCACACTGTCTTGGGGTTGGAGGAGGAACGAGATGGGGAGAAAATCTGGAACTCAAAATCTCGTGGATATGAATGTTGAAAACTAAAAATAAGTAAATAAATGAATCTTTTAAAAAAATGCTTATTGATCGATTACCAGATATCTCACAAAATAATGTCTGCTGCCTTTGGCATACGGTAAAATCCACTCTACCAATTTGTTTCTTTGACTCTCCAAGGAGGGCTATTGAGCAGCAATTTTCTTATCTCTTCTGGTTTCAAGATTGATATGATTCTGCTCCTCCAGCCATATTCCTCCAGTTGTTTTTTATCAGACAAGGATCTTATAATTAGAGTATCAAAAGTCATATCAAAATTTGGAGATAGTCCGAAAACTGAAAGATTCTTGGCACTTTCTGTCTCCTTTTCTGCTGCTGCCATCATCACCAAAGAGGTGGCAAGAGTTCAGACAGGACTGAGAGCTATTATGTATGTATCTTTGTTTCATGGTTGCTATGGACAAAAAAAAAAAAAAAAAAAAAAAAAAGCCTTCCAAGTGGCCAGACTCCTAGTGATGAGCTTCTCAGGAAACACACCCAGCATGTTGCTGCAGGGATACTTGAAGTCTTGTCACCACAGTATAACCTACCAACACTTATATTCTGCTGTCCTAGCCTTTGAGAACCTAGAGTCCACATCACAATGCAGCACTGGAGGAGGACTTTGTGAGGGACCTCTGCATTTGCTGAATGTGGGACACAGGAAAGGTGGCAGACAGATCTACTGCCCATCAGGTTTGGGGGTGGGAAGCTGCCAAGTCCTTCTTATATGGAAATCAACATGCCTAAAACCAAATTCAGCCATTGTCTCCCCCAAACAAGCATGCCACCCTGCCCTTTGGCTTTTATATTTCCTATTCCTTTCAATGGTACAGCAAAGAAAAGAAAATGTTATCTGTTCAATTTAAGACACATGATATCTAACAGGTATAAGGAATCAGAGGTTGCCTGGTGACTAAATTTGCTCCTCAGTTTCCAAAAAGCTCAGAGATTGATAAACAAATTATCTTCTTGTTTAAACTAGAACAGCTAAGGCTTGCCCAGACCTGTCAAGTTCCTAACGAGGCTAGACTTAAAAGCTCCTCTGATTGGACTAAAAGCATTAGGAGGACAAAGAAGAAAAAAGGAACAGCCATATTTTACAATTTTATTTATTTCTAGCATTGCTGCTGTGACAACAGCCAGAGACAATTTCTGTGATCTTCCAGATTGAGGGAGACTAGTCCAATTGGAAAACAAGTACTAATTAGCTGAAAATAAAACTCAGTTGTGATTCCTGAAGAGTTTAGCTTCAGGGCAAAGCTCCAAACCCTAAAGCAAGTGCTATGCCGAGGCAGGGAAATGTAGGGCAGAGGAATGTCCACCACACAACTTGAAGAAACCGATCATAGTAAGTTACTAGTAAACCTCCCAGTGAGAATGAGAGTTTGCATAAGCACTATTGGAGGTAATAATAATAATAATAATAATAATAATTTTATATACACACATAATCATAAGACACTTAAAACTTCTTGTAGAATTGCAGTTTGTTGCATTGTTCTGAAACCAATTTAACAACTGCATTTGTTAAGCACTAATTACAAATGCAAACTGATTGCAAGGTGGCATTCTTTGTCAGTAAAGAACCTGACTGAAGAGCAGGGTGCTGCTTTGAATTGCTCTATAAAAAGCTTTTAGAGGCAGAGGATAAAGCCCAGCAATCAGGGACCCAAAGATGCATGAGTTCCATCTAGTGGTGCGCAGGTGCACTGCACATACACGGCAGTGCCTTGTGAGTCATAGTGAGATGGGCCAAATACCAGGCAAGATGGGTAAATATCACATTGAAAGTGAAATCAATATTTCTCACGTAGTAGCAATGTGGGCAAGATGATGGAAATGGAAAGTTGGGCACAGACTCATGAAAATTAACCAGGAAAGAGGAAATAATTTTCTCTGCATTTTTTTTTCCAAATTTGAAAAAAAAAAATAAAAGTAGATAAAAAATTCCTGAAGAAATTAATAGTGAAAGCTCTATTAACAAAGAAACGCTGTCCAATGACACACTTTCTTGTCAGAAACTTAAGGCAGGAGTGAAATGGAAGGCTTAGGAATGACTTTCAGGGCAAGGACTATAAACCCTGTTATAGACAGATTTTGGAGTCCCGTACTACATGGGGATGTTCCTGTTGCATAGCAGCCTTCTACAGCTTCAAACTGGTGGTATTATTCCTACTCCCGAGTAATTGAGCTGTTTGGACCCTGAAATAGCTGTTCTTTAAACAGCCCAGAACTAGTTCACCTACAGAGGCCTGTGGCCTTCATTCCTAGCCATCACAACCAAAACCAAAGAGACTAGAACTTCCCCTGAGACTTTCTGGGTCCAGAATAAACTGTATACATGAAATGTACTTTGCTTCTAAAAGATTAGTTAATTATGTATTCAAAGTATAGTTAAATCAGGAACTTTAGAAAAGGTAACACCATGGCATACACCTTTATAATGAAGAAAACAGAGTTGAGGGTGGGTTATATGAGGCTTCTGGACTCTCTCATGAAAAAAAATGAGTTTTAGGCCATGCTGACTGCAAATAAAATAAACACAGCCAAAAAAATAGCTGACCCAGAATCATATGTAGTGAGTTCTTCAGGGGAAAAATTGGGGGCCACATTAAACCAACAGAAGAAGAAGCTGAGCTGAGGGAGAACTCAAACAGGATCAGAAGTTGCATCTAGGGGCAGCAAGCCTTAGACTCTGGAGGACCTGAGCTCAAATCTGGCCTCAGACACTTGACACTGGGCAAGTCACTTAACCTCAACTGCCTAAAAAAAGTTGCATTTAGAAATCCTGAAACTCAAAGCCAGAAGGTAAGTTCTATTCTGAAGAGTAATCTTCAACACAAAGACAGCATGAAAAGGGCATGATACAGCAGATGTAGCATCTGGTGTAAGAACGAGCTACAAAAACTGTCAGAGCGACACAGGACAAGGTTCTTGATTCGAGGAATCAGGGAAGACAATGGAAATTTGGTAGTGACCTTCAGAAAACAGAGATGAGAAACAGTTATGAATAGCACCTGTGACACCTGGAGACTTTTCATACCTAATAGCCAATACCCACCACCAGTATTTTATGTGAGAACACAGGATACTACCAGAAGAAATTCAGAAAGCCTTGCTATAGGGTATAAAGTATTATGCAAGAAAGTCACGACCTAGTGATGGAGTCTGAATACAGGTTGAAACATACTTTTTTACTTTCTTTGTTTTTCTTGGGTTATTTTGGTCTATGTTTTCTTTTACAACATGACTAATATGGAAATATGTTTTGCATGACTACACATGTATAACTTTTATCAAATTGCTTGCCTTCTCAATGAGGGGGGTGGGGAGTGAGAGAGAGAATTTGGAACTCGATTTTAAAAAAGGAATGTTGAAAATTGTTTTTATATGTAACTGGGGAAAAATGAAATATTAAATTAAAAAAAAAAACAAGAAAAGTGATGACCTCAGGGGCACAAGCCATATTTTTATCACTTCTCAACTGAAAGCAGGGATTGTGGAAGCAAAAGGAAGATGTATGGTGGGTGAAAGGTGGGATCTAAAAACACGATTTGATGGGCAGCTAGGTGGCGCAGTGGATAGAGCACCAGCCCTGGAGTCAGGAGGACCTGAGTTCAAATCCAACATAACACTCACTAGCTGTGTGACTCTGGGCAAGTCACTTAACCCCAACTGCCTTACAAAAAAAAAAAAAAAAAGATTTGGATTGCTGAAACATGACTTAAAATAGAGGAATGATGTGCTTTTTTTGGTCCTAGAAAATGACTAGGGAAGAGTATACCTTTCTCAAAACGAACAGAATAGCTTGGCAGGGCAGAGAAACAGTATTGTATATTAAGATACTACATTCATATGAGGAAATCCAGGAACTGGAGAAGTGAACCATTCTTCAGACCATTTGCTTGAGAATTAATGGAGGATGAAACAAATAATGTTGTCAGAGTACTACACTATATACTACCTGAACAGAAAGAGGAAATAGAGGAGTTCAGTAAACAGATCTCCAGCCTATCATAGAAGAATAATATAGTAGTTATGGAGGATTTCAACTATTCAGACATTTGCCAGAGCTCATTCTCTGCAAAGAATAGAAAGGCTGATAATTTCTGACGTGCTTTAATCATCATTTCCTTCTTCAAAAAGGGGAGGAAGTAACAAGGGGAATCTCAATTGACCCAATTTTAACCAATATGGAGAAACATAGGATCACAGTTTGAAGATGGAAGGAAACTTAGAGGTCATCTAGTCCAACTTGTGTATTTTACAGATGAGAGAATACTGAAAGTCAGGGAGACACGGTGACTTGTTCACAGCCACACAAATAGTAAGTCACAGGGTCAGCATCCTTCCCATTGCACTGTACTCTCCTCAAATGGTTGCTGAAGTAAAGAGATTATCGATAATGACTGCTCCATCTTATAGAGGACAGGAAAGGCAAGCATAGTCTGACATGTGGCCAAGATTTTTGGAGAACAGATTTCAGAGAATTCAAAGAAAGGATCAATTTGATCCCAGGAGCTAGAATTCTACAGAAAAAGTTAGCCCGAGAGAGCTGTCTGGAGCATCCCTATCACCATCGTAGCTTTTGGTGGCAGGATTTTTTTTTTTTTGCTTGTTTATTCTTCCAGCCTACGCCCTGACTTTAGGCTTTATGTTAGGGCTGGGTTCTGTACACTTCCGGAGAAAAAGTCCTGCTGCTACTTTCTTGGGTATTGAGTGTTGTGTTATTCCAGGACTTTGAACAACAGCATCCTAATGGATCTCCCTGTTTCAAGGCTCTCCCAACTTCAACTCATTTTCCTTACAGCTGCCAAAGTGATCTGCATCGGATTTGACCATGTCACTCTCCTCCTAAATAGACTCCAGCAGCTCCTTATTGCCCTTAGGACAAAAATAAAAATTCCTCTCTTTGGCTTTTAAAGTCCTTCACAATCTGGCCCCAACCTCTCTTTCCGACTCACTCTGTATCAATTCCCTCCTTGTACTCTATGGTCCAAACTTAAGTAGCCTTGCTATTCATTACACATGATAATGCAATCTCCTGTTTCCATGCCTAGGCATGGAAGGCCATCCAGGCCTGGAAGGTACTTCTTCCTCTCTTCTACCTTGCAAAATTCCATTTTCCAAGTGAAGCCTTTCATGATCTCCCCAGCTGCTAATATCTTTCGTTCCCAAGCTATTTTGTATTGGTTTTGTATTTACTCTACACTTATACATGCATGTGTTATCTTCCCCAGTAGAATGTAAACTCCTGGAGGCCAGGGGACAGTTTCATAGTGGTGGTCACTGAAGGCTAGAGAAAATGGGTAAAGCCACAAAAACCAAAAGAAGATGGGACACCTTGGAGATATTTTTGAATACATCTCCTTTAACCACTCCCCAACTTGCAAATATAATTAGTCACCAAGTCCTGTTTATGCTTCTTCTGTAATGCTTCTCAACTGTACCCATTTCTTATGAATAACATAGAGATGAATTCTTTTAAGATATTGCTTTTATCATGTTACTCCTTCATTGGCTACCCATTTCCCACAGGCCTAATAAGTCCAAATGTCTTAGCCAAATAATTATGCTAATTTAAAGTATAAAAGCAGCACACAAGAACTAAATAACAGTTCATATAACAATTTTTTAGTTTATCAAGCTTCTTCCTCACAAGAACTGTGAGGTAGATTGTACAAGAATTATTATCCCCATTTTATGGATGGAAAAAAAAACTAAGTAAAGCTCAAAGAGATTAAAGGACTTGTCCCTGGAAGAATGGAGCAAGATTTTATTAATCATTCTATCTCATCTGATGATTGTTACCACTGCCCTAAGAGGTTTTGCCATTATCCCTGTTTTACAATCGAGGACACTGAAGCAGAGATTAAATGATTTGCCCAGGAATAACAAGCTGTAAATATCTGAGGCTGGATTTGACTCCAAGCAGCAAGCTCTGCCCTTGGAGCGCTACCAGCTACCTTACCTCAGTTCTCACAGATATCGTGTCAGAGCCATGATTTAAACTTCTGTCTTCTGCTCCTAAGAACACCTCATTCTTTACTTCTTTTACCTACCCTACCCCCACTTTCAAGGTATTATAGTATTAAATATTATTTTATGACTATTATAAAAGAGGTTCAGAGGAAGAAATATCCCCCAGATCAGACAAATATAAATCAGAAACTATAATTATTCTTTTTTTCTTTTTTTTTTTTAGTGAGGCAATTGGGGTTAAGTGACTTGCCCAAGGTCACACAGCTAGTACGTGTCAAGTGTTGGGTCTGAGGCCGGATTTGAACTCAGGTTCTCCTGACTTCAGGGCCGGTGCTCTATCCACTGCGCCACCTAGCTGCCCCAGAAGCTATAATTATTCTGAAGAGTATGAATGAATATCATTACCAATTTACTTTCATTTCTCTTGTTTTTATTCTTCCTTCCATTGGAAACCTGCACATAAACACATATGGCAGTGCATTACTAATGTTCGCTTTAATTAAATAAGGATATTTTGTTAAACATATTTAATCTCTGTACCTGATAGTTATCTTGTTTTGGTCTTTATTTAGAGTGTTCAGTGTTTTCTTTTCATTTATTCTTAACTGTATATCTAGAAATTCTTTACAGCTGGCTATCATTGTGACCTAGAAAATTCCAAAATTAAAAAACAATCAATCCTACTGTCTAATTCTCCTCTTATTTTGCTTCATGCACCTTTGGGCCATCCATATTTTATCAAAGTTTCTCTAACACAGTTACAGACTCACTGCTTCCTTTTGTTTCTCTCAGAATCTTTCCATCCACTACCCCCTTCTGTAATTAGCCAGATAACACTGTATAACGGACTGCAGTAGTGCTTTCACTCATTCCCTCCCTGTACCTAGACAGCCTCTCTACACAATCTCCTCCCCAGGCACTCAGGATTCCTCCAGGCATGCTGATAACAACTGAGGGTCAACTTGACAGAGTTCTTGACGGCCTCTCATTTGAGTGCCTGAGGCTTTCCTGACCAGCCTACACCCTTTATGTTTGGGTGCCAGTTTGGCTCACTCTGAACCAAAAGTTTCAATACTTTCCCAATCCAAACCCCAAGGCCAGAGAGAGGTACAGATTCCCCTCCTCCTTTTACAATACCTTGCATATCCTGTGACTTTCCCAAAGCCCTACAGAGAGATCTGAGGTAGAACTGGGTATTGTCACTCCAAGTCCAGCATCCTTTCCATGCTAACATGTCTCCTCCTGCAGCTAAATTTTCTCATTTAATTATGATCACTGATGCTTTTGGACTGATTAGAGATGCAGCTAAAATTTCTATACAAATCACTTTCCTACTTGGCCACTAAAGCTATGACAAACTATAAATATAGCTGCTGAAACATGCTGATAATTTTGTTAGTGAAAACACAGCATAAATTATTTAAAGGGGAAAACAAGCTTTTGCTCCAACTTATTTTGCACAAAACCGTACACTTTAGCTGCAGCTGGAAGACACTCTTGGACTTTATTAGAAAATATTTTTTCCTAGAAAGTGATCTATGGAGAAATAATCTTTCATTGTGTGTGACTGATTTTTTGCTTATGGTTTTCTTCTTTCTTTACTATGAAATGCATTTGCATTAAAATGGCAACTTTCCACCTCCTCTCCATTAAATTATACTTCCTGCTATCTAATGACATGCTAATCCTGTTTGCAACATAATTCTTTCCACAGTGAAGAAAGGCTTGTGAGTTAGATAGGCATCTCTTTTACAAAAATATCCACATCCTTAAGAAGTTAGGACAGAACCAGTAAAGAAGCCTAACATGCAAACATACCTCCTCATCTCCATGTTGTTCCTACCATTGTTTCCAACCCCATTCCTGCTGTTTTCAGCACACTGCCTCCCATCAACAACAGCTCCTTCATCAACTCTACTATTACCAGTTTGCCCTTTTCAGCCCTCTTCTACTTCATGCTATCATTAACAGGCATGGGCAGGACACTGGCAGGGAGTAAATAACATGCTCATTCATTCCACCATAAGAACAGCTTACTTAATTAAGTAAAGACTCTTTCAGAAGAGGAAAACACACTGTTTTGAGGGAAAATATTGCATGTATTAAATATTTTGCTTCTTTACTAAGAACCGAACTAAGCAAACAAAAGCTAATATTGTATATAACTATATTTTAAACGGTTTTGTATCACATTTACAGGCTTGTTTTATTGTTAAAATAAAATTACCAGTTCTGATAAAGTTTCTGTTCCCTTAATTGTACAAAATTTCTTCACTGTCTCAAATGTAATATAATACCATGCCATTAATCTTCCTGCCTCTGCAAGAAAAGATGGAAAAACTAAGCATTTTGTTAAGCAGACAGAACAATGTGCCTTTTAAACAATCCAATAAACATTTATTTATCACCTACCATGTGCCGACCAGAGTAAGGCTAGGAGGACACAAAGGAAGTAAAAAACTACACTTTCTCCTGAGGTTCTCATCCTTTTAACACCATCACCCATCTGCCTTCTTAGGAGTTAGAATTAAAGTCAGAGTAGTAATCCTACTTCCTTTACTATCAGAGAAGCAGAATCCTGAATGCTGCTCCGAAGCATTTAGATGTGATCTTAAAAACAACACTCAGAGTTCCTCAGTGATATGAAATAGAAAAAGTAATGACTATGTATATGTACATACATGTGCGTAACATACATCTGTGTATGTACATGCATATGTATGCACACAGACATGTATGTGTGTGTGTGTGCGTACAGAAGCCCCTTCAGTACTGGAGTAAGGAGTCGTTGGAAAAAGAGAGTCCTGCTAGGAGAGGTCACAGTCGTCTGGGCCTGAAATAGACACATATATAGACCATCAACAAACCCTCTGCAGCTTGGTGAAGAGGCACAGAAAACACCGAGGAAGGGGCTAACAAACAAGCTGTCCCCAGGATGAGGTATGTTTATAAGTTCTACAGTGTCTGGGAGAGGAGGAAGGAATTTAGCCCCTGACCAGGAAGGGGCCTGGATAGCAATTTTATTGGTGTTGGGAGCGCCCAGGGAGGTCAGTCAGTATGTGTTAGAAGTCTTTCTGGCTCTCTATCCACTAAACCACAATATCTGATAGTGTGGGTTGATATCAACCCCTTGTTAGGCTCATTAATGACTAATGAATGACTCGTTAATGACTAATACTCCTGTAGAGGTGAAGGGAGGTAGCAATAAGATGCAGTTAAGATGGGAAGGGAGGAACGGAGAAGAGAAAAGCACAAAAAGAAGGCTTCAGCATATTTCACAGAAGCCCCAGTTTTAGAGCTCCAGAAAATCAGTGTGTCCTTTAGAGCCCCAAAGGATTGTTAATTTCCTTTGAGACCCAGGAAGTATGAGTGCTGGAGTGACTTTCTGGAGGTGGTCATCAATTTAGGTTCACTACCAGTGCGACCTAGTCTCCCTTCTAGAGACACAAGGCGGAGAGAAAATCCTTTCTGTGGGTTGGCTTCACAGAGAGTAAGAAAGGTTACTTAACAGCATGAAAGAGATAACAAAGGAAAAAAAAATCAGAAAAAAAATTTTGTGAGGGGAAGGGAACAAGCATTTATCAATAAGCTGGAGAAGGAAATGGTGAACCACTCCAGTATCTTTGCCAAGAAAACTTCAAATGAGGTCATAGAGTCAGATGAGACTGAAACAACTGAACAAGAACACTATGTGCCAGGCACTGTGCTAAGTGCTTTACAAATATTATCTCATTTGATCCTGATACAGCCCTAGGAGGTAGGTGCTATTATTATTCCCATTTTACAGCTGGGGATATTGAGGCAGACATCAGTTAAGTGACTAGCCCAGGGTCCCACAGCTAGTAAGTGTCTGAGGCTAGATGTGAACTTGGGTCTTCCTGACTGGAGGCCCAGAACTCTATCCACTTCACCACCTTGCTGCCTAAGGGTAGAAGGGAATCAAACCCCAAAATGAAGCTGGCAAATGGAAGAGTGGGACAGTGCTGAAAGAAAAGAAGAAGAAATTATAGCTATACCACACCTTTGAAGCTCTTCCTATGGGAAGTGATTTTAGAATACTTCATAGTCCATGAATGACTGAAGGAAATATAGACTCATTTGCAAGTGGAAGTAATCCTGTTACCTCTCCCCCTCCCCTGCACCCCAGGAGGAAGATGTGGTGGGGTGGGTGGCTCCTTACTGAAGAACTGTGCATAAACCACACCTCAGTTAAATGGGACTTTCAGCAAATCCACTAACTGAATCCACTTCCATTGATTCACAAAGGAAAAGAGTCAAAACACACCCGAAATGCATTCCAGATGACATTCTGAGTCAAAAGCTGAAGGACCTGAAGGTCATGACTTTGGAAATGGGCAAGTCGTAGAGAATTAGGCATTTACCAACTGACTGCTTGAAAATTTCAAGAAGATTTTGTTTTTATAACTCAACATGGAGATGAGCACTGGTAAAGGAAGGTGTTCACTTCACAAAGACAAAAAAAAAATATGCTTTGCAAGAAGAGATTAACCTATTTCTTATCAATAGGGCTTTAAATTGAAATTTGAGGGGAAGGAGAAAAATGTATGAATATTATAAAATAGGACAGTATGGAGAATAACAAATGAAAGAGAGAAGGAAGCAGCCCATCAGAAAAGAAACTCAGCATTTCTCAGGTAGAAATAACAGGTAAGCAGATCAGGAACATTATTTATGGCACCAGATGATTATAAGCTATAAGGAACTGGGTGAACTTGAAACTTTAACTCAAGGTAAATACAATTACATATCAAGGCTGGGACCAACCATAATTCCAAAAGGCCAAAGATGAAGCAGGCTACTCACCTCCTAAAAGAGAGGTGATAGATTCAAGGTGCAGATGGGGAGATTGGCAGCTTGCACTTCTGGATGTGACTAATGTAAGAATTCATTTTGTTTGACTATGCATATTTGTTACAAAGGTTTTGTTTTCTTTTATTCCCCCAATGGGAGAGTTAGGAAGGAGAAGAAATTAAATGCTTACTAACTGAAAAAATAATTTAAGTTAAAAGAAATAAATTTCATAATGTCACCAAGACTTGGTGGAATGGGACTCATGATTAGAACATGATGATAGAATGGTAAACAAAAGACATTTAATAATATTAATAGTAGATATTTATATATGGATTTATGGTTTACCAAGTGCTTTCTACTCATTTAATTCTCACAACAAGAAAAAGCGAGCAGGGGCAGCCTCCTAGGCTAAAAAGGTATGCCAGACTCATGGAAAGATGGAATGAGATATTTCTTAGGAGTGAGCTCTCCCCTCACCACACCAAATGATATAAGAGTTCCAAAAAGTAGAAAATTCAGCAATGATGAGATGATAATAACGTATTCATAAATGTACTTCAATGTATTTCATTAAAAAAAAGATAACAAAACCAACTTATTTTGCTTCTATTTTCTCTTCCAAGGGCAAAAAATGACTAAAAGGGAGTTGATTCCCAATATAAGTAAGATGATAGTAAGAGAGCGCCTAGCTTCCCTCGATGAATTTAAATTATTTCTCTGAAAAGTGTATTTTTTAAAAAATATAGCTACTCAAAGTAAAATCTGGTTTCTAGGTTAAATGAGGTATCTTAACTTGCTCATGAAAACATGACTTTTATATGCCTTTATATTATATGAAGTTACTTGGAACTCAGAAAAATTAAATAAAAGTAGCCAAATCATGAATGTGATTCTGTGTTTAAGTACTGAAGAGGTAATTATTTGTTGCTATCTTTTATAGTTCTCTGGATATGTATTTTGTTCTAACTCTAGTGGTAGAGCACAGAGCTCTGACCATGCCTGACTGACTATAGCAAATCAAGTCCCATTTATTAGCAGATGGGACACTGGGCAAATTATTTCATCTCCTGCACCTTAATTTTCTAACTGTATCTGCCTCACAACAGAGTTGTGAATAAAATGCTTTTCAAACCATAAAATACTATATAAATAAATGATTTACTATTATCTTCTTTGGATCCCTGTATACAAAGGTTATACCTAAGTGGCTTCTATGTATCAGTAAATTCATTTTGCCTGTGCTAAAGAATAATAATAATAACTTCCAGTGAAATAATGGTGGTTTGTTTTGTTTTTTGGTTTTGTTTTTTTTTTTTGGTAAGGTTAGCAAAAAACTTCAAATACATGGTACTACATGCTTGGGTACTGAAAGAACTGGTGTATATGACTGCTGAGTGATTGTCAGTGATATCTGAAAGATTTAAGAAAATAGGAGCTGTACTATAGCACCAGAGAAAGGCACATGTCCCAATTTTCAGAAAAGGGAAGAGAGCATAGTGTCTAGACACAAAGACGTGATCATCTCTCTGTGCTCTACCTTGATCGGACTTCATCTGCAGTACTATGCTCACTTCCAGGTGTCATGGTTTTAAAAAGGACATTGGTAACATGCAAAGTGTCTACAGCAGACAACCAGAATGCTAAAGAGCCTTGAGTCCATGCTGTCTGAGTATCAGCTGAAGGAACTAAGCATGTTTAGCTTAGAGAAGACTCAGGGAGAGAAGGATAGCTGTATTGAAGTATCTGAAGGGCAATCATTCAGAGGAATGATTAGACTTGTTCTTTGTGTGTCAAAAAGGCAGAACCAGAAGCAGAATGGAAAATGGAGAGTAGTTAATTTAGGTTTGATATCAGGAAAAATCCCCCAACTTGCCAAGAAGGGAAACAGGCTATGTAGAAGGAGGACCCCTGCTCAGTTCACTGAACTGAGGCTGGATCACTTGTCAATTATGTCATAATAGAAATTTGTTTCATGTATAGATCCCTTCCAACTCTCAAATTTTGTGAACCAATCACAATTATTCTCTATGATGACCAGAAATCAAATGGAAAAGATAGACTACCCAGAGGTGGGGAACCTGCGGCTTCAAGGCCACAGGTTCCCTACTCCTGGCTACCAAACAGTAGAACACACCAACTGCACACAAAAATAGCATACCTTGCGAAGCTGAGCCTAAATGTCAAAGAGAATAAGTGGATGTCTAATAAAAGGGAAAATTCTGAATCAATCCTTCAAAAAAGAACCCAGGGTGAGCACAGTATTCAACATGGCAATATACCAAGACCAAACAGAAGAAAGTTAAATATTTTCAAGATAAAGAAGGGCTTTTTTTCATGTGGCTAGGGCTAGAAAAAGATATAAATGTAGGCTGTGGGAATATTTCTGTCTGTTGCTTAATTTTCTTTAAAAAATAAATCTGACATTGAGTGACAGGGAGAAGACAAAAGAAATATCAAAAGACTAAAGAATCTATAAGTAAAAGGCATAATGGGGAAAATCAGGAGAAGAGATAGAAGTAAAGCAGCATTTTGAAAGGAAAAATTTCATCCCCTCCTTACTAAATCAATATTATAGGTAGAAAGAGAATATAGAGCGATGTCTCTTGTTATGATAGGAAGCCATCCCAAGGGATGGTTGCCCTGGACCCAGGAGGAGAGAGAGGTTAAGAGAGATTTTCAATTTCCCTCATGCAGTCATGGTGGGGGGAGAGTGAGGATGGAACATTTCTGGGCGGTGGGGAGGGTCACAGAAGGAGGAGTGGGAGATGGGTAAAACCAGAAGGGAACAACTGAACAGCAACGTGAAACATGCCACAAAGGAGGCCAGAGTGAAGCATGGGAGTGGCACTGCAAATCTGGTAGAGGAGAGGGATTATGTGGATACTTCTGGAGATCAACTTTGATAAGATAGAGTTGTACTCTGTGGGACTAAATCCCTACCACAGGAAAAGAAGTGGCTGGCTATCTGGAAGCCTTGGACAGAGCTGAAGAGTGGCTCACGAATTCAAAGGGAAGGTGGCAGGTCATCAAAGGGATAAGCAATGACACAGGACTAGCCCTTCTGGACTAGGGTTATGCAGCATTTCCACTGCACCTGGGTGTCTCCATTGAGAGTTAATATTCTTGGGAGGAAATTACAAAGAATTACAAGAAAAGGAGTGAATGAAAAATTACATTTCTTGGAAAGAAATGCTACAAGTTGGTATGGCTGAAACAGAAGGATGGATGGAGAGCAGGTAAGAGTAGGCAGTGCACTCTATCTGCCTGGGAAAAGTGAAGGGTAAATAAAGAATAAAAGAATCAGAGAGAATGACACAATAAGCATAAATTCAAGGAACTTGGAAATGGGTTGGGAAAGACAGGGAGTTGGGAGAAGAACAGGCTCAGATTAGCAGGGACAAAAACAAACAGGAATGAATAAGCGTGAGCAAAAAGACAAACAAGAAAGAATAAATATTCAGAGCTCTGAATATAAAATTGATCAGGGATAAATGTGTTCACCAGCTGCACAAGTATAAAGTGGGAGAGGTGTGGCTAGACAACTGTAAACTCAATCTGATTCAAAATTGTGACATGGCAGCCAAATGCCATTGTCACCTTTGGCTATAATAAGAGACAGCAGAATGTCCCAAATGGGCAAAGTAATAGTTTCACTGTATCCTGCTTTATCTGACCACACCTGGAGTACACACTCAGTATTGACGTTGCCTAATATTTATAATATTTACATTTTAAGGACATCAAAAAGCCAAAGTTTATTCAGAGGATAGTGCTCTAGATGGTAAGAGAACTAGAGACCATGCCATATGAGAATCAACTGCAGGGAAAGTGACAGTGAGTCTGAAGAAGACACTCAGAATATGTCTGCTTTCAAATACACGGTTATATGAAAGAAGAGCTAGACTTGTTCTGTATTCTGGGGCAAAGAAGCCGGGGTTCATGGGTGGAAGTTGAAAACGTGTAGGTTTGATGTGTAGAAGAACTTCGTGAGATTACAGCTGTCCGAGAGCGGAACAACTTGCCATGGGAGGTAGCAGATTCAAGTAAAGGTCAAATAACTACCTATAAGAAATGTTGTAGAGGGATTGCTGTACAGATACAGACATTCTGTGATAGGGGATCGGTAGCACTGGCACAATCAAAGGCTTTGGTAATCCCAATTTGCACAAAAATATCTGGCAGAGGGAAGGGCATAAGCAGTAAGGAACCTTGGAACGATCAATGTGCCACTCAACTGATGGTTTTAATCAGCTTTGTAAATAGACTTCAGCAACTCTCTACCCAAGTCTTCCCTGTGCATAGGATCTATACAACACTGCTTCTGAGGGTAACAGCACATGGAGAATTGAGATCATAATATCAGCTAAAATCAGCTTAATAAATTTCTAGTTTTGCCTTAACAATGATTTAAAATTTACATTAATGGATGGAATGCCCCAAATAAAATTCTAAGTAATGTACCAAATGTCCATTTATCTATTTTCATAAATATGTAAAGGCATGAAATTGATCATATATAATGATAAAGTAAATAAACATCACCAGTTGATTTGAAATTAACATCTTCATCCATCTTTATCAAGTTGACAGAAGATAAATCATTCAAATTCTTCAAACACAATTCTGTTGAGGTAATAAAATATATTTTATTTTTAAAGAAGGAATCAAAACAAATTTTTAGCAATAATAAAAATACACAGGAAATTTAATATTACATACAATGAAGTTGTGATACTACAATATTTCAAAGCAAAGAAACCATGTCAAATACCAAGAAAAAAGTTATTTATTACTACTACTACAACTACTACTACTACGAGTACTACAACAACTACTACTACTACAACTATGTAACATTTATATAGCTCTTTAAGGCCTACAATGGGTTTTACATGTGTTTTATCATTTGATCCTCACAGCCCAGGAGTTGTGTTATTATTGTCTCAATTTTACCAAAAAAGGAAAATGAAGCAGACGGAGTTTAAGTGATACACCCGGAGTCACACATTTAAATAAATGTCTGAGGCAGGATTTAAATCCAGGTCTTTCTGACTCCAAGTCCAGTGTTCTATCCACTGTACCACGTTGCTGCCTAATTTGTTGTTTTCATCTGAAAAATGAGAGGATTAGACTAGATGATCTCTTAGATACCTTGCAGCTATAAAATCCTTAGATTCTTCAAAATTCAGGAAAAAATATTAAATCATGTACCACATATGTATTCATTAATTTTGACAAATAAACTGATGTAAGACTGACAGAATACAAGATTAAAATATTATATATATATACACACAAACTGCAATTTAGTTGCCATGGTAATGACAACTTTTAATTCCAGGACCAGTGCATTTCACTAGCATGGTTTTATATTTAATATACGCCTATATTATAAAGGAATTTTTTACTGTAATCTTATTAATAGAAGTCTCCTATTTGCTTACATCTGACCGGATTTAAGGGGCTCTCCTTATAATTTGTTCAGTTTTTTTTTAGCCATGTAAGTTTTTGTTTGATTCTGTGCACAGTTTCCAAATATTTTTGAAGAGAATAAATTATTGCAGACGGGAAGAGATGGATTCACGTGGAAAATGTCTCATTCAAACATGATTCAAACCATTGAGATCTGCCTTAGCGAGGGAGACACCCAGTGTCATGTTATAATATTCACATTTATCTCATAACATATAAATAACAATATGGAGAGAAGATAAATCTTCTTCATTGAGCACAAGAAGGAAATATGCAATTGAAACATTAAAAATGAAAACTGTCCATCCATGAAATAGCAAATAACAAAAGGAGACAAGCTGAATCTCATGCATTGCTACTGACTTGAGTCAAAGGAACAATATAGCAAGAATCTATTTTAAATATACTTGTGAAAAGATAAATCTCAGTGCTGAGGAGGCAAAGATGAAAAATGACATGCTCCTTGCCCTTGAAGAATTTACATTCTACTTGACGGGAACAAGACAAGCAGAGTGGAATGGAGGAGGAGCCAGCCAGATCTTCCTACTCACATGCAGCAACAGGGCTAAGGGGCAGGACATCTTCCTGAACTGCCACATCTATAGGCCTATGAGGTAATACTACAGTAGCTATTTTTAATACAGGAAAAGTCTATTAAAACAAGACATGAAACAAGTTAAAATAGGCCCTAGGTAAATGGTGACTGCATTAACAACGACATGAAAGAAAAGCCTGATAGCCACTCACTCGATGAGGCGAGTGTGAAGCCTATCTTTCAACACTAGCATTTTAAATGTTGTACAGTATATTTAATTTCCACACACAGAAAGAAGCTTTATGTACTTGAAAATTTCACTGTTTTATTCCTAACACCACATTTTTATTTGCCATATGTATACTGTATATAAGTGGACAGCCAGACTGAAAATAAATTAAAGTTGCTTACTTATACCGAGTAGCATGAAACAATTTTACATATTGGCTAAAATACAAAAATAGTTCTCTTGATACTGATATCATTGTTCAGTAAGTATTTCTTGGTTGATAACTGGGATATGACACATATTCATGATTTGAGCATGGGGGAAAAGGAATTATATTATATTGAATTTGCAACAAAAATTAAATTATCAAAAAATAAGGGTGTTGGCCACCTTCACCAGCCAGGTTTTCAATGAGACAAGTTTTACGTAAAGAAATTTAAGAATTTAAAAAAAAAAATAAAGCCTATTCAGAAAAGGCACATGAATGAAGTTTTATTTATATACAGAATAGAGTTATTCTTATTTTTAAAGATATATGGTCACTATTAAAGTAATTTAAAGAAAAAAAATGACCTTTTCAGTAATTCATGATATAAATTTTGGACTTTTGTAACGAATAAAGGGCCAGCCTTAGAGTTCAGCTTCTACTACACACTCATTCTGTGACCCTGGGAAAGTCAGTTAAGCCCTTGATGCCTGAGACAGCTCTTTAAAACCATAAAGTTACACGACAGTTACCCAACTTCATTGGTAGTGGAAGTTTCCTCACCTGGATTTCTCTACACTGGTTAAATCCCAGGTCCAGCAAATCAATCAATCAATAAACAAACACGGCAGTCTACATGAGATGAACCAGTCCATAAAAACTCACAGAATCTATTTTTGTTTAAAAAGACAAAATTACACGGAACAATCTCCTAGCCTTCAAACTTTGTTGTTGTCGAGTCATTTCAGTTGTATCCAACTCTTCATGACCCCATTTGGGTTTTTTTTTTTTGGCAAAGATACTGGAGTGGTTTGCCATTTCCTTCTCCAGCTCATTTCACAGATGAGGAAACTGAGGCAAAGAGGGTTAAATGACTTGCCCAGAGTCACACTGCCAGTAAGTGCCTGAAGCCAGAAGAGTCTTCCTGACACCAGACTTGGCACTTATCCACTGCACCATCTTGCTGCCCTCACACTAGTCACAAACTAACCTTGTAATTTTGATTCAATTCCATTTTTGTCCAATCCAGATGGAAAATCTGCAGAGGGATAGAAAGGAAGGATAAAAAGATAAAATATAACATTTTCATTTCTTTTTCATATGAGTTAAGCTTTATAACTCAGTTATCTATGGAAAAAATAGATTTATTATATGATAAAAGATATGTATAATCTTATTGAATTTAACCAAGGCTTAAATTTAAAGAAAAATAACAACTATGACATCTCTTTAATAGGACCTAAATTTCTTTCAGAATTGGATCAGAGGATTTAGAGTTAGAAGCAACCTAAGAAATCATTTATTTCATGATTGTGCCTAAGAAAACTGAAGCCCAGCAGGGTAAGCAACTTAAGGTCAAACAGGCGGTAAGTGCCAGAGTAGGATTAGAACTCAATCCTTCTGATTCTAAATCCAGGGCTCCAGCTACTAAACCCACTCTTTCTTTTTGATGACTTTTTCCTTGAAATAATTTGGAGCTTTTATTAAATTATAAATCATAACTTTTTCTTTCTCAATTTTCAAAGGAAATATGCAATACTTAAGTTTATATTATTAGAAATATTATTAGCTGGTTTTTCAGGTACTATAAAATATAGCTCTACTGGAGACTCTATTAACATCTTTGGATATTCTGATTACATTCTGGTGCAGAAGTAACACCGGGTTGTCTAAAAAAACCCCACGATCTGGTCACCCCACTCCCTCCACTTCCACCCCGACACACTGGAAAAGCCTCAAGTATAGGCCCACTGATTATGTGTCTGTTGTCCTGGGACCCTCCTAGTGTGAAAAGGCTTATCATCAACTTATGAATTTTTCAGCTTGAGTGACCTTCAAAGACTATTTAATAAGTCAGAAGGATTGGTGGAGGAAATGCCCACACCAATAAAATCATGGTTCCCTGAAGCACTAAGAGTAGCTTAAGACGTACCACTAGATCCTTCTTCATTGCCTCCTCAGATATAATCTGGGCTCCTGAAAGCCTGGAGCAAAAGAGAGGGTCTCCCCCAATGCAGAGGCTTTACATATAGGCCCAGCAGTCTATAGCCTGGCTCTTTTTTTGATCATCTTTCAGATAGTCCTATAATTCTTCCATCTATCTATCTATCTATTAATTAATTTATTGGCAATTGGGGTTAAGTGACTTGCCCAGGGTCACACAGCTAGTAAGTGTCAAGTGTTTGGTCTTAGGCCAGATTTGAACTCGGGTCCTTCTGACTTCAGGGTTACATGCTGTATCCACTGTGCCACCGAGCTGCCCCCCAATAATTCTTATATTACCTCTCCTCAATCTATTTCCAGGTCAGTTGTTTTTCTGATGAGATAGTTCACATTTTCTTCTATTTTTTTCATTCTTTTTACTTTGTTTAATTGTTTTTTGATGTCTCATGAAGTCATTAGCTTCCACTTGACCAATTCTAATTTTTAGGGAATTATTTTCTTCAGTGAGCTTTTGTATCTCTTTTTCCATCTGGCCAATTCTGCTTTTTAAGGAGTTCTTTTCTTCAGTGAATTTTTATGCATCTTTTACCATTAGGTCAATTTGGTTTTTTAAGTTATTATTTTCTTCAATTTTTTTTTTGTTCCTCTTTTACCAATTTTCTTCTCATAATTTTTTGGCATCATTCTTATTTCTTTTACCAATTTTTCCTCTATCACTCTTATCTCTTTCTTTTACTCTTCCAGGAATTCTTATTGGGTTTGAGTCCAATTAGCATTTTCCTTTTAGGCTTTGCTTATAGCCGTTTTCACACTGTTGTCTTCTTCTAAGTTTATATCTTGATCTTCCCTGGTACTATAGTAGCTTTTTTATGGTCAAGTTGTTTTTGTTGTTGTTGTTGTTGTTTGCTCATTTTTCTAGCTTATTTCTGGCTATGTCTATGGATATCTTGGATTCTCATGAAGTATTCACTATATTATCTCTATCCCCACACCGCCACCCCCACCCCAGATTATGAGAGCCCTTAAGGCAAAGCCAATTACTTATCTTTTGGTGGGCAGTGTGATGAAACAGAGAGATTACCTACTCTATCACAATCTTTGTGACCTTGGGCATGTCACTTCACCTCTCTGGGACTCAGTTTCCTCATCTGTAAAATGACAGACCTGAACTAGTGGAACTCTAATGTCCCTATAGCTCCAGATGCATGATCTCTGATCTTATGATTTGTGTCACCTATAACACCAAGCACAATACCCTGAAAACAGGAGGTTCTCAATAAATGTTTGAAGAATGAATGAATATATATATATGGCAAACTGCTGTTCTCTTTATTTGGAAAACTGGCCTTGTTACTTTCAAACAGCAAATTTCATATTTTCTAAGAATGCAGTAGCCCATAGTAGTCCACAATATCTATTATACTACCACAGGCCAGGTTTCTAATTGATATTCAGCAAACAAATATTTTCATTTTATCCCTCTTACCACATAAAAGAGTATTCTGAGTCATTAAGTATAAAATAAAACTAAATGTTAACCAAAAATACACTGTGATGAAAATGATAAGCATATGTTTTGATGTCATATATTAACTGAAAAACTAACAACTATAAAGTTGGAACTCCATGGTGATGCTGAAAACAAAGAAAAAACATGAGACTGTTAAAAGATGTTCCTTTTAATGACATTTAATAATATTAAAGTTTTTTTTCCCTAAAAAAGTCTATACTTCCTTTGAAATGTTGCTATTTCAAACATGATTTGAAAGGAAAGAATAAGGAAAAGTAGGTAATACAATTTCTTTATCATTTTGGATTGCCACTCTTCCTATATGTGTGCAATGTATAAATAATATCAAAATCTATTCTCTATAGTAGACACATACATGCTAACTTAAAACTTATAGCTATAATTATTTACTATATTTGATTCATAATAACAAACCATAATGAGCTGGATTTTTCAAGGCTCTGATGTAAAGCAAGGTTGATCGTATCCATTCCAAAGCTACATTGACATCTGTGATGGTATGCAGTACTACTTCTGCATTTAAATGCTCAATTAGGTGCTTGTGCAAACTAAGTAAAAAGATAAACTCTCCATTAGCAACACAAGTTACGGAGACAGAACTCCTATTTTTAATGTTAGAAATTACAATGTATTCATTATTGTCACTTCAATGATAATTCATAATAAAAGGCCAGAAATAATTATTAAAAGTGAAGAGTCTGTTCAACTTCAATAATTGGGGGATTCTGCTGTCCTGCATGAACTAGAAGGCATACTGTTGTAAGGGGAAAATCCAGGGCAATAATGAACAAAAACAAAAAAAACTTGGATCTGTACCGGATCTTTTGCTAGTAAGACACAAATACTATATAATTTTTTAAAAATCTTACAGATATGTAGAGAAATGAAGAAAATAAATCTTTTTTTCCTTTTTCTCTTTTAGTGGCTATGTCTATGATATCCTCTGAGGAACAAATTGAAGAGTGGGGAAAAATACTCCTCAATGAAATTATTTGCCTGTACTCACTACCAAACCCCCAGATTTTCCGCTTGGTTGTTCAGTATTCAATTAAATTAAATAGGGAATTGTCAAACTCTCTGAAGAATCACCAAAACCTCTTAAGTCTTTCTGTAGGATAAACTTAGTTAATTATCAAAAACTTGACCAATTTCTTTTGCTGAACAAAGTTACAGTTGAACACATGAGAACAAAGAAAGCAACTTTCAATGTGACTGTCTTCTGAAAGTCTATGTGTCTCTGCCATACCTGCTCTCTATGGTATCGGTGCCAGTTAGCATCTGCACGTACTTCTCCCTCGTACTTAACCTAGTCATGATAACTGCAGTGGCCGTAGTGTCAAACTACAAAAGACCCAGAAATGCAGCAGAAAATCCTCATATTAACCCTCCAGAATAACACAACAGAATTCCAGAAACAATCTGATCTCACTTTCATTTAGTCTGCGTCCTGGCAAACACTTTTATGCACAGTCCATTATATGAAACTCTTATACTTGGTACGAGGGCTGTGAGCTCTCTGTATGAAAGGTGACAATGATTAAAATACACGTGTGTGTAGGGAACCAAATATACCTTGTAAGCTTCAGTGTAGTTGTTCAGTCCAAAGGCTGAGCTTCAAGGAAAAGCAGCAGACAAATGCTGCAATAAATCTCTGTAAAACAAAGTCTTTCCCCACCCCTATAATGCTATAATAATTCCCTGTAAAGCCTGCTTTTATTTCCCACTCTACCATGGGAATCTCTTACTGTTGCCACTATCCCTCAGTTTTAGATAAGGAATGAAGAAAGAGAGAAGCGAAGGTTATTGTATGATTTTTAGGGAACAAGCAGGTAAATTTGGGAGCAACTAGGTTGAAAGCACTTTTTAAAAAAAATTTCCAATCTTGTCCTAATCTCAATTAAATTTACCAAACAATAATATGACAAATACCACATGAACAATATAAAAACCTAATCTAATCTTTTAAATCTTTTATACACCGAAAAATAAGTGGAACTAAATCTTCTTTAAAATCGCATAAATAAAACAGAATCACTTACTTGAGGACGACCAGCCCTACCAATCATTTGCAGAATATCTGTTTCACTGTACTCTTCAAACATTCCTCCAGCATAGTGCATTGTAGATTTTATAACTACTAAATGAGCTGGTAAATTTACTCCCATAGCTAAGGTACTGGTAGTAACTGTATAAAATTAAAGTATGATAATTTCATAATTATATAATTTGCATTTTAGGAAGGCATTTCAAATTTATAAAATTGCACAAATCAAAATTATCTATTAAACTGTTACTTTTGAAGTTTTCATTACAGGATGCTATAACATCTGTTTCACTAAGCTCTCCAAAAGAGATTACATATGCTGTCACTATATCCTTAAAGGGTCAAATATAATGTTGAGAAGAGTAGTTTTGGATGACAGCGTGGAGTTACAGTCACAATTGTCATTCTGGGAGGTGCTTCTCCCTATGGAGTTAAGGAAAGTATGTGTGAATTTAATTTTGATATGTAATATACATGATATGATACATATAAAAATATAAATATAAATAAATGTTTGTGTGTGTGTGTGTGTGTGTGTGTGTGTGTAAGCCACAAAGAAAAAAGAGAAAAAAATAAGAGGAAATTTCTTTCTTGTTAGAACTGTCTTAACTGTTATTTTATGAAGAAATACTATAAAAGAATTTTATGAAGAGTCTGGGAGAAACCTGCATTTCTATACATTCGAGGAAGACTGTTACTTGTGATAGTTACAGAAGACAAAGAAAAAAAAGACTAAAATGACTTGTTTCCTAAGAAACTGAATTTAATTCATCTAGAGAAAAATCATGAAGACTCTTGAGAGATGTTATCTGGTACCTGAAGTAAACTGAATAGTAGAATTGTGTTTGTTTGCATAAGTGAAAACAAGTCATTTGTCATTAAAGTAAGGGTCTGAGGTGATATCATAGTGATTCTTCACAGTTAAAATACTGCAAGTAATTATGTATGTGTTTATTTTATTATTAATTTCATTGTTAGTTAGTTATTTAATCATTTTAATATTTACTTAATTCTAAGAGGTTAAGGGATTAAATACAAAGAGAAGTTTTTCCAGTTTGTTAAATAAATAATATTTGTAAATTGTAGTGAGGGCTCAAACCAACTAATTAATGAGAAATAGGTTGTTTAATAAAAAATAATCCAAACACAGACCTGTACTACCTTAGGGCTCAGCATGATAAGATTAAATACAGGAAAGACTCAAGTGACTGTATTAGGTGTAACCTATAAATGAGGCTGGCCAACATCCTAAACCCTGCTACAATATAATTAACATTCAGACAGTTTGTATTTGTAAACATTTAAATATACGTGAATTGTTGAGGATTCCTTTCCAAAAGTAGAACTAAAAGGAGACTAACTGGACCATTGCTTTCCTTTCTCAAACAAGATCTTCTCAAATATCAGTAATGTTTTACTTACAAAGGACTGGTAAATCTCCAACTGTAAATGCTCCCTCGACAATTTTTCTGTCTGATAGCTCCATACCAGCATGATGGTAACCAATACCACATGTTAAGAGATCTATGAATAAAATATTTGATCTGCTGTTTATTGTAGCATTTCAATGAGAAATTCGTTAATTTTATCCTACATCTGAAAAGTTTCCTCTAAATGAACTCAATAATAAATGAAGATAAAGCATTGAAAATAAAATCTTTAGCCTCAAATGTTTAAACACATAAGTACAAAGTATGGATAACAAGCACAGTGGGTCCTAAGGCAAGGAGATAATTTTAACTCAAAAAGTTACACAGAGACTTGATAGAATAGGACCCCATTATTGGAAAATGACAGTGAAAGGGCAAACCTGGCTCAAATGGAACAGGACGGATAATAAGAGAAACAGAATATGACCGTGAAAATTAAGAAGATATACTCATGTGAGAAAATTCAGAAACCAGAAAGGAGACGCACAGTAGGACACATCTGGATAACTATCAACAGAAACAATATTGTCACTGGAGTACAAAGACAGACTGTACAGAAAGAAAACATAGATGAGGAATTTGAGAAACAGATCATAAGCCTGGTAGTTACAGAAGAATGCAATTATGCAGATATCTGCTGGAGTTCTCTTGCCCTCCAAATAAGAACAACTAATAATCCCTTGTTTTATTTTAATGACAATTTCATAATTTGAAAGGTAAAAGTATCAACAAGGAGAATGTCTATTCCAGATCTGATCCTTAACAACAAAGAAGAATGGATTGCTGAAATAGAAATGATGGAAACCCTGCAGCAAAGTGAATGCTCAAAATTAGAATTTGTAATGTGGGAGGAAAAAAGTTAGGGAAATGACAAGTACCATAGATCTGGGGAAAGAAGCTTTCAAAGTCTTCAGAGGAAGCCTAGGTAGGATCCCATGATTTCACATTCTCTAGTAAAAAAAAAACAGCCCATGAAGGAAAGAAAGTTCTTAAAGATGAAATTTTGAAGATATAAGATATCATTCCCAAAGAGGAAGATAGATGGGAGTTATCTAAAAAGATCAATGGAAATACATAAACAAATCAATGAACAAATTTATAAAAAGACTTACAGAAAATGGAAGCAAGAGTAAGTAGTGGAGGATAAATACAAAAGTACAGCTTAGTCCTATCAGAATATTCTGAGTTTGAGCTCAGAATAAGCAGAACCTGGTAAAAAATGTTAAGAACAACAAAAGGCCATGTTTGGAATCATCCTTAAATTTCAACCTTCCTCCACCCCTCATCTATTTCCCCCCAAATAAAATCAGTTGCCAAATCTTATTGATTCTACTTTCACAACATCTCTCATGTCTGTCATTTTTCTCTACTCACACGGCCATGATAGTAATTCAAACCCTCATCACCTCTTGCAGGTACTAATATAAAAGCATCCTAACTGTCAGTAAGTCAATAAACATTTATTAAATGCCTGTTATGTGTCAGGCAGCATGCTAAATAGCTAGGGATACAAAGAAAGGTAAATGACAGTCCATTCTCTCAAGGAGCTCAGAGTATGATGGGGGAGACAACATGCAAACAACTATGTACAAACAAGATATATACAGGATAAATTGGAGATAATCAATAGAGGGAACACACTAGCACTGAGGGGGATTGGGAAAGGCTTCCTATAAAAGGTAGAATTTTAGCCGGGACTTGAAGGAAGTCAGGGAATACAGGAAGCAGAGATGAAGAGGGTAAGAATTTTAGGAGTAAAGGACAGCAAGTGAAAATGCCCAGCAGGGAGATGGAATGTCTGGTCATCAATGTTTGATGTTGATTTGGAAGGAGGTCTCTAGAGGAATGCCTTAAAGATATGTGCTTGGATCTGAGCTGCTTAAAATTTGTATTAATGATTTAGATACAGGCATAAAAGGCACATGTATCAAATCTGGATATTACACAAAGCTATAACGCATCATGAACACATTAAATAATAGTTACGACCCAAAAAGATACTGAGAGGCTAAAATGTGGAGCCAAGCTAATGAGATGAAACTTGATAGAAATAAATGCAAAGTCTCATCTGCAGGTTCAAAAAATCATCTTCACATGTACAAGATAGGGGAGACACAACCAGACAACAATTTGTCTTAAAGAGTTGAATACAAGTTCAATATGTCACTAACATACTACGATAACCAAAAAAAGGCAAGGAGATCTTTAGCTGCCTTAAAAAAAGGCCTCATATTTATCAGTAGGGTTAAAATAGTACTCTTCTCCTCTTTGCAATGGTCCTCCTACAAAGTTATAAAGAGGCAGATTTAGTGTTGATACAAGAAAAAACTTCCTAAGAATTAGAGCTTTCCAAAAGAGTCATAGAAAGCCTTGGGAGATAGTGGGATCTCCTTCATTAGAGGTTTTCAAGCATAAAACAGATCTATCTGTCCAAGTACAGATGAGGCCAAGGCCCTGCCAACTCTGACAGTGCAATTCTCTGAATCTTAGACTTACCTCTCAGTTTGGAATCTCTTATGGAATGTGTATAGTTTTGCAACCTATGTAAGAAAAGATACCATAAAATCATTAGGATTTCCACTCACAGGATCATCAGAATATTATAAAAACTATTTTTATGAGTTATCTTAGAATCTGACAAACATCTATCAAATTATTTGCCCAAATAATGAATAAAAACTATACTTGAAAAAAGAGAATGATAACATTTCATGTAAAGGCAGCACCACCCAACCCAGAAGGTAAGTGTGTTCCTAGGAGAAGGTTACAATGATGAAAAACTTGCCAACTCAGGCCACAGACTATTTTTAGCATTTAAAAAAAAAGAATACCTTTGTTTCTGTTCCATTGTCATGACAAATTTAGCATTTTTTGAGAGAACTGAAGCTGCTTGCTGCACCCCTTTCCTTGTGGCACAAAACTGCAAATGAATTCATCACAATTTTGACATTAATCATGGTGAAGAACAAAAGTCCATTAAAAAAATAAACAACAGGTGACTTCATACCACAAGTGTCGGTTTCTGATTGGAGTAAGTCTGTATGACACTGGCAACTTTGTAATTGAGAGATAAATCAAACTTAAACTCATTCTGGTTATTACTCCACGGAAATCCAAGCACGACTTTGTGCAGTTTCACTGGCCTGTGATTCTCATCAATTTTCAAGCACTTAGCCGGCCTCTTGCCATCTGAAAGCCATTCGGCAATCTACAAATAACAAATATAAACCAAAAACAAACAAAAATAAAAATAATAGCATAGTAGTCACTGTGTGACCCTAGGCAAGTCACTTGTGTTCTCAGGGCCTCCAAGAAACTCTCTCAGATTGTAATGAAATCATAGGTCTAGTTTAAAAAAGAAGTTTACCAAGTACCTTAAATAACCACCTTTAAGATAGGTACTGTGTGCACAATTCTCCCCATTTTACAGATAAGAAAACATAAGCTTAGAATTTTCATTCTTCTCCAAAAGAACTGATTTTTAAGTTATGCAATGTACATAGTATAGAATAGTTCACTAGTACTGTTTTATGGCTATTAAATTATAAAAAAAATTGTTAAAATCATCACTTACATCTTCCACATTCGGAATTGTTGCAGACACAGCCACAAATCTCACCAGAATAGCAGCACTGGAATTTTCTGGAATTTGAGATAAAGAAGATATGGTTTTCATTCGACTGACCACAACTTCAAGAGTCGGACCACGATTTTCATCTTTCACAACATGTACCTAAACAAGAAAGCAAGGCACAATCAATGATTTCAAAATTTTTTAGCATCACATAGTATCACAGGTTAAATCCACGGAGTTGTTGATAGCTCATCCTTGCGTAAATCTGCACGACTGCCACTTGCAGACGCAAAGGCTGTAGTTGACAATATCTGACTCTTCCCTTCTTGTTAGGGTCCTCCTTTTACCTCTCAGTCTAAAAGTGAAGGACGAATTCTATACCTCGTCAATGAGGAACAGTCGGACCAACTGGACCAAAGAGTTGTCTCTCCATTTCCTAGTCATGCTATCCCATTTTTCCTGGAAAAAAATCATTTGAAATATACAGTAATTACAATAAACGTAACAAATTACAAAGACATCACAGGATTTTGTTTCAAATGTTTCAAAGCTAGCTAATTATAGATCTCTTATCCTAAAAGTATCCTGAAAAGACAAATCATGATTTAAGGAGTTTAAACTAGTCTTGCAAATGGGTTTAAAACAATCTATACCTCCTCACTTTTTTTAGTTTGCCCATAAAATTTTCAGTTTTCCACCTAACAGTACCTTTAATTCTGTCTTGTCAAACTATACCATCTTTCTATGATGTCAAGGCTAGCCCAAACTAAAAAGAACATAGTAGATATATAAACAAACACAAATCTATATAAAGAAAACATAAAAGAGAGGGAAATTTATTAAATCTGTTAGGCTTGTCACAAGAGATTTTGGCTATTTTTTAAAACTTGCAGTTACTGTAGGTAACTTAATGTGGTATTTATTTTTTAGGCTATGCCAAATATTTCTGATCCTAAGTTTGTGTTAATTTAGTGTACCGGTAGATAACAACAAAGTGTTTTTTCTATGATCCATTCTTTATCGAGTAAAGTAAAATCCATCTAATAGACCAAATGATAAATAAATTCTAAAAAATACCTACTGGGGTTGTCATAATAATATGGGCACGCTGAATCTCAAACAAGTCATCCATGGCTGTATCTCCAGTTAGTTCTTTACAAGTCAATCCTATGGGTCCAAATTTTTTTTTCCAGTCATCAAAGCGCTGACTACACAAAGCTTTTATCGGTGCCACTGTGATAGCAATAAAGAATTCTTAATTTTAAGACTTAATGCACTCTTCTTGAGTATGCATAAAATGATGAATAAACTGTGATCAAAAATATACATCTAAGAATGTAAGGCTGCCTAGATTCTAGTTGAAAGCAGAAAAATTGTAATATATTCATTTTTTTTAGGCAATTGGGGTTAAGTGACTTGCCCAGGGTCACACAGCTAGTGTCAAGTGTTTGGTCTTAGTCTGAGACAGGATTTGAACTCAGGCCCTTCTGACTTCAGGGCCGGTGCTCTATCCACTGCACCACCTAGCTGCCCCTATTATATTCATTTTCTATGTTCACTTTGTGTATCCTTTTAAAAACCATAAAGTTCCAGTTCTCAAATTGTCTTAGTTTCTTTTCCAATTTATAGCCCTGAAAAGTCTATATTGAAACTAAAGTCACAATCAACTCATATGCTATTAGAAAAGAATGGAAGGGAACTTGGTTCTTCCATCTCCTGCTTCTGTAAAGATGGAGAACAGTTAATAGTATGCAGAAATCAACATGGTATATTCTTCAATATTTTATGAAGGAAAAACAAAATGGTATTATTACTTGCTGAAGACATAATTTTTATTTCACTTATATTTTACTGCTATTAGCTAATGGTTAGTTTACACAAGAGACAACATACTTACTGTAAACAATTTTAATATTCAACCAGGGTAGTGGAACTTCCATTAATAATCTTGTTATAGCAAGTTCAAATATTACTGTTTTCCCAGAACCAGTTGGAGCACAAACTACGAAATTCCTATCTGAATAAAGAAGCTAGAGACACATTTCAAACATTTCAAAAAATATATTGGGACTTTAAAAATACAGTATCAATTTTTAATGAAAAATAATGTGAGAATACTACAAAAAGTAAATTACAAACCCTTTAAAATATTAAAATTGAGAACTTGCATGAGATGACATATATAACATCATTAGCATTTAATATATATCATTAACAATGTTTTCATCATTTTTTATGAGAAAAAAATATGAAAAAAGAAACAGAAACCATTCCCCTATTCTCAAGTATAATATAAATAAATTTACTGAATATAAATCAATAATCGTTGAATTAAAAATCTCATACTTACATCATCCAAAGCTTTAGATTGTATATAGTTGAAATATGGAAATTCTTTGAAAATGCTTCTAAATTGTGCAGCTTAAGATAATATCAAGGAGTCAATGAATCACAGAATCTTAGAGTGGGAAGGTGCCTAAAACAATACATTCCAGATACAGGGGAGTCACCAAAACACGTCTAAAAAATCCCTGATATGTAGTTAGTAGTGTTGGTTTGAACATCTACCTCACTAAGATTGCCTGTTTCCTGGATAGTTCTAATTGTCATAAAGTTCATTCATGTATTCAAACAAGCATTTATTGAGCAATTACTCCATTCAAGGCATTAGGGGTGCTAGAAATAGAAAGAAGAATGTGACATAGATTGTGCTCTTAAAAAAAGCTTGCAATCTAAGGACACAAAAGAAATATACACAAATAATGAAGACATAAATGATAGGGAAGCAAGTGAAAAGAAAAGGTCCAGGAAAAGTTCTATGAGAAATTTAAAGATAGAAAGATCATTTTCACCTAGAAGGGTAGGAGTAAAGGTTTTCCAAAGGAGAAAAATACTCATGAGAATTATCTACAGAGGCATCAAAAGCATCCTTGATAAAGAGACGAGAAAGAAAAGTTTTTCCCAATTACATGTCGAGACAGTCCTTAAACTATTTAACAGAGGTAACTTTGTTCAATCACCTTCTGATTATTATTATCAAGAAAGACGTAAGCTGCCCAAAGATATTTGCCATTGTTGAAGAAGATGTACAAAAGAGTCTAAATAGAGGAAAGATTGTCTACGGATGTCGAGGACCTCCAGATACTCCTCTTTGGAGATGATCCTCATGCTTATTTCTTCAAGTCCTAGAGTAGTGCAGACACTTCTAAATGAGATCCATAATCATTCAAAGGAGTTTGGCCTAACTATTCAGATTGGAAAAACCAAGAGGGTAAGGAATACAAACAAAAGACTTAGAATACAAACAAAAGACTTAGTCCATCAGTTTATATTTTTTTGGCAATACACTATGCATGGACAATGAGTTTGGCCCAGCACTGAATAAGAGGAGGAAAGAAGGCTGGATTGTCTTTGGGAAATTATGGAGTGCTTTTAAGGACACTTAGTTAATTCCTTAAATAAAGGCTCATCTTTTTAACATCAATATTCTTTCAGTGGTGTTATATGGCTGAGTCACAGAATACCACAACTGACAAAGTATTAACTCCAAAGGACAATGGAGAGGCAAATGGTGAGTATGAATAGGCTGTAACACATGACCAACCGAGGAGTGGCATAAAGAATGTGATCAGAGAAATGCATATCACCAAAAAAAAAAAAGTGAGCTGATCATATAGTAAAACTGATGGATGAACAGCTCAGGTTCTCCAATGCTATGCAACAATGTTAAAATAACCAGAAAAGGGTTCCCAACACATTGGGTGGAATCCCTATAGAGAATTTACAAAACATGGACTAGAATTGTACAAGATAAATACATCACAGATAGACTATGTTCTGCATTGTTGTAATGAATAAGCATTTATTGAATATTATGTGCCAAGTATTATGCTAAGCATTGGGAATACAAATATAAAAGTGAAGACAGTCCCTGCCCTCAAGGACCTTACATTTGAATATGGGGAAATGGGGAAATAGTAAAAATGGGAAATGGTGGCCAAGGAAGAGTGTCTTGGTCAAAGAAATCACAAGAAGAGAAAGTGGAACAACAGTGCAGCTTGTTGACGTACCCTTTTCAGAGGTCAATAGTAGTATTGATTTTATTATAACTCTCAGAGCAAAAATTAGAAAGGTTAAGGGTGCTAGGAGAAAGTACGATGGGATAGAGTGGCTTAATTCCCTCCAGGGATGGTCTCTGGAAAATTAAACAGCAGCAAAAGGGCTTGGCTATAGTTATATGCATATTGTAAAAACACCAACCTATGAACTTGAAAGCAAGGACTGTTTTTTGCTCAGAGTAGCATACATAGTAGGCACATAGTGCACACAGTAGGCACTTAATAAATGTTTATTGACTGACCTGTTTTCTTGCTTGATTTAACTGAAACTTCTCTCTTTTATTTTGGAAATTAGTCTGATAACCTAACCCTGGTACCAATTTGCTAAAGAGATTATAGTAGCTAGTTAATTATACAAGTATATTAGCAATATAGGCAGCCAAAAAAACCTACCTAGGGGCTCTAATTATGCTATTTCATGTATAAAGTTAGCAAATTAACCACATTTCTGCCAAATTTGTTTAAATTGTTGTCGTGCAGACAGTAATAGAGTATTTGTACCAACGTGGAAATTTAATTTTGTGTCTGTCAATACAGCACCTTTTGAAAGAATCTAATTTTTTCCCCTCAAAATGTCTCTTTTCATATGAAATATTTATTTGTAACAAGGTCACAAGTGTGGACATCATGCTGGTTTTTCTCTCGTTAGGCAGTTCCATATCAATTTACATTCAGGAAAACTAATGTTTGCTTCAGACTAGATGAAGAATCAGTCTTCCTAGCTCAACAGAGAACTTGACTGCTAACATCATTTATTATCACTATCATCACTTGACACCACATTTTTGCTTTGGTTCAACAAACTCTCAGCGGTGTCACTGCAATTATATGTTATATCATGGGAAAAAGAAACTTCCACAGAACTGAAAATGACAAGGGTATTGTGGCAGGGCCACTCTGAAAAATCTAGCATTGTGGGGAGCATTCAAATATATTAAAATATTCAAAAAGGTTCTTAAGATGATTTCTGGCTCAAGTACTCTACAAAAATCTCAAATTATATAAAACCTTTTCTATCTTTCCAACTTAAATATACACTTGGAAGTAATAAAGTATAGAAGTCCAGTGGCTTTGACAACAAATGAACTTTCTATTAGGGAATAAATCAGTCTACACAGATATGGGTAACTGTTTTAAATAACAACAGGATTTTAATAAGAGAACTTGTTTCACCAAGGATATATATCACAAAAAATTTGCTTGAAGACCATTCTCTTCAAATTGTAGCCTGTCTTTTTAATGAAAAACTTGAAGAAAAAAATTTTCTTTACTATCATATAGGTAATGAAACAGTCTATTGAAATTAGCTGTTAATCTAAATCCAATCTCCCATTCTAATTTAGATGGCTAGTGAGAAGGGGGATGTACCATTGAATACTTGGTTTTCTACCTTTTGTAAATCTTTTGATAGACTTTAGGCATCAGTTATACATTATGTTTTATTTTATTAGTCAAATAAAAAATGAATGGGGTCACATTTTCAGAAATGGCTGATGTAGGATTTGTTTTGCCAGATCATGCAGCTATGCACTGAAAGCTTTCTTTTTCTGTTTCTTTTTCTTTCTTCCTTCTTTCCTTTCTTTCTTTCTTTCTTTCTTTCTTTCTTTCTTTCTTTCTTTCTT
>NW_020954603.1:10201935-10219235 GCF_900497805.2 Vombatus ursinus | reverse complement strand
CTTTCTTTCTTTCTTTCTTTCTTTCTTTCTTTCTTTCTTTCTTTCTTTATTTTTTTTTGCTGTGAGAGGGGTGGGGGGGTGTTGTACTGGAAAGGGCAGATCAATTTTTAAAGATAATTGTTAATGGAAAAAAATTAAATGATAAAACAAAAAAAAATATTCCCAAGAAATTTCTTGCCACTAGAATTGTACTAAGTGTGTCCTAAGTAATGGGCTCTAGTACTTCATAAAGTATTTACTCAAATGAATCCTATAAGCATAGTTCCTTCTATGTGGGCACTAAGTATGATACACACAATTTTCAAGAAAGATGCATCCTGTTACCCTAAAAGTTCCGTATCAAGTGGTTACACATTTACTTGAAGTTATATGTTTATTTTCTCTTCCATAACCCATGGGACTTGGTTTCCAGGTGAAAGGAAAGGTCTGCTTCAAATAAGAAGGGAAGAAGCATTGCCACCCTATATCGTCCCTACTGGACAGGTGTCATCACTATCTGCCTCCTTCCCTACTCAACGTGCCCAGAAACCAAGACCATCAACCATCCTGCATCCCAATATGATCAACTAAAACTTAAGGAAAGTCCTTCCTAAACTGGAGAAATTAATTATAATTAATATAGATATTAATACAATACTCCAGAATAATCAGGGGTGGGGAACCTGTGGCCTCGAGGCCACATGTAGCCCTTTAGATCCTCAAGTGCAGCCCTTTGACTGAGTCCAAGTTTTACAGAACAAATCCAACTCTAACCCTAAAATGCCTCTGACGCCGCCTGTAATCCTGACCTTAACCCTCTGATTCTAACTCTCTAACTCTCAAAGGTTGGTCATTATGCTAATCCAAGTTCTGAAGTTTGTCAAAGTTGCCTTTATAATACTTTTGTCATTTTACAAATAGTTTAAATTTTACTCACTTCAATCTGTTCATACAAGTCTTCCCAGGTTTCTCCAAAACCATCTCCTCCATCATTTCTTACAGCACAATAGTATTCCATCACATTTATATGCTGTAACTTGTTTAATCATTCTGCAATTGTCAGGTACCCCCTCATTTTCCAATTCGCTGCCACTGCAAAAAGAGCTATGGATATTTTTGTACATCCTTAGAGTTCGTTTTGCCTAGGGCTAATTCTTCCCTTATTCTATCCTTTCTCTAATCCTCCTTACTACCTTCGCCTTCCTATTTTCCTACTGAGTGAAATGTATTTCTGTATCCAACCACATATATATGTATACATATATTTGTAAGTATAACATGTATATTTTTCCTTCCTTTGAACAGTTTAGATGAGAGTGAAGTTCAAATGTCTGTCACCTTCCCACCTCCCCCCTTTGTTTGCATAGACTTCTAGTTGCCCACCTCAATTACATGAGATAATTCTCCTTAATCCTTCTCCTTTTCCTCCTAATGTATTTCTCCTCCCCTCCCTTTCCATTCTTCTTTTAAGATCATCAAGACAGAACAGAACTGCTCCTAGGCCTTCTAAGGAAACTTCCTCTATTATACCTCATTAAGGTAAGATTCTCCCCAGATTAGACCATGTACAGTTTACCCTTGAAGTCCTTCACCATTGTTTGCTCATGTTTACCTCTGGTCTTTTCATCGTGAATGAAGTCCTCTGTTTCATTAAAGATCCATTTTCCCCCCTGTAGGATTATACTCATTTTTTTTTTTCTGGGTAAGTTATTTTTCAGTTGTAAGCCTATATCCTTTGCTTCTGGAATATTTTATTTCAAGCTCTCTGCTCCTTTAAAGTGCTGGCTGCCAAATCATGGGTGATCCTGACTGTGGTCCCTTGATACTTGAATTCCGCCTTTCTGGCTGCTTGTAATACTTTTTCTTTAACCTAGAAGCTCTGGGATGTGACTATAATGTTCCTAGGAGTTTTCATTTTAAGGTTTCTTTCAAAAGGTTGTTTCAAAACCCTCTGGCTCTAAGAGATAATGATAGTTTTCTTGAAATATGAAATCTAGGCTCTTTTTTAGGGGGTTATAGCTTTCAAGTAATCTAATGATTCTTAAATTACCTCTTCACAATCTGTTTTCCAGGTCAATTGTTGTTATTGAGATACTTTACATTTTTTCCCTATTTTTTCAGTCTTTTGACTTTAACATTTCTTTTTCTTTTTTTGGGAGGGTGGCAATCAGGATTAAGTGATTTGCCCAGGGTCACACAGCTAGTAAGTGTCTGAGGACAGATTTTAATTCAGGTCCTCCTGATTCCAAGGCCAGTGCTCTATTCACTGCACCGCCTAGCTGCCCCATCTTAATATTTCTTGTTGGCCCATGGAATTATTACTCCTATTTGGTCCATTCTAATTTTTAGAGAGTTTGCTTGGGCAAAGTTCTGTGCCTCTTGTTCTGAGCTGTTAATTCCCTTTCTGGTTCTTTCTTCTATATGTCATTTCTTTATTTTTTTACTTTTATTTTATCCTGAACTTAAGAAATAAGCATTTCCATAACACAGAATAGAAAAAAAGATGATTGTACATGAAACTGCAAATCTATTATGTACAACTTGCTATTCCTTTTAAATATATAATAAAGTTATCATGTAACTTTATTTCTTCTTCTTTCTCTGTCCCCCTGCCCTAGAGATGGCTATCATTAGACACAAATATGTATATATATGTGTGTGTGTATATATATATATATATATATATATAAAATGTATATCATATATATGTATATATCTGTATAAAAACATTCTATACATACTTCTATTTATCAGTTCTTTCTCTGAATGCAGATAGCACCTTCCTTCATATGTCCTTTGCAGTCAATTTGGATATTTATAATAGTCAAAATAACTTATTCACTCAAAGTTGTTCTGAAAACAATATTGCTATTACTGTATACAACATTTTCTTGGTTCTGTTCATTTTGTTCTTTATTTTGTGCAAGTCTACCCATGTTTTTCGAAGATCATCAAGCTCATCATTTCTTAAAGTACAGCAGTATTCCATTATAATCATACACTACAGCTTGCTCAGTCATTCCCCAAGTGATGGGCCTCCCCACAATTTCCAGTTCTTTGCCATCACAAAGAGAGCTGCTATAAATATTTTAGAACATATGGGTTCTTTTCCTTTTTCCCTAATCATCTTAGAAACAGACCTAGCAGCTATATTGCTGAGTCAAAGAGTGTAGGCAATTTAATGACTCTTTGGGCATAATTCCAAGTTGCTCTCCAAAATGGTTGGATCAGTTCACAGTTCCACCAAGAGTGAATTAGTGTCCCAGTTCTTCCACATCCCCTCCAACGTTTGTCACTTTCCCCTTCAATCATTTTAGCCAATCTGATAGGTATAAAATGATATCTCAAGGTTGTTTTCATTTGCATTTCTCCAATCCATAATGATTTAGAGCATTTTTTCCTATTTCTATAAATTGTTTTGATATCTTCATCGGAAAACTGCTTGTTCATATCCTTTGACCATTTCTCAATTGGTGAATGACTCTTACTCTTATAGACTTGACCCTTTATCTGAGAATGTCTATAACTTTTTTTTCCAGTTTTCTGCTTTCCTTCTGATCTTGGCTACATTTGTTTTATTTGTACAAACTTTTTAATTTAATGAAATAGAAATTATCCATTTCACAGCTCACTCTGCTCTCTATCTCTTGTTTATTCATAAATTTCAGTGGACTGCTGCTGGATTCACCCACTCGGATAAGCTGGGCAGCTCCGCTGGTTCACAGTGCTTGAACTGCAGGCTCCATTTCAGCCTGGGGTTCCTGTTACCATTATTCTTCAGGCTTCAGCCTGGGCTACAGGCTGGAACTGATACCCTAACTCTACCTCGAGGGTTGGAGCCACACAGCTACTGCTTGCTTCCGAACTTGTCCCTCTTCTGGTACAAAGGCTACGGCCCATGACCACTCCTCACCTTGGACCATCCCCCCGGGTGCAGGTCCCCTGTAACTGGGTAGTGAGAGACAGAACTGGCAGATGCCCCTTGTTATTTCATCACGCATAAGGTTAGTCCACTCTGTGGACTACACCGGGGACCTCCTCTTGCCCTGGTACAAGACTCCACCCTGGGTTGGAGCGCTCTATGCAGCATGCTCCTTGCCAGACCTCACCCCCAGGGTCTAGAGGCCTTCCTGTTTGTCTCCCTGTGCTGATCTGGCCAGGGAAAACGACTCATGGTTTTTTCTTGGATTTCCTGATTTTGATTTAATCTGGTGTATTTTATAGATCTATTTGGAGAAATGGCAGGGGCGGGGGAAGGAAGGGCAGCTTACCATACTCGCTGCTCTGCCATCGTGGCTCTCCTTCCTCTCTACATTCTTATTTGTTGGCCTCATCAGTGCCCATGAGTTCAATTATTATCACTTTGCAGACGATTACCACCTCTCTACATCCATCCCTAATCACTCTCCTAATCTCTAATCCCAAATCATCAATTGTATATTGGACATTTAAAACTGGATTTCCTGCAGGCACCTCAAACTCATCATCTTTCCCTCAAAATCTACCCCTCTCTGGAGCTTCCCTCTTTCTGTCAAGGACACCACTAGCCCTTCGGTCACCCAGATTCAGAGCTGCGGTGTCACCCCTGACTCCCCACACTCATTTATCCTACGTATCCAATCAAGTGACAAATTCTGCCATTTCTATTTCAACACTATCTCATGGGCCATGTGCTCTTCCCCCTCTTATCTCTAGGATCAAATACAAACTCCTCTTTGGCCCTGAAAGCTCACTGCTCACAACCCGGCCGCATCCCATCTTTCCAGTCTCTTCACCATTACTCCTTTCATGAACTCTCCAGTCCATTCATATCAACCTACTCACTGTTCCTCACATGAGACACTGCATTTCATGCCTCTCTGCCTCTGCGTTGGCTGCCTCCCATGCTCGGCTCAGCTACACCTGCTAGAATCCATGTTTTCCTTCCTTCAAGACTCAGTTCAAATACCTCCTTCCGCTTGAGGCCTTTCTAGTCCCTTAGCTGCTATATTATCTGCCCTCCCACAGTTATCCTGTATCTGCTCTTTTACACTTTGTATAAACATGCACACACGTCCCACATATGGTGTGCATTTTGTCTCCCCTATTAGAATTTCATATTTAACTATATGTAAGACGTTCACAAGCGCACTAATTGGTGAATGTGTCCATTAAGTTGCTCATGATGACAACTATGCCTTGAAGGCAGAAACTGCTTTTTCTTTTGTCTTTACATCCCCAGCACCTAGCACAGCGCCTGGCACACAGGAGGTGCTTAATAAATGCTTGCTGATTTACTAATTGCGTGGAGGTGGCCTTGGGTCCTGGAAGGCAGTACCAGCAGAGGAAGGCAATATCAGGTGGCAAGTTCTGCCATGCTGGAAAGGCAGCAGTATGATCCTGGCAACAGACCACGTCTACTTTCTAAAGACCAGCTTAGTACAGTACTTAAGTGCAAAGAGGCTCACCACTAATGGACGGGTAGCGCTTGGCACTGAATTCTTTGACCATGCAAACTATATTCTAAAGAATCATGCATACTGATAAAAATGCATCTCTCATCCATATAACCAGAAATATTTGTCCGTGACCTACTACTTCCACTTCATAGTTATTTAAAAGTTTAAGGAAACAGGTACCCCAAGGTACAAGTTAAATAAAATGTTAAAAAATTATAATTTCATAAAATTTGAATTGTTACTTTCTTCTAAAAAGGATACGGATTTCTGTAACAGACTTCAAGGAACAAAAATCTTTTTCTGCAGTCCCTAAAACAGAAGAAAATCACAGATTTATATATGCAGAAGTGAATTTTTCCACATAATAGATTCATAGATCATATAAATTCTTTCAAATGTTTATTTTAATTATACTACCAAGCTAAAATGAAATAGGAAAATATAGAAAAATGTGCCACTACAGTGGCAACCTACTAAAACTACTAAATTTATCTGTAGTTCTCTATACTATTAAACTTAACTTTCTCAAAACAGTTACCAAATCGTTTAAAATTACCTTGAATACCAAAAGCCTCTGGAGCATTTGTTAAATTTTGTACTTTGAAAATGGCTTCTCCAGCATCTGAAGCAAAGAGTGCATCTTTTGTAGTAAAGAGGTTAACATCTAAATACGGTGGCTTCTGCTTACTAACACTATTCTTCCATAATTCCCCTTTGTTCGTCTTAGTTTTAAGGTTTTCCGTTGGGTCAATATGAAAATCCAAAGGAGGACCACCATTGCAATCAGCATTTCTATATGAACAGTTAGATGTTTTAAATAATCTAAAGAAAAACAAAAGATATTTTCATGTATATATATCCACATATAATTTGCCATTAGAAACTATATAAATCGAAAGTTATTCAACCAAGTAAGTTAATCTTTCTCCAAATATAACTGGGAATGTCTACAATGTGTATCATGTCCCTTGCCTTCACAAACAGTCACTTGGATCCACTTCAATTCACTAAAGTTATCTGCAAATGACAGGAGAGAAATCATTAGATATATTCATAATATGGATTTTTTCAATTAAGTAATTTTACTTAGCTGAAAAAATTCCGGTAAGTTACAAGGATGACCAGTAGATAAAGCTACTACTCTTGTCACTGAATGAAAAATGTTTATGTTAACAACTACCTCCTACCTACTCTGGGGCCATCTCATAATTAATGCAACATTCCTGAGCCAACCAAATTGGGATTACACACTTAGAAAATGGAAAACAAAATAAACTAAGAATGTTCCAAAGACAGTAGTAATAAGGATGATAATCATAGTGATAATAATACTAGATGTATATAATGTAAAATTAACATGGAGACAGTTAGGTGGGACAATGGATAGAGTGCCAGACCTGGGTTCAAATCTGACCTCAAACAGTTCCTGCCCGAGTGACCCAGGGCACGTCACTTAAACTTTGGTCTGCCTCAGTTTCCTCATCTGTAAAATGGGGATAACTGCAACTATCTCCCACGGTTGATGTGAGGTTAAAATGAAATATCTGTAAAGTATTTTACAAACTTTAAAACGCTATGTAAGTGCTAGGTGTTGTTACTGTTATTATGTATATGTTGGGTTTTTGGGTTTGTTGTTGTTGCTGTTTTGCTTTTTGGTGAGGCAATCGGGGTTAAATGACTTGCCCAGGGTCACACAGTTAGTAACTGTCAAGTGTCTGAGGCTGGATCTGAACTCAAGTCCTCCTGACTCCAAGCCCAGAGCTCTGTCCACTGTGCCACCTAGCTACCCCTATATTATGTATATGTTTTAAAGCTCACAAAGTGCTTTACATGCAATAGCTCACTGGATCCTTACCACAACACTAGTGGGTAGGAATCCCCATTCAACAGATGAAGAAACATGGTCAGGAATACTAAGTGATTTGCCTCTGGTTATAAAACTAAGAAGTGTCAGATGCTATCTGCTATTCTGTGCTGTCTCTCATTTTTGGTATGAGAAGTTCCTTTCCCACGGCTCTAGTGTCCAGGAAATGATCATCTTTGTTATCTGTTATTTTCATATTCAATAGGTCATAGGGAAACTCATCAAAGTGTTGTGTTAACAAGACCATGAATTAGTAAATATGGCCATTAAGCTAATCATCATCATGACAACACCTACCTACTTTACAAAATTCTGTAAAGAATGACATAAACATTAAATAGATTGCACATGTAAATATGCACACATGTATACACACATATACATAGATGCATAAAATGCATTACCAACTGGCTAAACTATCATCTGAAAAAAAATCAATGGAGACATAGCCCCTAGGAGTGATTATTTTCCACAGTGGAATTTCTTTGTGGTTAGAAAATCCAAAAGCTCATCATGTAGTCTTTGAAATTATCATAGAATTCTGTTTAAACATTGGTGTTGGATAAGGATAATACCAATTCTATGGGTTTTCCATGTTTGCCAAGGTCAATATACTTCAAATCTGTAAAAGCAAAAGTAAATGTTGGAAATTCTGCGGTTGAGACAAGAAAAAATTTTTGTTTTAGCCTTGATCAAGCAGAAAGACTCTCCAATTTTTTAGCCACATTAGAACAACCACAGAAGAACTCCTTAGGTGAACTTAAGCTCTTCTAAAGTATTTGCCAGTATCATGGAAGATGTCTTGTGTAAAGTCCATAAAAAGAAGGATTTCCTCACTGATAGGAAGGTTCTTTAAATGTTTCTATTTGTATATGATGACCAATTCCATTGAGCCTCCATAGTAAATTCCACAGAAATTCAAAATAGATGAGTGTAATCAATCACATCCCAAAACCAAAGTGGATAAAAATCACAGATTACCTAGACTGCAATAGGCATCCTGTCAAATCAGTTCATCTGTACTTTCAAATTGCTGCAAGGAAACAATTAGCAGAGCCCTTTGTTGAATAGGAGATCAGTCTGAATTGCATTTGAAAAACAGCAATACTATCAATGACTTTCCTAAAGCATTCACGAATAAAAAAATTAATCTTAACCTCAACATCTTCTGGAAGTGCCCCAGGTGGGAACTTTGGAAGTTCTAAGGGAACAGTAATGACCAGAATAGCACAGCAGTGCTCAGATGTGGAAAGCTCAGGTCCACTGGTTCTGAGGTCCCTAATGTACAGAGATGCTACAAAGGTCCCTAAAGATCCAGCACTCTCCACCTCAAAGATCCAAGGGAGTCTATCTCGAAGAGGTAGAAAGCAGAGAACTCGGGGTGGGGAGGGAGGTCAAGAAGGGTCAACCATTCCACTAAGAAGTATGGCAAGAAGCAGACTTTGGCCCTAGAACAAAGTCCCAGCTCAGGAACTGAAGCCAGAGAGAGGAGTAAATCAAAGAAAATATGACCAGTATCAAAAATTATTGTAGATCTAGAGATCGTCCCAAAGAAGGGGCTAGTGACTCCATAACAACTGCAAGCATAGACTCAGAGAAAAATGGGTTTTCCCCCAAGAACTACATGAGTCCTTAGCACAGGGGTGTAACAAATTTGTTCTGTGCAGTCTGGATTCAGTCAAAGGGCAGCACTTGAGGACCTCGAGGGCCACGTGTGGCCTTACTTCTCCACCCCTGCCCTAGCAGAAATGAAGCAAGGTATTAAAAAATGAAATAAAAGCTCTTGAGGAAAGAATTGGAAGGAGTTACTTAGCAGCTTAGAGAGAAAGTAGTCAGGAAGACCTGAGTTCAAATCCTGCCTTTGACATTCACTAGCTATGGGAGCTTTGGCAAGTCATTAAACTTCTGCCTCAGTTTCTTCCTCTGTACAATGTACATAATAACAGCATCTGCTTTATAGTTTTGTTTAGAGGATAAAATAAAGTGTATACATAAAAAGCTTTGCAAATCTTTAAATACTACATAAACGCTAGCTAAAAAAAAATTGAAAAGGATTTTATGGTGATGCAATACTTATATTTTAATGGGGGAAAGGAGACATATGTTCCATGTTCAAAACTTGAATGTCTTCAAAAGATATCAATGAAATTAAGAAAATTACAGGTCCCAGGCACAGACTAGTTCTAATCTGAAGGTTTTAAAAGGGGGAAAAAGTGGGAGTAAAAAGAATACACTCGAGTGGGTAGGAGGAAAAGGGACTGGAACTTATTTCTCATAATTGGAGTACATGAAGAGTATACAAACATGGAGGAAATGGTGGTTGGATCAGATGCACCTCACTCTTTTCTGAAACAAAGGAGAGTTGAACACACAGTTTGTTATAGAAATACGTTAAAACCAATGGAGAAACTAACAAAAGGTAGCATGGTTAAGAGATAGGATAATAACTGAAAAGGAATAGCTAAAAAGAAAACAAAGTTTCTAATTTTGAAGGGGGAATTAAAAGAGAAAAAACTAAATAAAAGCAAAGAACTAGGACCTAAAGGAGGTATTTGTCAATGAGGGTCTGGCTGAACAAATTGTGATTGATATGTGATGTAATGGAATGTTATTGTCACATTAAGAAAAGAAGAAAGAGACGATGTCAGAGAATTCTTAGTAGTATGAACTGCTACAGAGTGAAGTTAGAAGTGCCAGGATAACAATTTATACAAAAACAACAATGTTGTAAAGAAAAACAACTTTAGAAGACTTAAGAGCTCTGATAAATGCAATGACAGGCCATGTCTCCAGAGGCCCTGTGATGAAGGACACTACCCATCTCCTGTCCACCATTCAGGTGACAGACCCAAATGGCAGAAAGAAACACTTTTTGGATATGACCATTATCTAGATTCAATTTGCTTGATAATGCTTATTTGTTACAAAGGCTGTTTTTCTCTTTCTTACTTTTCTTTTTAATTGGGGGGAGGAGCAGAAGTAGTGTTAGCATAGTGATGCCAAAAAAGGGAGAGAGAACCACTGAAACTTTTTTAAGGGAAAAGAAAGAAATTCAGAAGGAATGAGCAGCACAGGCTTGAAAGCAATATGTAAAATGTTCATATATATATTTTTAAGCAAGTAGTATGAAATGAGATTTACAGTTCCATATACAATCTTATGTGTGTTCTGCTGTGTAAATGGAAATGTTCTTTTTTCAGTGTTTGAGTTCAGAATTTTACAACAATTTTTAAAAATAAGGTGATGATGATCTCAAAGGCCCCTTCTACTAGTTATTCCTTCTAGCTTTAGACTAGTGGTAGAAAGTCTATCATGCCAATGATATTATGGATCTACCAAAATTAAAACAGTTAAACAAGGCTGACCTTCCTATTTCTGGAGCCACAAGTCATTGGATATTACCTGAATGAGGTGGTTAAAATGCATTGACACTGTGGCAGTGCAAATATAAGCCCTACTAGGGAAGCCCTTTTTAAAGGAAAATTGATACCTACATAGATACACCATTTTTCTTTAGTAAAAGTATTATGGTGGGAAGAACAATGAATGAGAATTTAGGAGACCTCACTTTGGGTAATGACTCTACCACTAACTTTCTATATTAACTAGTAGAAATCACCTTGCCTCCCTGGGCCTTAGAGGTGTCATCTGAAAAATGAAAAGAATTCCATTCTCAAGAGTTTTATGCATCACTAAGTTGATGATCTTAGATTTCTTCATCCAATCACAATCCTAGAAAGCGCAAGTACTAAATCTAATAAGCTCAGCATGTATATACCCACAATGATTTTCATTTATCACTGAAGACATTTTTATTGCCAGTTAGGTAAATATCAAAAATTATTTTGATTGTTTTAGTTAATGATTTTTATACTTTTTAGTTATAGTGAGGAAAAGAAACAACAAATTACTCTACTATCCAGGACATAATTTGACCTTCAAATGAACAGTACCAATAGTGATTCTTGACCAGATTATACTATACCACCACCATGGTGGAAAAGCATGTGAAAAAAAAAACATGATTCTAATAGTATTAAACTTTATACTTGACTAAAGTAACACACACCTTTTTCGGAATGTTGAAGGAATAGTCTCACTTTTATCCTCTTCTGAGGAGTCAAGGAATATTCTATCACCTGAAACAATACTTTCAGTTGGCTCTACAGGCCCAATGTGATTTTGGTACTGATGTACAGAACCATAACTCAGCTTGGAAGGACCAGCTGCCAAATAGTCCTTCTCTGTCATTCCTAAGTTTAGCTTCATTTCTCTGCTTTTGTTGGAGTAAAAATCAAACTGGAATTCAGGTGCTGGTGACATACAGTTTGTAGCTTCATTAGGTATCTCCAAATGTGAGGTAAACATTTCCTTATTCTTTGTTTGCTCTACAAAAAAGAAATGTTATTACTAATTTTACTGTATTTTCCCCAGAAAACCAACTTTCAAAAAAATTAATTATAGAAAACTTTAATGAGAAAAATTCTTAAATAGTTAAATACAAGAAGAAGAAAACAAGAAGGATCAGAAAAATAAAAGGTCCATGTTTATGGCACTTATTGTTGTCATTATCATATTTTAATAAGAATGACATTAATAATAATAATACCACTCCATCATCATTTCAGCTACTACAGTCGTCCCAACTTTCAGTGAGTCTACAGAAGAGGAGCTTACATCCCAATACCTTTATTCAATTACAGAAAGAAGGTGTTTTATCCATCTGGGAAACTGTCCACAAAACATTAAATATAAAAGAATAATAACAGACTAGCTGCTTGTCACAGGCCCATGTCCACCTCAACTCCATCAAAACATATGAGAAGAATGAGACAACAACAGCAATAATGAACAACAACAATAATCACTATAAATTAGAACACAATAGCCACTATAGTGGGCATTAACGTCAGGCCTAGATGTGCCTCTTGAGGAAGTGAAAATAGTATAGAAATGAACAAAAATGGGAAAATCAACTGCATGAGAACAAGTATAAACAAAGGTAGTCTGTGCTAGAGGCAACAAAATCTGAAGGGCCTTCCTTGGGGGAATCAAATCTCAAGGTATAAGAAGGAAGGGAAGATAACAAAGGAGTGGGAAAAATCTTAGTCCTCATTATTACCCCTGACCCTCAAAAGACAACTGAGAAACAATAACTAACCCAAATGTCTACTTTCCAATTTATACACATTTTTTGTGAAAATAATATACACATGCATTGAGAGAGTTCTTGAGGAAGGTATTATAACCAAACATACGGGATTTTTTTTTCTTCTCTTTTTATTTTGGAGGCAATTGGGGGGGGGTTAAGTGACTTGCCCAGGGTCACACTGCTAATCAGTGTCTGAGGCAGGATTTGAACTCAGGTCCTGCTAACTCCAGGGCAGGTGTTCTGTCCACTGCACCACTTAACCCATATAGGCTTTTCAAGCTAGACTATATAACAGACCACATCTTTACAATCACATGATTTAATGAAATGTGTAAGGAGTATCTAGAGCAACTATGTGGCCCAGTGGATAAAGCACCGGGTTTGAAGTCAACAACACCTGAGTTCAAATTTAGCCTCAGATGCTTACTAGCTGTATGATCTTGGGCAGGTCACTTAATTCTGTTTGCCTCAATTTGCCTCATCTGTAAAATGAGCTGGAGAAGGAAATGGCAAACCATTCCAATATCTTTGCCAAGAAAATTCTCAAAGGGGTCACAAAGAGTCAGACATGACTAAAAAAGTGACTCAACAACAACAAAAAAGAATATCTAGTGCTTACTGTCTGTTGACTCTAAAAAGAATTTTTCTGGACGGGGCAAAACACTATTTGTATGTCAAAATGAAACAAAATTCTCTGAAAGATAAAATAGCAATAACCTTGTTCAACGATCATTATTATCAATCAAGACATAAAAAAATGGAGATGTATGCTGAAGTGTTTGCCAATTTCATGGCATAGACACACCAGTTCCGATGGAAGGATTCTCTAGAGATGGGGAGGGCCTCCAGATGTGCCTGTTTGTGGATGGCATTTTGCTGATTGCACCAAGCTCCGTCACATTGTAGAGTCTCCTAAATTAGATCCATAATCACCCAAAGTTTGGCTTCACTATCTACTCAGGAAAAACCAAGTGGATGAATATCTACTCTCCACGCTAAAATCTGTAACCGGATGAAGAACCTATAGAACTCATCCATCAATTTATATGTGTGAATATATTTATAAGTGTGTATGTATACATGTGTGTATGTGTATAAGAGGTACGTGTATTTATACAGAGATGCAGGCAACCTTGTTTTATTGCACTTCATTTTATTGTGCTTCACAGACACTGCATTTTTTACAAACTGAAGGTCTGTGGCAACCCTGTGTCAGGTAAGTCTATCAGTGCCATGTTTCCAACAGCATGTGCTCACATCATGTCTCTGTGTCACATTTTGGTAATTCTCACAATATTTCAAACTTTTTCATTATTATTATATGTTATGGAATCTGTTATCAATGATCTTTGATATTATCATTATTATTATCATTATTATTATTATTTTGGGCTACCACGAACAACATCTATATAAGATGGCAAACTGATAAATGTGTGCGTTCTGACTGCTCCATCAACCAACCTTTCCAGTCTCTCTCCCTCTCCTGGGGCCTCCCTATTCCCTGAGACACAGAAATATGGCAGTTAGGGCAATTAATAACCCTACAATGGCCTCTAAGTGTTCAAGTTAAAGGAAGAGTCAATCAATATGGCAAACTTCATTGTTGCCTAATCTTAAGAAATTGCCACAGTCACGCCAACTTTCAGCAACCACTGCCCTGATCAATCAGCCACCATCAACATGAAGGCAAGACCCTCCACCAGCAAAAAGATTACTTAATAAAGCTCAGATGATAGCTAACATTTTTTTAAGCAATGAAATGTTTTTAATTAATAGTAAATAATTTAATTTAATAGACTAGAATATAGTATAAATATAACTTATATGAAAAATCCTAAATAAAATACTAGCTAAAAGATTACAACAATGTATTACAAAAATTATACATTATGACCAAGCGGGATTTATGCATGGATGATTTAACAAAAAGAAAATGATTAACATAATTGATTATATCAATAACAACAGTTTAAAAATCATATGATTATATCAATAGATGCAGAAAAAGCTTTGATAAAGTACAATACTTATTTCTATTAAAAACACTTGAAAGTATTGGTATAAATGGATTTTTCCTTAAATTGATAAGTATTTACCTTAAACCATTACAAGCATTACTTGTAATAGGGATAAGCTAGAAGCTTTCCTAGTAAGATCAGGTTGCCCGCTTTCTTTTTTCTTTTTCTTTTTTTTTTTTTAGGCAATTGGGGCTAAGTGACTTGCCCAGGGTCATACAGCTAGTAAGTGTCAAGTGTTTGGTCTGAGGCCACATTTGAACTCAGGTCCTCCTGGCTCCAGGGCCGGTGCTCTATCCACTGCGCCAACTAGCTACCCACTTTCACCAAATGATTATTAAAATAGATGTTATTCTTCTACCTATGACAGGTTAGGCTCCTAAGTCACCAAAAATCTAAATAATATAAATTATTTCTATAGGAAAATCACATTCAGCGTTTTCATAGGAGGTTATGTTCCTGATGGAGATCCAGGATTTAATAGAATGAACACAAACATTATCTATAATAAACTAATCAATTATATATTACATACCTATACAATTAGTACAAAATTCTCCAAAACGTATCTATGAATCAATAAGGGTGATATGGTATCACATAACATTTTATTAAAATTTAATGTCAAAGTTTTTATCTTAAAATATAGAACTACCTATATGAAATAATCCAAAGATCAACAGAACCAGAACCAGACACATAGTGCTTATAACACACACGAATAACATATACTTGTGAATGTGTATACACACATATATATTTATGAAACAAAGCTACAGTAACTGAACACAGTGAACTGGAAAGGGACATATACAAAAGCTTGTTTTGTTTATTTTTAAAATTCATCTTGTCCTGTGTTCCGGGCTTTCGCCATAATGAATCAGAAAACAAAGGAGCATCCTCCGCACCCCCCTCATCTCCCGCGGGCTGGGGGCCCCTTCTCATTTCAGTCTGGAGCTCTTGGGTCTCCCCAGCACTGATCAAGCCCGCTGCTCTACACTAGCTACGGTGGTTCTTGGGCCTGTTTCCTCCCCTGGAAGATGAAGAAGGGCTGGACCAAGCTGATCTCTAAGTCCATTTAACAATTACATTTTATGACACTAAAAATCACTGTAAATTTCCATGCACCAAGTGGAGGGAGGCATTTGAGGGCTTGAGGCTAGGACCAATTTCCTCAAAACTCTAGGTATATTATGTTCGTGTGTAGGCTGCCTGCTATAAGTGCAAATAATAAAAAAGATCTAACTGCCAGAGGGTTATAAGTGAAAATCACTCTATCTGATAACTGTAAATTGAAGATTGTCTGCTCTGTAACGTATGAGAGACATGTATGGAACAGTTGAGTTCCTAAAAAAAAGCGGCATTAAAGCAAATTTCTACAAATTAAGTTTCATTTTCCACTGAATTTCATTAACAAATTAAAGATTTGCTTCACTTCAAAAAAATTCTCCAACGCAATGATAAAATCACACATAAGAATGTAATAAAACTTTCAAAAGCACATTGAAGATATAAATTACATTTAAATTTCAAAAAAAGTTGCAGTAGTACTCAAAACAATTAAAAAATATGAATGCAAACTAGGGTTTACCACTATAGCCCCAAATTACAACAAAAAGTAACCAGAAGACATTTGAATAGGATGTGCTAGAATGAAATTCATTTAGCTTATATTAGTCTATTTCCTACTAGTCTATTGAAGGGGTTATGGCAGTGTCTAGTCAGCCAGCATTTATAAAGTAGCCCCTATTGCTCACCTCTGGGAATTCAAATAAAAGCAGAAAGAAACAGTCCCTTCCCTGAAGGAGCTTACATGCTAATGGGAGAAGACAGTGCATGAAAGGAAGCAGAAAAGAGGAGAAGAAGGTACCTGGTCAGGGTGGAGAAAGTCCCAAGTGCAACCTGAAGAGGAGAAAACATGGCTGACCTGGGCACCCTCTTAAATGGGGATTCTGGGAAAAGCCATTCAATCAGCACGAGCCGCTTCAGGGACACAGGATTCTTCAGATCCTGGTTCCTAATTCTTTGTGGACGCTATAAAGCTCTCAAAAGCAAACTGGTTAATCTCAGCTGAGGTAAAGACAAGATATTTTTTTAAAAGTTGTTGTTTGTCCTTTGTTTTCTAAGACCAATGACATCACGGGGTGATGTTTTTGAATTGGAGGTAAGTGAGACAGAGCTGCACCATGTCGTCAGCCTCTCTCTCTCCTCCAGAGTCATCAAACCCAGAGGCAAGACAAGTCAAGATGACTGGCAATGGCTCAGGAAGCACTGGATGGCCGTGACATCTTCAATGACTGACCAAACTCTAAGGGCTTCACCTGCCTTCAAGACTGCTGGAACAAACGTTCTCATCGGCCATTCTGCCACAGAAAGCCTTCATATGCTCTAGGTACACATCCACCTAACTCACCCACGGGTTTGAGGCCTTTCCGTTGCCCTCAGCCTACTTTAGCCCATCTGCTGAGACAGTTACTGGGATGTGGTGACTGCGCATAGTACAGCTTCTAGGAGCTATAGGTGAGAGTTGGGAGAATCAGGTGGATACCGAAGGTGGGTGAGCAACACTAAAAAGGGCTTGGCAAGACCTAACATCAGAGAGGCCAGTCCTCCTGAACACCAAGAATAATGGAGGCAACTAGACGGTTCAGTGGATAGAGCATCAGTCCTGGAATCAGGAAGACCTGAGTTCAAATCCAGCCTCGGACACTTGTCAGCTGTGTGACCCTGGACAAGTCACTTAACCTCTCTTTGCCTAGGTGGCTCAGCGGATACAGCACCATGCCTGGAGTCAGAAAGACCTGAGTTCAAATTCAGAATCAGACACTTATTATCTATGTAACCCTGGA